>NC_085845.1:171707207-172027833 GCF_035594765.1 Anolis carolinensis | reverse complement strand
AGGATAGCCATCTGTTCTGTATTCCTGTCTTAAGGATATGTACACACCATACAATATTGCTCTTTTCATTCCTGCACCTGTCACATTTATTTTTAATCTCACATTCATTTTACCCTCAGTGGCCAGTAAATTAATAACTGCCTATATTGCCAGCTTTTGTCATCTTGCAGGAAAATATCAATTAATTTCCATCATCCCACCTGTCCAGCTATCTTCTTCCATGTTTCTACTTAGTTCTCAACTTACTTCAGTTGCTGCAAACTGAGTCCAAAGGTCCCTCATGGGGGAAAAGTGGGATAGACATTTTAAAATATATAAATTATAAAATAAATGAAGTACAAAAGTCATATGCACCCAATAAGCATGGGGTGGCAGAGATGAGGGGACAGAATTTTGCCCTTCCCAGTTGTTTAAGGCAAAAGCAAAGTGCTGCAGCCTCTCCTAGCTTGTGTGTTCTTTCTCATTCATTACTTTTGCTAACCTAACTGTATTTTGATGTCGATTGCCCTTCTTGCTCCAATTTCCATATTTTCAATGTTGGAGGGTGTAATATGACTTGGCCACGGTGGTCCAGGCTCTTGTTACATCTTGTTTGGACTATTGCAACGCACTCTATGTGGAGTTGCCTTTGAAGACTCTTCGGAAGCTGGAACTAGTCCAACGTTCTGCAGCCAGGTTACTAACTGGAACACCATTCAGGGAGCATACAACTCCTCTGTTGAAGCAGCTCCACTGGCTGCTTGTTAGCTTCCAGGCACAATTTAAAGTGCTGGCTTTGGCCTTAAACGGCTCTGGTCCAACTTACCTCTCAGAACGTATCTCCCCTATGAGCCATCCCACAGATTAAGATCTTCGAGTGAAGCCCTGCTCTCGGCCCCGCCGCCGTCACAGGTACGGTTGGCGGACATGAGAGACAGGGCTTTTTCGGTGGTGGCTCCGCGGCTGTGGAACTCCTTGCCAAAGGAGATTAGGGAAGCCCCCTCACTCATGTCTTTTAGAAAGCTGCTGAAGACCTGGCTGTGGAACCAAGCTTTTGCCCCATCCTAAGATATGAGTTGATATGACCTGACGGATTCTGTGAATTAATATTAAGTCGAACACAGACTGTTTCTGACTTTGGCTTGAAACTGCCCCTGTTGTAATGGTCACATGGTTTTAATTGTTTTAATTTGATTTGGATACCAGCTTTTAATTGTGTTTTGTGTTTGGTTTTACTACATGTTGTATTATATGTGGCATTTAATTCTGCTATTGTGTAAGACCACTCTGGGTCCCCCTGGGGGAGAAGAGTGGTATATTAAATAAATAAATAATAGGCCATGGATTTGAGACACTAAAGTGGTTTCTCTTGTGGAAACACAAGGAGGATGAGGATCATCAGCAGCATCTTGGAATCAGAGCTATGGAGAACCATATTAGGAGATGGATGGGTTTGCCCAGCACTTGTTTACCAAGGAAGTTCAGCTGATCTGATTTCACTTCCTCCCGGCAGAAGGTGCTACATGGGACAAAAGCGATGACAGAAGCAGACATTAATAAATGCTGAATCACTGCAGCCTGAGCTGGCCATTGTGTGTGTTGGATGAGTGGATGGGGGGGAATTCTAGTATTCTAAAAACAATGAATCAACATCCATCTGCATGATAGGAAAAGCATGGTGGAGATTTTAAATCAGGCTATAAAGAGACCTCTTTGAAAATCGGTAACCTGGCCGACTGGCTAGCCAGCCAGCCCTTGGGAGAAGGGTATTTCCTTTCTATTGCATATTATCCCTCATGTCAGTCATCTGGAAAAATGTACAGAGACGTCTGGGAATGTGAGTTCTCTCCTTCTGGGCATATCTCTTCTTTCCTTCCTTCCTTTTGGACAGTTGCTTCATCCTCACTCCCTGGGGAGATTCTAAGGTGAAGTAAAGGTTGTTTTAAGCTTTTCAGAATCAGAAAGGTGTGCCTTCAATGTTGCTGCTGTCCTCCATCTCCCTCCAAGAGAAAATGAATCTCTGTTCTCCCTTTACTGTAGCCTTCTTATAAAGCAAGGAGATCTTTAAGCTGAACACAACATCCTTGGTCTTGGGATGTTGACATTAGTGCTGATGCCAAGGTCCAAGATGTTCTTTGAAGCAGGAGTTGGGTGTCCAAATAGGGATGTAGCTGCCTGTGAGAAAAATGAGTCCATCTCCATCCAAGGCAGTGTATTCCAACTCTCAGGGTCTCATCACAAAGGCCAGGCAAAGTGTCCCGCTTCACATGGCATCTCAATGAAACAAGAGGGCGGCAGGGTGAATTCATCATCCTGTGTGCAGCTTCCTCTCGGTGACACGGGAGAAGTGTCTTCCTTCTGTGGAAGACTCATTCTGGCTCCATTGGAGCCAGCACAACACGGGAAGCCTCCTATGTAGTGGGTGATGCCTCTGGTGACACTTTCACCCCAGTTTGGGGCAGGGCCTCCCCCGGAAGTTACATGACGTCATGTGATGGACAGCTTGGGGCTCCGTCCAGACGATGGGGTGAAAGTATCCTAGGATGCTAAATTCCCCCATCTGATTAGGTCCTTACTGTCAGGAAGATCTTCCCAGATGGTGTCTCTTTTCTTGCCATTTGAATCCATTGGTCCGTGTTCTAGTCTTCTGAGCAGCTGAAGAAAAGCTTGTTCCATCTTCAACATGACAAACGCTATGTGCCTCAACATTAAGTCCAGGGTGTATTGAAGGGCCAGCTGTATTGTAATTCTGGCCAATGGGACCTTCCTGTAATAATTTGACCCCACTCACCAAAGGATAACGTTTTCCCTGGGCAGAGTTCCTTTGGCATGATCTCAGGTTTATTCTCTGACCCTCTCTTTGGTTGCCTGGACCCTAACATCTTTAATTGTTTCATGACAAAATGGGACTTTGGTGAACCACAGAGTGTAAGAATGAAGAAAGCATGAAATGAAGCTGACACATCTCCAAAAGACCCTGTTCTCCAAGAATTCAGTCCATATCGAGAGACCCTCATGGCAACAGATACACCTGGGGAAGGCATCCATCAGCACCCTATACATACTTCTGATGTAGGGAGAGACAACTTACAGGAACTGAGCCAAGTGCATTTATGTCACAACTTGTTCAAGCTAAAAGAGCCCCAGCAACACTCTGTTCTTAGTGCAGCCCTTTCTTTTAAGGATTGGTAATATCCAGTCTGGTTTACTGACCTGGTGTCTATCCTTGGGTGTCGTTCTTACTCCTTAGTCTTCTTTAGACAAAATGTATGCTTTGGACAAGTTTTGTGTATATGTACACACATCCTTTTACTCAGCATTATGTTCCTTTTCAGCTCTAATTCTGGAAATGTAGATTCTGCTATATATAAATCTAGGCATAATGTGTGTTGTCATGTAAATATCATAACTTCAAGTAAACCTGAAAAATGTACTCCTATATAAACTAGAAACTCGGGGTGGTTTGAGCATTGGAGTATAACTGTAGAGACCAGGGTTCAAACCCCCACTTGGCCATGAAGTCAATTGGATGAGAAAATCAGACTCTCTCAGCCTCAGAGGAAGGAAATGATAAAGCTCTTCTGAATAAATTTGGCAAGAAATCCTTGTGATAGGGTTGCCATAGGTTGCGAATAACTTGAAGGCACACAATGACTCTATGAACTATTACAGAAACTGAATGGCCATCTGTCAGGATGTCATTGCTTGTGTGTTTCTGTATAGCAGCAGGTTGGACTGGATGGCCCTGATGTTCTCTTCCAACTCTGATCTTTGAAAACTCAATGGAAACTACAACTCTCTTTCAAAAGTCTCAGTAAGAGATCTGTCACCCTATTATGATTCCAGGATTAGATTACAGTAATACCACACTACAGCTATCTGATAAGCAATTACTGGTACATTCATTTTTCTCTGTTTATAATTTTAATATTGATACATTATATAGGGATGATCACAGCATGTACCATTTACTCGTTATTATCCTGACACTATTTTAAAAAAATCTCTCTGTGTGCGTGTGTTTGGTTATTGCTGGGCATGGGACATGAGAAAAGCTTCCCACAGGATGGTAAAATATCAAAAACACCCAAGCGTCCCCTGGGCAAAGTCCTTGCAGATGGCCAATTCTCTCACACCAGAAGCGACTTGCAGTTTCTCAAGTCGCTCCTGACCTGACACAGAAAAAAAAATTGCTGGGCCTTTTTTAATGTAATTAAAATATAATCTTAGGAACACATTAGTAATGCATTGCCCCAAGCTCAGTGCTAATGTTAACATGTAATAAAATCTTCAAAGAAATTACTAATGCTAACATGGTTGACACGTTATATAATGTTTCCAAGTGATGCCCGAAGGGGTTTTTTTTTTAGGCTCGAGGGAAGACATGAGACTTAGAATAAACTCAATAGTGTTTTGTAGTCATGAACCACCAGGTCTGCAGTTCAGATGTATTTAAATATTTATAATGTACATAAGTTTTCCCAAGTTACTGAATCTAACAGAAATATTTTACCCTAAGTGTTGTGTGCATGCCCAAGAAAAGTACTGTAGGTCAGCACATGAACTATACATTATTACTACCTGGCCCATACCCTGACTTTTATCATTACCATTGGTGGTAATGATAAAATAGCTTTTGAATAACAAAGAAAGTAGGGTCCAAGATTTTACACCAAGAGATGCATTGAAAGTTCCAGCAGATGATTCATCATTCTGTGTTCGGCTGTAGCAGGGATGAGCAAAATGTAATCTATGAGCTCCATTTAGCACCCTGAACCATTTACTATCCTTTCTCCCTCTAAGGGTAAATGCTCCCACGAGATATCTTTCTTTTTTTTAAAGGAAATTATTTCATGTTGTAAAATAAAACCACCCAGTAAATTCCCCCTCTCACTTGAGAAAGTTTAGGGTCATTCTTTTTTTTCCTTTTTTTTTTTGGGGGGGGGGGTCTTATTTTTTTCTTCAGGTTGTTTGGCAAGGGGGTGCAATCTTCCACAAAAAAATCTTCTGGAGGCTAAGAAGCCCAACACTTTCTCAATGTCCTATTCAAAACAATTGAATTGCTATGGAAGGGGGCTATAGTAGCTAAAAGTAATGCCCAGGATGATTTTGATAATTGCATGAGGTTTTGGTTTTCTAAATAGCAAAAAAAGAATATGGATGGTAATGCTTATGCTGCCATTCAGTCACTAGCAGGGTACTGCTATGGTATTGGTGCTAAGTAGCAAGGCACATTTTGGTGGCTCTTCTCCATTTCACCCTCCTTTTCTTTTTTGTACCTACTTTATGATTGTGATGCCTTTTGTCTTCACAGGCCCTATTTACACTGCTATATAAAATTTGAACCGGATTATATGGCAGTGTAGACTAATATAATCCACTTCAAAGCAGATAATCTGGATTATCTGATTTGATAATATGGATTATATGGCAGCGTAGATCCAGCCATAGATGTTTGGTTGCATTCTCATGGTCTTTTAGGCCAGGTGATTGAATAGCTAGCAGGGGAATTCTGAGACTAGTAGTTCCCAAAATTAGCTTTTCCAAATTTTGGAAGCACTTTCTTCTCTCTGACCCTTTTATTCACTTCTTCCCCCTCGATGGATTGTCACCCTGGAAGCCAATTCTCCACAAAAGTCAAAATTGACATGGAAATACAATACTGCCTGAGCTCTGCGAGTGAAGCATTTTTCCAAATGAAAAAGTGCTTCAGGATTGGGACATCCATAGGGATACCAAGGTACTTGTTCATAAAGCTATTGTCCTCCCAACCCTCTTATATGCCTGCGAAACGTGGACTGTCTGTAGACGTCACACTCAACTCCTGGAATGATTCCATCAGCATTGTCTCATAAAAATCCTGCAAATCTCTTGGGAAGACAGGCGGACAAATGTCAGCATCTGGAAAAAGCAAATACCACATCCTTGAAGCAATGCTCCTACATCATCAACTCTGCTGGAGTGGCCACGTTATTCGAACGCCCAATCACTGTCTCCCAAAGCAGTTACTATACTCCCAACTCAAGAACGGAAAATGGAATATTCCACAGTCACCTAAGTATTCACCACCAAGACACTACACTTGGAAGGCCATCATACTCGGACAATAAGGGATCGCCTAAGTAAGTATTCACTTCTTGCTTGCCATTAAGGTTTAGGAAAGGAGGAAGTACTTTGGTGATTGGCCTCCAGCGCACCATTTACTGTAACTCTTGGAAATCTTGGAAAGGTCCACTGCTGCTGTCACTAACACATCCTTCCCTCCTGCTTTCTTTCTCCCCTTTTCATTGGGGCCTATGGGGAATGGGTGTGAAGAATTTCTGGCCGAGCTTCAGAGGAGAAGCCTGTTCAGGCAACAGTAGTAGTGAACACACGTCAGGGCTGCTCTGAATTCCACTTCTAAGAGGCAGAAATGGGACAAACGCCAAATTATGGGAGGGACTGGGATGGGGACTCGTCGGCTGAAGAGGGAGCAAACAGCCATGCACCTGGTTCCTAGTATGTATGCAGAGATCAACCTCTCAGTGGATGAGGTTAAACGGTCAAATCTGGTAAAGAGTGGGAAGGGAAGTATCAAATAATCAGTGATGTTCATGAGCACGGAGGCAGAGGTGGGAAGGACAAGGGATTGAAAGAAAGTGAGAAACAGACGGTCTCCAGAGTGTAGTAACTGGCTGCCCAGACAGCATGCTGGGAGACAGGTGTGAAATGAAAACATCAGGGGACCACAATATGAAGCTGTTCAAGATAAATGTATCACTGGTGTCCAAGCCACAAAACATGTCACCTGGTAAATGTTAGAAACTTAGAGCACCAGACAGGAAAGGAATTTGACAGTTGCTTTTTGCACGAGGTGTGAATCTTCACCAAAGGCAACAACAATCATAGCTTGTCTCTGAATTCAGAAATAGGATGTTAATGTTCCTTATTGTAATGATAGTACTTGTTGTAACAGTGTTATAACATGTTAACTCTGGGTGTAATGAGGTGCGGTGAGAAATTTTGAATACAAGTTGAGCATCCTCTATCTGGAATTCCAGTATCCGAAATTGTTCACAGGGGTGGCTGAGACAGTGGCACATTTGTTTCTGATTATTCAATATACACAAACTTTGTTTTATGCACACTCTTAAGATATAGAAAACCGTCTTCAGGTGTATATAAAACAGAAATGAATTTTATGTTTAGACTTGGGTCCCATCTCCAAGATATATAATTATGAGCAAATACAAGAATTTGAAAACCTCCATAAATCTGGTTTCAAGCATTTCAGATAAAGGATACTTAACCTGTGATTACATAATGACGATCATAATCATTAGATTTTGGGGCATTTTAGAGGCTCTCTATATAAAATACTGCATTAGTGATACATGGCTTATAAATAATGTTTTTTGCCATTCATGTACAGTGTGAAACTAATTAATAATTAAGTCTTTTAAAGTAATGAATCGAATCATTTGAGTCCAATCAATTGACACTACAGTTAAAGTAGTACAAATCAAATATGATACAAGTTAAAATACAACAATAAAATCCATAACTGTAAAATAGATCTCAGCATAGTAACACTAAAGTTTAAGTTTACTCTACAAGTAATTAAAGAAACATTTGCAACAATGTAGTAATGTGTTAGCTTGCACAATTATCAGTCCAAGCTTTATTCTATCTGTAAAACTCCTTTGCTCAGGTATATAAATATGTAATTACATGCAAAGTTTCATCTATCTGCTTTGACTACTGGTGGCAGCAATCCAGGAAAACGGTATTTCCCAGACTGTTACTGATTCTGTTTAATTGGTGATGTAAGGGATTATGTTCAGGACTTGATTGAAGAGATGTGCAACACTGCTCGAGTCTCTTCGATCAAGTCCCAAAAAGTCCTGAGTTTTGTCTGTGTTTTACTATACACCTGAGATTAGTTGGAGTTTGCTGGAACAAGGTGGGGGGGGGGGGGGAGAGAATAATAAAAGACATTAAAGCTCTTGGGAACCTCTCATCAGTTTTCAGAATAATAATAATAATAATAATAATAATAATAATAATAATAATAATGCTTTATTTATTCTGAGGGGGACTCACAATTATACAGAGTTCACCATTTTGCCATGCAATAATTGGTTTATGCTTATCCAAGACTTTCTTCATTTCAGCAACATCCTTTGCATGGGTGAACGCCAAGTTGTTGTTGCAATTAATAAATATATGATAAAATATAAATAAAAGAATAATAAAATAATTGGTGAAATACAGCGGGTAGCAGTGTCTACTGTAGGTGATTTACTTGGTTGCTGTCAGTTCACTGAAAGTGCAGAGAGATAATTCAGCACTGCTCTATGATAGCAGAAGCCCTGAATGTGAAGAAAATTAACAAAGGAGGGGTGCACAGAGTGCTTTTCTTTTGAATGCACTGTTAGAAATTGATTTAAATAAGGGGGGCAAAAGGGAAGGGACCACCCATCAATACATTGGTGTAAATCAGTGGTTCTCAACCTGTGGGTCCCCAGGTGGTTTGGCCTACAACTCCCAGAAATCCCAGCCAGTTTACCAGCTGTTAGGATTTATGGGAGTTGAAGGCCAAAATATCTGGGGACCCACAGGTTGAGAACCACTAGTGTACATCATAGATAGGAAAAAATATGGCCCTTCAAGATGTTGATGGACATCATCTTCCATCTTCCATCTTCCATTAATGCAGTGTTTCTCAACCTGTGGGTCCCCAGATGTTTTGGCCTTCAGCTTCCAGCAATCCTAACAGCTGGTAAACTGGCTGAGATTTCTGGGAGTTGTAGGCCAGAACAATTGGAGACCCACAGGTTGAGAACCACTGCATTATCCCTAACCAGTGTAATCAAAGATGAGGAACAATGGGAATTGAACGTTACCACCGCTGCACAGAAAAGCACTAATTTTTTCATCATTTGTATCAGTTGTTAATAACTATGCTTTCAGTTGATCACAGAAAAATAGCAACAAAGGTCTGAATTATGGATGGATCCTCTCTGATTTGGGTTTTTTAAAACAAGGACATGAAACTTTTTCATCATAATAACTATCACTCCAAAACAAAGAAGGGCAAGGCAGACATGTTTATTATCTAGCAGTTTGATGTAGTCATTTGAATGTTGGACTACGGTTCTGGAGAGCAGAGTGAGAACCTCCTTTCAGCCTTGGAGAACGACCTACTGGGCATGTCATATGCTCTCAGTCGCAGGGAAGGGCAACGGCAGCCCCCCTTTAAACATATCGTGCCAAGAAACTCTGGTGATGGATTTGCCTTAGGGTCACCATAAGTTGGAAACAACTTGAAGGCGTACAGCAACAAGGTAATATGAAAATAAATTAAATCACTTTGACTATCCTTGTTTCAAAGGAGACATGAAATAACATGAAATGTAGAAATGTTCTAGTTGGGTAGGCTGGAACTCAATGCATATAAAATGTCACTTTTTTGATGATGTAGAAAAATTGAGCACATGTCCAAAAAGAAGAAAGACAGCTATTGGAAAGCAGAGAACCTTTAGTAAAGGTATTCCCCTGAGATTAAGTCTACTCACGTCCGACTCGGGGAGTTGGTTCTTATCTCAATTTCTAAGCTGAAAAGCCGGTGTTGTCCGTAGACACCTCCAAGGTCATGTGGCCAGCATGACTGCATGGAATACCATTACCTTCCTGCCAGAGCAGTACCTATTGATCTACTCATATTTGCATGTTTTCGAGCTGCTAGGTTGGCAGAAGCTGGAGCTAACAGTGGGTGCTCACTTTTATTCCGCAAAGATGAAGACAATATTCAATTACTGGTTTTCTGATATAGAAGGGTGTTAGAAGTGGAAAGACAGAAATAAAGTGATATTTAAAGGGGTTCTCAAATATGTTAAAATCTACAGGCAATGAGCAGAAGGCTTGTAGACTAGCTTTTTTCATGTCAGGAGCGACTTGAAAAACTGCAAGTTGCTTCTGGTGTGTGACAATTGGCTGTCTGCAAGGACGTTGCCCAGGGGATGCCTGGATATCGATGTTTTAACCATCCTTTGGGAGACTTCTCTCATGGAGCTGGAGCTGATAGAGGGAGCTCATCCGCGGGTTGGATTCAAACTGGCAACTTTAAGGTCAGCAACCCAACCTTCAAGTCATCAGTCCTGCCAGCACAAGGGTTTAACCCACTGTGCCATTGGGGGCTCCTGTAGACTAGTTTAGTAGCTGTTTGTTTCTAATGTGTACAAGTTGTATGTTGTAGATAAAGATTTTGGCTACTTTTATATATAATGTATAATTTTTTTAAAAAAAAAAGAACTTGGAAATGTTACATTTTGGACTACAATTCAAAAAAGCTAACTTATTTTAAAAACCTGAAGTTCAAAGGTAAAGAGTGTCTAATTTGTCACTCGCCTCTCTTTCAGAGAAAGTGGGGACTCTGTCCACCCCTTTTGTTAAACATATAAACAAGAACAAAAAAGGAGGCTTTACACATTTGAAGGGCCTCGCGGGCCAGCTTCATGAAGACCTATAAATGAGCCCTCCTTCCTTTTTCTTTTTATAAACACGGTTCAGAGATTTGTGAAAAAGAGTTCTCCACATATACAAGAGCATGGTAATAATGGCCTGAATGTCAGACACAAGATACATAGAATGCCTTGCTTCTGCCATTGGCAGTGGTGCTTGTTAGTCTGGCTGGATCTTAAACAAAAGAAGAATGGCACTATTCTGGAAAGGAACCTTGATGTCATTCAAAACACAAGAGGAGCCGTGTTGGAGGCCCAAGTCAACTGAGTCCAGTCTCATCCACACAATGAGTAACCAGATAAGGAAGACATATGCAAGTGATCAATCTGTTCATGTTTCCTACCAACTGGTATTTGGAAAAACACTGCCTCCAATATTGGTGGTAATATATCACTATTAGAATGAGTAGTTGGTTATGCAATCACCTCCCCACTTATAGCAGTGTTGATGGGGCCTGAGTCCTCCAATGTAATTCTGTTTTCACTTGTATAAAAATCCTATGTCTCTAACACCGGCAAATGTAGGGGGATTTTTCAAATCGGGTCAGAAGCAAATTAAAGTCACTTCTGGTGTGAGAGAATCGGCCATCTACAGAGACATTGCCCAGGGGACGTCCGGATGTGTTATCATCTTGCTGAGAGGCTTCTCTCATGTCCCCACTTGGGAAGCTAGGGCTGACAAATGGGAACTCACCCCATCTTGCAGATTCGAACCGCCAATCTTCAGGTCAGCAGTTCAGCCGACACAATTGCACGACTGCAGCCCATGTAGAAGGATGACTGTAGTCTTATTCATGAATGTGTCTTTCAAAGCTATTCTACTTGATTGCCTTGACCACATCTTGTGCGAGTGAATTCCAGTTGAACTATGTGTTATGGACGTTTCCTTTTGTATGTCCTGACTTCCCCTCCTTTCACCTTAATTGAATGATCTCAGGTTTCACCAATAAGAGAAAATGAGGAAAAACTTGTCTTTTATGACCATTTCTCCGCACCATACACACATTAATAGTCATTACCATGCTCCCTGAAGGAGTGTGGAATGAAACTCAGCACCTGGCCATGGAAAATCAACCCTGGATATCAGAACATGCACATTATGGTTGCTAAGCAATCCCCAAAAGCACTTCTAGAACAGCTATATTTGAATTCAGAATAAAAGCGCAGCAGCACATAGGGTGGAAAAGAAAATATGAAAATGCTCAAAATGAACTCAAGCTTGAACAAGAGTTAACAATAATAAAAAGGAGTTTTGCTTAGGTTCAAAGAAAGAGAAGGAAAAAGGAAACGGCAAGGCCACTGCAACGTGAAGATGGTGAAATACCAAAGGGGACAGAAATGTGGGTTTCAATGGCGTCTTATGATGGCCTTTTCCCAGAAGGAAAACAGTGCTCTAACTTGTTGAAAATGGAGTAAATTGTGCAGTACTTTGATATTTTGATGTTTATTCCTTTTGTGTTTTATTCTGTGCATTGTAACGGCCTTTGGCTTGGAGAAGAAGAGACTCACGATAGCTATCTTTAAATATCTAGGGATGTCATGTAGAAGAAGGAGCAAGCTTCTTTTCTGTTTTAAAACTAGAGCACAAACCGGTGCATTCAAATTACAAGAGGTCCCACCTGAATATTAGAGATAACTTCTTTACTGCAGTTAAAGTGGACTAATACTTATAGTTTTGCAGTATGAAATGTACCTTTGACATCTCTTTCCTACCCTGTATGATCTGTGTTTACCATGAACTGTATGGTGGATGGTATTAGGCAGAAAGGTGTCTGGGCTGTTGGAAGAATAGGGACACTTATCCTTCTGTCATCTGTAGATTCGTAAAGAGCAGACAATATTTCATAATAGAAATACGAATTTAAAGACATAGCTGTGGTATGTTGGATTAATATGCAAAAGTACCATCTTAAAGCATCTCTGAAACGAAGAGAAAGAAGTTGGTAGCATAAGCCATCACAGGGGCCTTCTACACAGCCCTATATCCCAGAATATCAAGGCAGAAAATCCCACATTATCTGAGTGTAGACTCAGATAACCCAGTTCAAAGCAGATATTGTAGGATTGTCTGCCTTGATATTCTGGGATATAGGGCTGTGTGGAAGAGCCACAGACTAAGGGCCCTTCCACACAGCCATATAACTCTTAATATCAAGACCAAAAATCCCACAATATCTGCTTTGAACTGGGATATCTGAGTTCACACTGCCATATATTCCAGGTCAAAGCAGATCATCTGGGATTTTATTCAACTGTGTGGAAGGGGCCTAAGTCTGCATCTGATAAAGGTGACATAAGTCTCTGAAAGCTTATACCAACTCATTCCTTTCAGTCTCATAGGTGCTACAAGATCCCTTTGCAAAATTATGAATGTTAGACTCAACAGATTTGTGCTCAGATTCCTATGTAGACATAACAGAGTACAGCTAGAGTCTCTCCATCTCTCACAGCTGTTGTAAACATAATGCATAAGAACTGTGCAGAAATTTCCTTTTGTTAAAGGGCAGATCTCTTTAAAGGAACTGTTTTCTGCTGGGGCAAAACTCTCTAATGTGAGGTCTACCTGCAGCTTGGAGAAAGACTTCATGTTGTTCTCACAGCCTTTCCATGTGACACGCTATGGATGCGCTGGACTACGGACTACATTTTCCTGGTGGTGATGATAGTTATGGTCCACCATATTAGGACTAAAAGTACTCATAAATGTTTATCACTTATGGGTTATATAGAATATTATGTGGACTTAGAGAGATTATAAAACCAGTTCAGAGCAATTCTAAACTAATGCAAGAAGTTCTGGTTGATGCCTTTATAGTCATCTTCCAAAAGAGAGGTGGCAGTTGGTCAGTCATCCAGATGCTATTGGACTGCAAATCCCATTAGCCCTAATGTGAAGAACCCATGGGGAGTAAAGCAGGGTGCAGCTCAGCAACATCACAAAGACCACACAATTATCTGCTGTTCTCCTATTTGAAAGGAAACAGAACTGAGGATGCATTCACACTGCAGAATTAATGCAGTTTGACACCACTTTAACTGCTATGGCTCAATGCTATGGAACCATAGGGTCTGTGGTTTGGTGAGGCATCTGCAATATTTGGCAAAGAAGACTAAAAACCTTGTAAAACTGCAACTCCCAACTAACGTAGGATCAACCTGCATTAATTCTACAGTGCAGATGCACCCTGAGTCAGGGAAAAAGAAGGAGAGAGATCCAGCTGCTGATTCTTCAAGTAATGTAGCCTTCTCAGATGAAGAAGTCGGCCTCCCTGCCTTCAAATTCACAAAACAGCCAGCAACCCTTAGCAGAAAAGCAAAGTACCGTATATACTCGAGTATAAGCCGACCCGAATATAAGCCGAAGCACCTAATTTTACCACAAAAAACATTGACTCCAGTATAAGCCAAGGGTGGTAAATTTCAGCAATAAAAATAGATACCAATAAAATTACATTAATTGAGGCATCAGTAGCTTAAATGTTTTTGAATATTTACATAAAGCTCAAATTTAAGATAAGACTGTCCAACTCTGATCAAATCATTATTCTCATCTTCTTCAATGTAAATGTGCTTATGTATCCTTTTAATAATAATAGAGTAAAATAATACATGTAATAATAATAATAAATATAGGAAAATAATACAAGCAATAATAAATAGAGTAAAATAATAAATGCAATAATAATAAGATCAGAGTGAACTATTAAATGTATTATTAATAATAATAAAAATAGAGTAAAATAAATGTAATAGTAGCAACAATAACAGAGAAAAATAATAAATGTAATAATACCAATAATAATAGAGAAAAATAATAAATGTACCATATATTCTCGAGTATAAGCTGACCCAAATATAAGCCAACCAGGACGCTCACCCGAGTATAAGCCGAGGGGAGCTTTTCAGTCTTAAAAAAGGGCTGAAAAACTAGGCTTATACTCGAGTATATACAGTATGTTTCTCTTCCATCTCTGCAGCAGTAGGGCAACTAATGGTTGGCTTGGATTAGGCTGGTCTTCCCCTTACCATGTTGCTCTTCCTGAAAGTCTGGGTGCAATATAGTAGTTGAAAAATACTTCCCATATTTTCTTAATGCATCCACCCCAAAAGTCCCAGCCCTGGCATAGCTCTTGCAGGTCATATCATCACAGCATTTTGGGGGAAGTTAAGAGAGCCAGAGAGAGAAAGAGAGTCACTATATTTAGTTGACCCTGGAATTTGCCAGTGACGGCAACGAAACTCATGACTCTCTTACATTGAAGGAACAAGAGCAACTTCCCCAAAAAGATCACAGGAACACGCATGAAGGAATAGCTATTTCTAGGAATCAAAGATGTTTGAAACTAAATAGGCGAATTGGAACAAAATGCACGCCCATCTCCCTCAGTGACTTCTTTTAGCACCAGGGTTTGTACCCTGGTGCCTTCCAGATGTTTTGACCACACATTTCCATCAGCCCCAATCAGCATGGGCTGTATTTGGAAACAACTTGAAGGCAAACAACAACAGCAGCAACAACAACAATGTTGAAAATTGACACTGGTTATTGCTTCCCATCACCATCTTATTTAAACTATTTATCTGTTTAAATAGGATGGTGATGGGAAGCAATGGCCAGTGTCAATTTTCAACATTGTTGTTGTTGTTTTCTTGATCTGCCCTTGCCACAAGGAGCCTTCTCATAGGACAGGGGAGTAGTTGAGATATGATGTGATCAGTTTAGGTCAGGCATGGGCAAACTTTGGCCCTCCAGGTGTTTTGGACTTCAACACCCACAATTCCTAACAGCCTACCAGCTCTTAGGAATTGTGGGAGTTGAAGTCCAAAACACATGGACGGCCGAAGTTTTCCCATGCCCGGTTTAGGTATCCATGCACATAAATTCAGTTAGGGGATGATAACTGAGAAACATCTTAATGCATATAAGTAATTTGACAATGGAGGCAATTATTTGGCGTAGGCAAGGGCTCTTCCTCATTGGAGATCTTAAAGCCAAATCTTGAAGACCTCTGTTGGAGATTGTCTAGCTCTATATATATATATATTTTGCACTGAACAGGGCATTAAACTTGGTTGCCTACAAGGCTTCCTCCAGTTCTGTGAGTCACAGGTCTACCCAACAGTTGACTCTGGCAGGGCAGGAACAATTGCTAACACAGCCCAGAGCTAACACAGCTAACATATGCCAGGCATATTCTCTTCTTGCCTGCTTTAGGGCCCTTCCACACAGCCATATAACCCAGAATATCAAGGCAGATAATCCACAGTATCTGCTTAGAAGTGAAATATTTGAGTCCACATTGCCAGATAATCCAATTCAAAGTGGATTTTATACAACTGTGTGGAAGGTGCCTCAGATTCAGAATATACCAAATCAAGAAATAAATACACATTTCAAACAGTTGAGAAGTTTTCCACTATCTGAGAAAACCTCCAGAGAGAATGTTTTTTTTAAAAAAAGGACAGTCAGAAGAAAGAGAAATTGCTGGTGGTGACAGCTGAGAAACTGAAAAAGACAGATGTTTCATGCAAAAAACCTCGTTTTTCAATTACTCTTCCCACCCATATTTTTCTCAGTTCTTTTTTTCCCAGAGCATGAGTACTTTCTGTGTTCATTTGATGTCGTGGAAGCAGCTGTGCTCAGAATACTGAACTTGGTTTAATTCTGGTTTTATCTGCTCTATCAAAATCTGTCTCCATTTGTAGCTCCCTTTTTTGAAGACTAAGAGAACTTAATTAAACTCCATACATTTGCAACTACAGTAGAGTCTCACTTATCCAACATAAATGGGCTAACAGAACGTTGGATAAGTGAATATGTTGGATAATAAGGAGAGATTAAGGAGAAGCCTATTAAACATCAAATTAGGCTATGATTTTACAAATTAAGCACCAAAATATCATGTTATACAACAAATTTGGCAGAAAAAGTAGTTCAATATGCAGTAATGCTACATAGTAATTGCTGTATTTATGAATTTAGCACCAAAATATCATGATGTATTGAAAACATTGACTACAAAAATGCGTTGGATAATCCAGAACGTTGGATAAGTGAATGTTGGATAAGTGAGATTCTACTGTATTATCAGAATAAACTGCCTTCCAGTCCTCAAGTTATGAATGAATTTGTATGTAAATTGGAACAGGTACATTTTGTAAGTGTAATTCCATACACACACACACACATACATATATATCATATATTGTATATATATATGTGTATATGTATATGTAAGCTTTGGATAGAATTTCCATTCCTAGGGGTAGATTTTTCTCACTTCCTGTTGTCTCGTCCCATTCTTAACCATGAGTCAGATATTTGTAACTCGGGGTGCCTGTACCTTAATATGGCAAGGTTCTGTGCAAAGCAAGTGATACATTATACATTTTGGTTGGGGTCCTGTTAAGCCAATCAAATGGAGACAGTCCATTCAATCCACTGGCAAATGCTGAGGCCCCATCTAGATGGTCATATAATGCAGTTTCAAACTGCATTATATGGTCAGCGTAGACTCATGTAATGCAGTTCAGTGCAGTTAAACTCCACCATTCAAGTACACTGACTGTATAATGCAGTTTCAAATAATGTAGATGGGGCCTGGACCTCCCCACAGATATATAAACCTCCCTTGCTTAGTTTTCCAATATACCTCACAACCTCTGAGGATGCCTGCTATAGATGTGGGCAAAACATCAGGAGAAAATGCTTCTGGAACATGGCCATAAAGCCCTGAAAATTCACAACAACCCAGTGATTCCGGCCATGAAAGCCTTTGACAACACAATGTAGAGCCTGAGTCAACATGTAGATCAACCCAGTGGATTGAATTGTTCCATTTGAGTCAGGACTTGAGTCAGGATTTTGGACATGTTTTCTTGCAGTAACACAGTAGTCTCAGATGTGTAAAAAGTGTTAAAATTAGTATTATACATTAGGTCCTCTACCTTCACCAGGATTAGGGCTGCAGAATCCTTGCAAAGATGGGAAAAAAACCTTACTTTTTAATATGTGAGAACAGTTCTCTGAGAATGTCTAGATCCCTCAGGATGATTCTGTGGTCAACGTCCCTCTGCCACCAGCTTCACAATTCATGAAAATGTCACATTTCTGTTATTTGTTACATTTACAGATTTTCCTCAAAGGAATTCAATGTGATCCTCTACATGTTTTAATGCCCACAACACCCCTGCGCGGTAGGGTTATGATGAAGGTTTATGAGTGGTCCAAGGTCACCAGTCACCCTATTCCTCTTCTTCTCCTGTTCCTTCCAAATGTCGTTTTGGAATTGCAACTCACCAGTCACCCTGTTCCTCTTTTTCTCCATTAGAGAGGGGGGAAAAATTTTTGAGGAGGAGTTGCTTTTCCTCCACCCAGGATTTAGAAAGAAACTGGAGATATGATGGGTGGGTATTTTTAAAGGGGAAATTGCAAAGGACTGAGAAAAGAAAGGAAGCAAGTGAGAAAGGAGAAGAATGGAGCCATGCGACAGACACGAGGTTAATGCTGCATCTACTGTAAAATTAATGCAGTTTGACACAACAGACTGAGATAGCTCAATGCCATGGAGCTGTAGTTTTACAGTATCTTTAGCTTTCTCTGCCAAAGAGTGCTGGTGCTTCACCAAACCACAACTCCCATGATTTTATAGCATTGAGTCATGCCAGTTAAAGTGATGTAAAACTGCATTACATCTTCAGTACAAATGCCCCCCCCCCAAACTAAGGAGAGCTGTATTACATTTCCAGGCTTGAAATGATGTGCATAAATCCAGGCTTTAACAAAACCATTCAAGACCTCTGTGGTAGAAGAGAAGCAGGTTTGTAACTCCATCTTGTCAGTTCACTAATTCAGAGGAAGGTAATGTCTCCTTGCTCTAGTTTCACATCAGCTCCGTTGAGGCCTCTAGCTGCTGCTGTCATAAACCAATAAATAACAATTAAAGTGACGGAGAGTTAGCAGTTTGAAACTTGCCTGAGTCAAACCAAGCTACCACTTAAGAAAAACAAACCCGACAGCATGAAATATATACTTTCAGGCTAGATCTTTAGCATTAAAACAGCAAGGAAAGGAGGGGGAAATGGGTGTAATAATGATAAAAAAACAATAATAATGTGTCTTTCAGGTTAGGGGGAGGGAGCCAAAGCACCAAAGAACAGCTACGCGCAGCTTCGTCCCCTTTAGGCACATTAATAAGCTGCTTTTCCATGTTGAGCATAGTTGGAGCACCCCACCTGTCGCTCTGATCAAAGCCAGAGGCCTGCGGGTCAGATGGGCGGCTTGTGGAGCTAATTGTAGGAACACCGAGCTCCAAACACAGCTTCACCACTTCCTTGTGCCCTCAGGCAGCACTGAGCACCCTCAAATGTCTTTATCCCAGGGGACAAGAGATAGGGAACAAGGAGGCCTTGAACGTGTTTTCCTTAACAAGCAAGGTCCTATCTTTGGGAAGAGTGAGGCAATTGCTCCAAAGCAGCAGTGGATCTTCCCTCGTAGAAAAGTTACTTTTTGGGTTGGTCTATTTCCCTCTGAATCTCTTAGACGGCATAGCATATGGGGAAGAACTTTTTTCAAGCTTTTCCTATTTATTTATTTATTTATTTATTTATTTATTTATTTATTTATTTACAGTATATTCTTTGTCTGTCAGGAGCAACTTGAGAAACTGCAAATTGCTTCTGGTGTGAGAGAATTGGCCATCTGCAAGTACGTTGCCCAGGTGACACCCGGATGTTTTTGATATTTTACCATCCTTGTGGGAGGTTTCTCTCATGTCCCCGCATGGAGCTGGAGCTGACAGAGAGAGCTCATCTGCGCTCTCCCCGGATTGGATTCGAAACAGCAACCTTCAGGTCAGCAACCCAATCTTCAAGTTAGCAGTCTGCTGGCACAAGAGTTTAACCCATTACACCACCATGGGCTCCTAGTTTTGCCTATGATCCCAAGAATTGGTGATTTCTGTGGCCACAATTAGCAAGACGTTCAAAAACCTTCTAAACTGTGCTGATTTGTTAAAAACAGTTTCGATTACTGCATATACATACTCATGTAAAAGTATATTTAAAATGTGCCCATTTTCCCAGACCTCCCTGTATAGTCCAACATCTCCTTTATGGACAAGATAAATATTGTATTTCATTCTATGTATCATGTTGTTATGCTTAATCATTGTTATGACACTGCCTTGACATTCTTAGATCTAAGCAGTTTATAAATATCTGCAGACTGTTAATCATTCATGGGACAAATTCCTGTTCATTACTTTTAAAACTCTCATTCTGAAAACTCAACTGATTCCAAAGCATGCAATAGTGGCCAAGGCATACTTAAGTTCATCTACAACAACAACAAAAGGCTAAGCCTTAGATCCATCCATAAGCCTCATTCTCCGTTCATTCAAGTAGCACAAATAGTTTTGATAAGCACCTCAAACATCTCACTGCTTTGGTATTAGGGGGAAAGGCCATTAAGCACACATTCATCTGGAAATCTATTTTGAGACTAATTCCCAAAACCCCTCAATGAGCCTAAGCAAAAGCTATCCAATCTCATAGAAAATAATGGATTCTAGGAAATTTCACATATTACTTTCCCCATGACAGATGCCTGTGTTGGACAAAGCAAAGCATCCCCAATACCAATACTACTTTTACCTGTCTCCATCCAGCCACCCGACAGCAGCATTAGATAGAGCATGATTGTTATCCATAAATTTTGCAGGCTGAGGTAATAGCGAGCCCCTATTACATCCCAGAACAGACCATTGTGACATAAGTTGACACAGTAGTCTGTTCAGTCTCTCTTTCTGAATAAATATCTTTGCAGGCTACCTTGCTCCTTCCAGAGACTTAAGATCTGCTTGCTTTTGACAAGGGTGCACATACCAGCGGGCCATACAAACAAAAGAACCAAAGGCATATTTAAGCAATTTGCCCTCTGTCCCCTTTCCTAAGTCTCTGATCTCAGGCCACGTTTATCCACATAGAAACCACTTATCCTTGCAACCAAACCTCCTCCACTGCAAAGGCCCAGCTGGTGACCTCACTGAATTGTTGGCCTGTTGCTGTGGAGACTGTATAGTCTAAACATAGAGACAGGTTTTTCTGTAGAAAAGTCAGGGACTGCAAAAAGAGACCACCAGCATCACCTGCTGGTCTCTCTGATCATCAGCTGCAAACCCTTCGCCATAGGCAAAAAGTCCTTCCCAACCTGAGGCTGGTTCCAATTGTTTTAGACTGCAGCAGTCATCATCCATAACCAATAGCCTTCCGATACATGGGAAAGGTGCCAGAGTGAGGAAAGATGGATGGGCCAATGAACATTTCATGGCAAGCAAGGGATGGTTATCCCTGAGTCAATACAGGCACCCCCTTCAAATGCCTCGCTGAAGCAAGTGCCTCAGGAAGACTCCAACTGAAAAGTGTCCTGCAAACTCTGGTTACATATTCCCCAAACTGGTTTACTTCTCTTCCCACAAATCTCTCAAGAGCCCTTTCACTTAATTATGGCACTATGTTTCTATTTTAACTACTAAGGTTGCATAAGGCATCACTAATTTGGGAAACTAAGCAATGTCACCCCTAGTTAGCCCTTGAATGGGACATCGCCAAGGAGAACTAGGTGCAGTGGCTTGAGCACCATGGGTCTGTGACTTTAGAGCCCAAGGTATCCATTGGCTGACTTCGGGCAGCTCACACAATCTCAACCCCAGTATATCCTGTGATAAGGTCACCATCAATCAGAAATATCTTGAAAGCATACAAGAACAACAGCAGCAAGACTATATTTCCAGGCAAAGAATGAGCAAAGCCACCTCTTTGTATTTCTTGTCTTAAAAAGTCCTATGTAATGTATGAGTTGCCAAGCATCATCAGGGACCTTGAAGGCACATACATTCACAAATGGCAAACCCCAGGATTACACGGGATGAAATTACAGGTTAGTGGAATCATAATCCTAGAACTGTGCAAGCTTCAGTAGACACCAAAAAGCTCTGCTTTTGATAGCAAGGCTGCATCTTTCACGGATTGGTAAAACAGACAACTGAACTTTTGAATACTTTACATGCGTTGAACTGTTATTATTCAGAGGAAATTCTTGAAGTAACCATTAACAGGCCAGTCCTTACAAAGGGTTATTCAGTGAAATATTCCAGACACTGAGTTCAAGAGCGTTTCTTTCAAAGCTAAAAATAGTAGTCACAGATTTTGGTTAGTGGCTTTTTAATGTCAATTAGAAACTAAGGGGCCATCAGAAAAGTGGAAAGACATCCAGGCAACAGATTTATCAACTCATTCCAGATCATAGCAGGAATCATGCCGCCCTATGGATCTTGTTGGGACTGCAAGTCCCAAGAGCTTTAGCTAGTATAGCCAATGATAAGGCATACTTATGCAGCCCAACATTTAAATTGTAAATTGTTTAACTGTTTTATGATATACAGTATTCCACTTTCAAAGGCTTAAACCACATTATGTGGAAAGTATTGCTTTTAATCAATAATTTAAAGGCAGTTTGCAACCCGTTCCAAGAATGTATGCACTTGGTGTATGAGCCTTAAGGAACTTTACACTGCTAACAGGACAGGTTTTTGCTAAAGGTAGTACAGTAGAGTCTCACTAATCCAAGCCTCGCTTATCCAAGCCTCTGGATAATCCAAGCCATTTTTGTAGTCAATGTTTTCAATATATCGTGATATTTTGGTGCTAAATTCGTAAATACAGTAATTACAACATAACATTACTGCGTATTGAACTACTTTTTCTGTCAAATTTGTTGTATAACATGAAGTTTTGGTGCTTAATTTGTAAAATCATAACCTAATTTGATGTTTAATAGGCTTTTCCTTAATCCCTCCTTATTATCCAAGGTATTCGCTTATCCAAGCTTCTGCCGGCCCATTTAGCTTGTATTAGTGAGACTCTACTGTACTTCCTACACACAACATTCATCATTTTCCTTGGCCTGAAAAATGAACTCTGCTATAGGCCCAAACCTTAACATTTAAAAGATCCAATCTTGGATGAATCACCAAGATTGGATCTTTGAAACTTTTTAAGACTTGGAAAGATGTCAATGCTCTCATAATTGACAACTCACCTTCAGGTAACTGCTTCCTTTTGGGTTGACTGTTACCAATTTCCTCTTATATAAGCTATATTCAGAATTAACCACATAGATATCCATTAACCTCTATAAACTCTCTGCATTTCCAGAGTGGCAGAGTGAATATGTTTACACTTTTCCCCCCCTTCGTATCAGGAGCAACTTGAGAAATTGCAAGAATTGCACTACTGCAAGGTGATCGATGTAGAGAGCCCTTTGCAAAATTGCCTTGGAAGCTAGGGATGTAAAATGCAAAATTTCTGTAGCATTATCTCTTACTAAAATTTCACACCTCTCGCAAGATTTGCACCAGCTGTCAACATTACTGGAGTATGTTTTAAGGTTTTGGTACTAATATACAACTTAGGACAAGGTTGAGATACCATCTCATTCTTGACACTTTTCTTCATTGTCCAATCTTTGAGACCCCTTTTGATCAGTGTAGAAACCGCTCAAGAGAAAATACTGAACCTGAGTGGCTTCAAGATTGAACCAGCCCTTTAAAATACACTGCTACTGGAAACAAGGCAATATAGGCATTTGTCATCTTTGACGAAGGTCTACATGTCTCACTACAGTGAGCTCAAGTTAAAAGCACCATAATCAGGGAAATGATGTTATTTTAAGCCTCCTGCCTGCCTGCCTAAATCATTCAACACTTCCTTGCGGTAATCTGCCATTTCAATTTCCAAACAACCCCATGGTCTGAAGAAACTAGAGGTAGCATGTGGTCTTGCTTTAAGAAGATTTTTATATCTTTCAATATAACATGCTGTAAGCTCATCAGGAAAAATGAGAATACAGTACTAACAGAATATTCCTGAACAGGAGTAATGCTCAGTCTTCATTCACTGGTATACAATCAGATTCAAAAGCATCTGAGAATTTGCTGCACAATTTGTGGGATAGCTCTAACCAAGAAAAAATGAAGTACACAGCTGATTTTAAAACTTGGCATAAGATGAACTAGTTAACAGCCAAAATACTAACACCTTGGAATGGATGGTACAAGACGCTCTGCTATGTTCTAAATTTGGAGTTGCTAATGTGCAAGACAATATGGGTCTAGGGCAAGTAAGAACATTTGTTGCTGAGGTAAAGCAGAGCATCACAATAAAAGAAGCTGTGTGGTATCATTTTCCCTCCCATCATTAAAAAGTGTAATTTGTTGTTCCTCTGTAAAACACAACCGTTAGCTGTGAAGTACAGGTTGGTAACTCCAAATGAAGACTATTCATGAACTGATTTCTTTGCTCTGGTTTATTGTTAACAGCAGCTCTCTCCTGAAAACTACACAGAATTTTCATCTAGTTTAGTATCAGAACGCTACAACTTTTAAAAACCTGAATCTTTTAACCTCTTCCCACTACCCTCAAAAGCTGACCACATGTCTTCAAGGTTGTAACTCATAGATAAACATGTCCAGTGACAAGAGGCTGTGTTTTGTTACAAGCCCAAATCAGTAGAACTGATCACAGAACTGCCATGCTTTCTATATAGCTGAAGTCTTTATCGTAGCTTAAATGGATACACAAGAAACAGTCCCATCATTCAAAAAGCAAAAGACAGAAATGGCATTGATATTTGTAGCTTTATTATAAACTACAGGAAAGAAGGACAGCATTCCAGACACTAAGCCGTTTCCTCTTTGGCAATACGGTCTTTCTTGAGTGGTCCCTGCAAAGAAAATAAAACACACGAGTTCATACAACAGATACTACTCACAAAAAATTCTAAACCATTTAATATTAGCCAGCAAGTGTTTTGCTTATTTTCAACTGATTTCAGCACAAGATATCATAAGCAAATTGCAGAAATCCACTGCCATCTACTGTTCACAATGTTTAGTTCATTGGTAGACTACTGGCTGCATTTGTGGATTACAGCTAGTTGTTTACTGGTTTCTGGACCATGTAGAGGACAGGTTAAGATTTAGGTCTCATCAAGCACAATTCCCTCTATTTGCCGAATACTATCGTAATGAACAGACAGGTTTATAATAAATAATAATAATAACAGATTTAAAACTTGCCATCTCTCTCTGAAGGGTGTCAGAAAAAAACTAAAGCACAATAGGCTACAGGAATGTCACAGAAAAGAAACTTGTTTTAGGAAAACTCACACTTAAGTCCCATCCAATCAATCTCAATGTCCTAGAGTTTAATTAAGCTTGAAAATAAAACTATATAAAACTTATGAGAGCTCGATATTATTTGATCTACATGCTCATGTGAGATTTTAATTTAGCTGCTCTCACATTATGTGTATTTCTAGCTCTCTGTACTACACAATCTCTTAAGAAATATGGGTAATATTCAAGGGAAGAAAATGTGAGGTTAGAAAACAGTACCGCTTTTCTCTACTAAAACAATAATCCTGGGGGGAAAAACCTACAGTCCTTTTGAAAATTTAAATCTGCAGAGGAATGTACAAAGGCACAGGCCTGCTTCCTCAGTCTTCCAAGTGGCAACTGTCATAGAACTGATCCTGCTTCTTTCTGTTTTTTTTTGTATGTGATGAAATCTACTTTGTTAAGCAATTCAGCTTAAGGGGGTTGAAAACACACACTAGAGAAAGGTCATGCTCTTACCATGAAAGCCTTCTTCTCTTCTGCAGTCTGGAAGCGGCCATGACCAAATTTGGAAGTGGTGTCAATGAACTTCAGGGCAATCTTCTCCAGGGCCCGACGCTTGGTCTGCACAAGCAAAGACTATGGAGAAAGAAGATAGGATTAGAATGAAGTGGACCGGCAAGTGCAAATCCTTAAACTGAAAAGGCTATATGGAGATGGGAACAGAAAAACCAATCACCTAGAAAAGTTTCCACTCTAATACTGCAAATCTTATATCCTCCCCCTCAAATTACATGAGGCATCATACTGGGTCGTACAGCAAGTAGCACATAAGGGAGATTAGCACCTGCTACATTTCTCTGCATCTTATAGTTGATTGTTGGCAAGCCTGGCTGCTACTTATCTCATGAAGATTGACTATATAAGGATTGGCAAAGGTAGCTCACCCTCACAGTTTATGGAGAAATTGGTCATATCAAAAATATTGTGTTTCTTCTGAATACAAAGTGCTCAATATAAGAAAATCTTCTAACTGTATCTAATGTTATTTGTATAATTTGACTGTCTAGGAAGACAAATGAGATGTCTACCCTTGTCAATACCTATTGTATGCTCACCTTGCGCAGAGTGAGAACTCTCTTCTTGGTCCCAACAACACAGCCTTTCAACATGATGAAATCATTGGTCACTTCACCATAATGGACAAATCCACCCTGTATGATAAGAATGTTATTGCTGTTATTGTTACGATCTCACTTTTCCCCCAGGTCAACACACACATGATCTAACTTTTTAAAGATAGTTAAAAGTGCAAGAGGTAAAAAGTACAAGAAAATTAAACTAAATCAATTTTGAAAACAATTAAAATACAATTCTAAAATAAATTGTACACGCTGTTAAAATAATTCTATAGACAAGACAGCATTTAATATGTTGCATTCACTACTTAATTCTGCTATTTCTGTTAATTACTAACAGAAACCTGGAAAACGCTCAAGGCCAAATGTTATCACATCAGTCACAAACAGAAGAAATTCATGGCAATCACCAGGTGAAGGCATAGAGCTGAGAAATCTATTTAAGCTTAAATGGACTAAACTGTTTGCAACTGTTACAGGTACTGAAGATTACCCTGCATCTCTATAGAGTAGCAGACATTCATCTTTTGCTAGCAAGAAATAATGTTTCATCTTACCAAGATTTTTTCCAGGAAAGAAATTTTAATTTTGACTCACCAGTGGGTTAATGCTCTTGTCAGATTGGTCATACTCTGTTGAAGCATTATTTTTAATTAACTTGCCATCCTTGATTTGATATCCTTGGCCGATTTTGTAAATCTAAGCAATTAAATGGAAAGAAAAAGAAAAAATGATGTGTCATATAAATAATTAAAAAGCTGGTCTGATTTACTCCAACCTTCCTTCAAACTCCAAAGGAAAGCATTCCCCAAATTGCCTTAATCTCAACCCCTCTGAATATGTCAGAAAGTGGAGCCCGAGAAATAGGCGGTGGGCACAAATTATAAGTTCCAGAAAGCCATGCTAGCATTTCAGGACAACTGATTAACACCCAAATTTAGGAATGCTTTTTATAGCCAAGTTTATTTTCTCTAGTAAGTGTCACCAAGATTTGTTTCATGTCTGCTGGCCACTAACCCACATATAGCAAAATAAGATAGCAAAATTTTGCATGTTCCATTTTACCAGCTAGATTTTTTAAAATCAAATCAGATGGTCTACACTGAAATGCGGTCTTTTTTTTTTTAGTAGTGCAGGTGTCAAATGAAGTCAACTGTTGTCTTATACCAGACTATTCTGCAAGGAATGCTCAGTTGGCTGGCTTCCTCTGAAATACAGTTTACTCTAAGCCAGGGGTCCCCAAACTAAGGCCCGGGGGCCAGATGCGGCCCATCAAAGCCATTTATCCGGCCCCCACAGCACAAGGGCTGAAGGGGATTGGGCTAAATGACCCAAGGGGTCTCTTCTTCTCTTACAACCCTTATTATTATTATTATTATTATTATTATTATTATTAACATTAAGGCTGGGTGGCCATCTGTCAGGGGTGCTTTGCTTGTGCTTTTGGTGCACAAAGGAAGAAGGGGGTTGGACTCAATGGCCCAAAGTGTCTCTTCCAACCCTCTTTATTATTATTATTAACATTGAGGCTGCGTGGCCATCTGTCAGGGGTGCTCTGCTTGTGTTTTCAGTGCACAAAGGCAGAAGGGTATTGGGCTCAATGGCCCAAAGGGTCTCTTCCAACTCTTTTTATTATTATTGCTGTTATTATTATTAATAATAATAATAATTATTATTATTATTGCTCGGTGGCCGACTATAGTCCGGCCCTCTAACTGTCTGAAGGATCGTGAACTGGCCCCCCGTTTAAAAAGTTTGGGGACCCCTGCTCTAAGCAGTATTTCTTAAAAGCCCTCACATCCACAAGGTATTGGGCAGTAACCTTTACTAAAACCTAGAAAATGCATTAATTAATTCCAACAAAGAACATATACTGCTTGGCATCCTTTCCTCACCTTCTTATTGATTTCGGTCCTGTGATGGTACCCCTTCTGACCAGCTCGAGCTACAGAGAAGGCCACACGGGCAGGGTGCCAGGCCCCAATGCAGGCCACTTTGCGCAGACCCCTGTGAGTCTTTCGGGGCAGTTTCTTAGTGTGCCATCGGCTGGTAACACCTAGGAATAAGGAAAGACGTGCAACATATCCTAAATTACTCAGCACTCCCAATTCATTGACTGTGGAAAAACTGCTGAAAGATTTTGTGCCCCTGCAATAAAAAGCTTTGGCAATAAAGTTGCTTTCTTACTTTTCTGTACATGAAGACGTTTGCATAGAGAGGTTACCAAATCACACAGCAAATAGACCATGGCCACTACTTTGCATTCTACAAGTCAATGTTGCTGTGCTAAGAGATAGGAATAGTCACACACTCCTTTGTTGCAAAGCTGGTCTCAGAAGGAAGGCAGCATGGAACGACTCCTCATTTATTATCAGGCACTGTGCCCAGTGCATATTCCATGATCTCATCACTGAACAGCTTTTGCTCACTGGACAAAAGGTACTACCAAAAAGCCTAAACAAAAATGTGTTGATTTTCTTAATTGTGGAATAAAATTACCTTTGTAACCCTTGCCCTTGGTCACTCCAATGACATCAATCATTTCATCCTGGCCAAAGACAGTTGACACAGGCACTTGCTGCTCCAACTTTGCACGGGCCCAATCCACCTTCTCAGCCACTGTGCCACCATTCACCTGAATCTCCATCAGGTGAGATTTTTTTTGACGGAGGGGTAGCATGCGCATCTGGGAGGCCACAGAAACAAGGAAGTTTTAACTAAATTGCTTAAGAGATTTTTTCCTGCATCACTTGAACATTTCCAGTGCATTCAACCCAAAGTGAGGGACATCTCAACATTTTATACATTTTTATTTTAATGTGTGGGTTTGGAGGTTATGTTGACAGTCTTGGGACCCTCAAGTGCAGTATACTTCTAATGATTGCATCAATCACACCTGCCACATTTCTTTTTTAACAGCTCCATGAACTCCTTAAATGTCTTATTTTTAGGACACCTCGCAGGCAAATTAGTGAGCCTTTCAAATTTATTATTTTCATTGCACATGGATTGTGATGCCCCGTGTAATTAAATGGCAGTTATAAATATGTACAACCTAAAGTGCACATACATGCTGCCTCCACTTAATATTGGGTGTGATCCAGAGACCAGACCACTATAAATATGACAGGCTCACTGCATGTGGAGGCACAGGCATCTTGTAATTATTCAAAAAAGTGCAAATCCTTCAGAGAAATCCTAATGGATACTGAAGTTAAATGCCACTATGTTTAGCTTCTATACAACATTGAACAACTGTTTTACAAGCCATGAGCAGTAATGGGTTAGCAGTTGGGAAGCAAAAAATTGATAGAAATTGCAAAATCAGATACTATTCCATTTAGTAGAATGTCTGCTACAAGTCTCTTTAATACTGTACAGTGTTCCCTCACTACTTCGTGGTTCGCTTTTCGGGGATTTGCTGTTTCACGGTTTTTCAATAAACTCTAAGACTATTACAAATCATAAAAAATTACAATTTACAGCCTAAGGAAGGGAGGGAGGAGGAGCTGAAGGGAGAGAAAAGGAGTCCAAGTGGCAACGGGAGAAGGAAGCAATTTATCAACACATGATTGGTTGATAGAGACTTAAAATGGTGTATAACTCCTAAAATAATGTATAAATATTAAAATAAATATAGCGTCCCTACTTTTCACTTACTGCGAGTGGTTCTGGATTGTAACCCCTGCGATAAGTGAGGGAACACTGTATTACCAGAATTTTCCAATATTTGAGAATACATGGACAATTTGGAAACTAGGAAACTTTTAAAGGATACCTTGATGAAAAGGGCTCATGGAATTGGTCACCTGACCTTTTTATGAAATAATGATATTTAGTTGGTGCTATATTAACATCCAGTTACAACTGGGGTATAAGTAAATTACAAAGTTTGAAGAAACGAGCCAGTTAGCTGTTTTAAAATTGGGAAATAAGCAGAAGTGTTTGAAATGTCTTTAAAAACAGAACACCTGAGTGACACATTTACGTATCTGAGTAAAGGAATAGAGCTAGAACAGAAATTTATGTGCCATTAGCCAACAGTTGCTGATAACTATGGACTTAAGAGAGGCTTAAGAAAAAATTATTACACAGTAGTTTATTATCAGCTCTGCCATTGTTTGTGAAATTGTATTAATCCTAGAACAGACTCACCTGAGTGTGAGCTATGACCCTGATAACCTGGCAGTACTTTTTCATGCTGTTGAAATCCTTCTCCAGTTGCTTCTTGCCATCTTCATCCTGCCATTTCTTGCAATACTTAGTAAAGGCCTTCTTCTTGGACTTATGCCTTCAAGGAGGAGCAGACAGTAGCATTGGCAAAGCCCTTCATCAGCCCACCCCAAAAGGTGGTTGAGTGGAAGAAACTGCCACATTGCTAGATTTGGCTCATTGCCGGCTTCAAAGCAGCCTTTCCACCAACAAGCGGAGCCTGGAGCTCATCAAACAATGGCAAAACTGCCAGAGTTGAGCGGAGCTGCCATAAATTTATCCAACAGGCATTAATATGCGCAGGTCAGTACTGTTGTTAAGAGACTGCATTAGAACCCCATGCCCTATCTTTCATTTAAGGCTACATAATATTATCTCACAACCTAACAATGTTAATGCTACCTTCTTACTATATATTAAAGTGAGGACAACTTTTACACCATTAGCAGCAAGTTGAGAATTCAGAGGGATTACTGGAAAAAACTTTTTAAACAGACAACTAGGTCATTTTCTACTGTATATGAGAAATTGTTTCCTAGGCCTGGGTTAGGGCTACCCCAGAAAACCCATTGGGAGCTGAAGAGAAAGTAACACTGCACTGCTTTACAATAGCAAACTACATTCAGTACTCGACAATCAGCAACAAGCGCCAAAGGCGATTTCTTTATGTCCGCCCGTCGAGTAAATCATCATTTGTAGTGTTAATGTAACCATGTGTGTAACTTCATGCACACTTAAATATGCACAAGCTCTTCAACATAACTTTCAATCTCCAGTAAAATACTTATTCTCAATGAACTCAAGTGATAAGATAACCACCAATCCCTTTCTGACCCCACCCCAAAACTATTTTGAGAATTCTCCTAAATAGAAAATATTTAGCACTTCGGTGATCATACCAATTCTTGTAGAAACGACGCTTGCACTCATCACTGATGTGCTCAGCAAACACGGTCCTGAAGGTGCGAAGGCCACGGGGAGTTTCCACATAACCCACAATCCCCACTATGACCATGGGAGGAGTCTCCACCACAGTGACAGCTTCTACAACTTCTTTCTTGTTCACCTCTGTGGAATAAATATGATACAGGTTAAATTAGATAAACCCCTCTCTATAAAGGCCACATAAATACTGATGAAAAATCCAAGGGAGTTATTAAGTAGGGGATATTATGATTTCCATGCCTTATTCTGAAATGAAGTGGTCAAAGAAGTTCACTCATTTGCTCCAGTTCATAGGAAATGGCACAGTATGGTTTTAATGAGGTCAGTATCACCCAACTATGAATCAAGTGGACCTTGATACAAAATATTCATTTATAGAATTTTTATCCTGCTCTTCAGCCACAAAGGCACTCAAAACAGCTTACAATATGTTAATTTGCCTTCAGGTTTACAATCTACATAAAATAAATAAGATGTAATACATAAGACACAATGTAGCTGTGTCTTCCTGGCTGCCTCCCTCACACTCAATGGGAAGTAGTAGTGGGAATATGGAAGGATCACTGACAATATTACACAGCCACAAGCATGAAAATATAAAACATTCTAATTAGTTAAATATGTCTATGACACATACATCCATTCCAGAACTTGGTAATTACTTTAGCTTACAACTTTTATAAACACTTCAGCCAAATTTTCCCTAACAAACTTTTCTGTGTAAGAGGGAGGCATACATACTAGATCCAGGCCTATCAACTTCACGGACAATGTGGGTCATGCCCGCCTTGTATCCAAGAAAGGCAGTGAGATGGATGGGCTTGCTGGGGTCATCTTTAGGAAAGCTCTTCACTTTGCCTCGGTGGCGGCGGCTGCGCTTCCGGGGCAGAAAGCCCAAGGATCCATGCCTGGGAGCAGAAAACTTGCGGTGGGACTGAGGGGAGAAAGAAATATCTTGCTTACTATAAGGCAAGACCCTTACAAGCTCCGGGCTATCATAAATTGCAGAAAGATTCTACCTAAACATTAGAAAGAACTTCCTGATGCTAAGAGCTACTCAACACTGGAATGTGCTGAAGTCTCGGGCCCCTTCAACACTGCCATATAAAATCCAGAATCTATGCTTTGAACTGGATTATATGGCAGTGTACAAGGGGCCCCAATCTCTGGATGTTTTAAGCAGAGGCTGGATGGCCATCTGTGATTTGATTGTTCCTGCATGGTAGAATGTGGGTTGGCTGGATGGCCCTTTGGATCTCTTTCAACACTATGATTGTAAGTCTAGTTATAAAGTATCCGCCTTCTACAAGCAGCAGTCAAGGTAAAAACAAGATAAAATCAAATTCTTACAGCCATCTATAAGCAAACAATAGCATTTATAGAAAAATGAGAGCTTGCTTCTAGAAAAAGGAACATATAAATGCAGGAGTCGAAGAATATTCAAGTGCATGATCTAGTGAGAATTTATTATTTTATTATTATTAAAGGTTTCTGATCACAGAATACTATTCCAAGTCTTCAAGTTCTGAAATTACTATTCTCAATTCATTATCAGCAATGCCCGCTGGTGGAACCCATGTAGCCAAAAATAAAATAGCACAATGAATTGCTGTTGGGTTTTCCTGGCTGTATGGCCATGTTGCAGAAGCATTCTCTCCTGACATTTCGCCCACATCTACTGCAGGCATCCTCAGTGGCGGCGAGAGCTGTTGGAAACTAGGTCAGTGAGGTTTATTTATCTGTGGAAAGTCCAGGATGGGAGAAATTATTCTTGTTTGTTGGGAGTCAAATGTGAATGTTGCAATTAAACACCTTAATAAACATTGAAAAGCCTTGCAGCTTCAAAGCCTGATTCCAGCCCGGGGGAATCCTTTGTTGGGAGATGTTAGCTGGCCTTGATTGTTTTATGTCTAGAATTAACCTGTTTTCAGAGCGTTGTTCTTTATTTACTGTCCTGATTTTAGAGGGTTTTTTAAAATACTGGTAGCCAGATTTTGTTCATTTTCATGGTGGTCTCTTTTCTGTTGAAATTGCCCACATCTTTGTAGATTTCATTGGCTTCTCTGTGGCGACTATTTCAACAGAAAGAACATGAAAATGAACAAAATCAGGCTACCACTATTTAAAAAATCTCTAAAATCTGGACAGTAAACAAAGCACACTAGCGAACACCTCCCAACAAAGGGAGGAATCAGCCAGGCTTTGAAGCTGTAAGGCTTTTCAATGCTAATCATGGTGATTAGCATATAAATTGCAACATTTATATTTATCTCCAACACACAAGAGTTCTTCCTCCCGCCCTGGACCTTCCACAGATATATACACCACACTAAACCTAGTTTCCAATATACCTCACACTCTCTGATGCTTGCCAAAGATGTGAGCAAAACGTCAGGAGGGAATGCTTCTGGAACATGGCCATACAACCCGGAAAACCAGCAACCCAGTGTTTCCGGCCATGGAAGTCTTCCACAAATACTGCATTATTTTCCCAAATTATCTTACATATTATTTTAAAACAGGCGTGATAGAATGTTCCACCCTGCCGTCCTCTACTCGGGCAATCCAAAACTCCCCTTTGTGTGTCTTAGGAAGCGAGCAATTGAATCCCTTTCACTAGGCCAAGCCTCCCATTCAATAGACCGGGAACCGAGTAGGCCCTACGCCTCTCCCATCGACTGTTGCAGAGAAAAACTCCAAATAATGATCGGGGCGAACAAAGTGAAAACCCTACTTCTGGAAAACCCGAGGTTCGGCGGGGAAAAGCCCAGCCACAAAACTGATGGCAACGGATTCCAAAAACATTTCCCCCTCAGACCTACCATCTTGTCACCGAGCCGACACAGAAGGGAAGTAAAGCTCCGCGCATGCGCTATTTATCGTCTCGCTGCCGGATGTCGTAGACAGGGAAGGCTTTTGCGCATGCGGCTTTCAAGCCCTTCGACCTTGGAAACGAGCATGGTGTAATAGCGGACGAAACCTCGCGATAACATGAAGGCAACGTTGTTTTGGTTGTGGTTTTTTTACAAGCTACGGATGGACTGGAGGTCCATTTTCATTTAAAAAGCGCAGTGTCGAGTGCGGAAGTGTGATCAGGGTAAAAATGAACGAGTTTGGAGTAACTGGCTTTCATGGCCGGAATTACTGGCGTGCTGTGAGTTTTCCTGTATGGCCATGTTCCAGAAACATTCTCTCCTGACGTTGACACCTCCCAACAAAGGATTCCCCCAGGCAGTAAGCAGGCAGATCTTGAAGCTGTAAGGCTATTCAATGCTAATTAAGGTGATCAATTGCAACATTCATACTTTCCTCAAGCAGTCAAGAGTTCTTTCTCCTACCCTGGACATTCCACATACAGTAGAATCTCACTTATCCAACATTCGCTTATCCAACGTTCTGGATTATCCAACACATTTTTGTAGTCAATGTTTTCAATACATCATGATATTTTGGTGCTAAATTCGTAAATACAGTAATTACTACATAGCATTACCGCGCATTGAACTACTTTTTCTGTCAAATTTGTATAACATGTTTTGGTGCTTAATTTGTAAAATCATAACCTAATTTTATGTTTAATAGACTTTTCCTTGATCCCTCCTTATTATCCAACATATTCGCTTATCCAACGTTCTGCCGGCCCGTTTATGTTGGATAAGTGAGACTCTACTGTATATATAAACCCCACTTGCCTAGTTTCCAACAGACCTCACAACTTCTGAGGATGCCTGCCATAGATGCAGTCGAAAGGTCAGGAAAGAATGCTTCTGGAACATGGCCATACAGCTAGGAAAACTCCCAGCAACCCAGAGTTTTGAGTATTTTGGAATTTGGGGTACTAGATAAAGGATACTAAACCTGTATGATTCACTGCTTAAGTGTTTAAAATGCATAAGATATGTAAACATATCTCTAGAGTTCTCTTTCTTTTGTTATTCCATCCCCTCCCACATGGCTAGTGGGGCTTACTTGCAAGTTGTATACATGGGACTGTATATTCCAAGGTTTCCTCCTCCTTGCAGCATTGGATTTGTATCTGCTGCTGCCTTTTGTAGATGGACATTAAAGTTCCCTTTTACAGTTGAGCTTCCACTGCTCTCTTTAACCTGCTCTTGTAGCCTCAATGTCCTTCCCACTTGCCAGCTTTTTCAGAACAGCAGTTCCCTCGCTTTGTTTCCCAAAGTTCCTGGAGGAGGAGAGAGACAGACCTATGAAAGCAAGGTGTGGTTTGGTTTCAAACAGTTTTGTCTCTTGCCTTTCCTCTAGTTCAATTATTGCATAAGTCAGCCTAAGGCATACTCTTCGCAAAAACCTATGATTAGGAAGGGGGAAAGTATGAGCTTTGTTGTTGTTAGTAGGTGCCTTCAAATTGTTTCCAATTTATGGTAATCCCAATGGGAACCTATCATGTTTTTTTAGGATTGTGTGACTTTCCCAAGGTTACCCAGACCCCATTATATAATAATATAATAAATCTTCATTTATATCCCACTTTTCTCCCTATACGGGACCCAAAGTAGCTCAAAACATTATATAAAAGACAATACAAAACAATATACATATGTAAGACAATAACATATAAAAACAATTTACACTAAGAAATACATGAACATATTTGAAAACATTTGTCTAATAGAGTTATTGCAGGCAACTCAGTAAGACAGATGGTTGAAATTACTTCACCATCTACACTGCCATATAAAACATACAACAACCCTGTGATCCCGGCCATGAAAGCCTTCGACAACAGATCCCAGATTATCTGCTTTGAACTGGATTATATGGCAGTGTTCTCATATAATCCGGTTCAAAGCAAATAATGTGGGATCAGATACTGGATTGTATGGTTGTTGAGGTTGGTTTGATATACTTTTATGGTGTTTTTATACCCTGCTGTTTTAACTGTTTTAATTAGACTGTTATATGTTATTATGTTTTTAATTGTGTTTAGCTGTAAATTGTGTTGTATGATCTGGGCTTGATACCACATGTAAGATGCTTTGAGTCCCTTCGGGAAGATGGTGGCAGGGTATAAAATAAATGTTATTATTATTATTATTATTATTATTATTATTATTATTATTATTATTATTATTATGGCATTGTATATCCAACCCCATTGTGTTTTAATGACCGAGAGGGTATTCAGACTTTTCCAGAGTCATAATCTGCATCTACCCTGTAGTATTAATGTAGTTTGACACCATTTTAACTGCCATAGTTCAGTGCCCTGGAATCATGGGAACTGTAGTTTTACAAGGTCTTTAGTTATCTCTGCCAAAGAGTTGTCATGTTATTTGGTAAGGCGCTATACTCTTTGGTTGAGAAGGCTGAAGATCTTGTAAACCTACAATTTCATAGCTTTGAGTCGTGGCAGTTAAAGTGGTATCAAACTGCATTAATTCTACAGTGTATATGCACCCTTAGTCCAATGTTCATATACCATGCTATATGTGCATTGTATTGGGAGTTAAACCACATATGTTCAAGTCTACAGTCCTCAGTGAGGGAACAAATAGACAGAAAACCAGTTAGGCTAATGGAATCCCTTCCCCCCATTACTTAATGCCTGTTGTCTGTGTCTTCTCTCACTATCTCTTTCGTCCTCAATCTCATTGATTATGTAGAATATAATTCTCAGGTTGTATGCCCCTTTTTGTTTTAAGCCCCCCAAAATGCATCCTGCGTGTCTCTCTCTAGTCTTGTGTGAGAGCTTGAACGCAAGAATATAGCTTGTGAGTTTTCCTTTGTTTAATCATAGAAGAATTTGAGATTATAAATAACTCTTTTTAGACGTAGTTATATAGTTCAGACCCCATATTTTCTACAATAAATGCAACTCTTATGTTTTAATAAACATTTTGAAACGTTTAAAATAAACTCTGCATCTTATATTTTCTAAACTCTAGAAACTTTTTCAAACACACTGTACCTTCCGGCTTTGCTGTTGAATAAAGTACTCTGAATAAATGTTATTGTTTTTTAATGCTTTTGTTGTTTAAGGGGAAATTGTCATAACACATTATCTTTCTGAATCTATTCACAGTATAAAGAGGCGAGTAGAAAGAAAAATATTGCCCTGCCCCTTTATTGACATCTCTCCCAGAGTGAGTATCTGAGATCAGAATTTTGAGGGACCTGCTTTGTACTTAGTCAGATTATTTGTCTATCTAACCCAATTTTGTTAGTTCTAACTTTCAGTAGCATTTAGGTAAGGCTCTTTCCTAGCCCTACCAGGAGATTCCTAGTGTTACTTGATCTTCCTTCCAAATATTAACCAGATGCACCCTTCCTTACCTTTTTGAATCAAACAAACTTGGTGTGTTCAGGTTATAACAGTGTTCCCAGGAAGATACTTCTCTCCTCCCTTGTCCCCATTAAAAGTCAGTTACATGCTCCTGGAATGCTTACATGAAGAGGACAAAAAAAGCAGCCTTTTCTTGCTGTTAGTCACCAGGATCTGATATGCAGATATAGATAGTATCTCAACAGTCAGGAGTGTCAGTTCTTAAGAGCAAGATTATATGGCTGTGATTTTTCCCACAATCTAAAACAGAATCATCCCTTTTGTCTGGGGTTGAGAAACGCAATAAATATTTAAAAAGAGAAAAACAGAGAAGGGATACGTCTCTAGCCTTTGTGAAACTGCATACTTCTGTTGGTTTACAATAATTGGGCAAATGAGCAGTGTCATCTTTATGCTAAAGTGAGACAGAATAACTAAAAAATGAAGTTATGGTATCTTGTAGCTTTCATTCTTACACAACATCTTTCCCTTTATCACTATCCATGCTTTCATACAACCTCTATTCCTCTATGTGGAAATGAAGGGAATAACTGGATCTGAATCATGGCTTTTGATGTGTAGATGTTTCTGATGTCCTACAAAACCTGGACTTCCTACCTGGAGATGACCATATTTATCCCTCTTTCTGATGCAATCAATTGTTGTGACACTTCCTAGTCATATAAGGATGGTGCCAAACCAGGTGCTTGGGCATGAAAGGAAGAGAAGGAAAGACATTAGTGGCTTTACATCTAAGGGTCCTACATCAACAAAATGCTGGGCAATAAAGGCCTTGCAGTTTACCAACCATTTGGAAAGCAAATTATCATGCACATGGCTGAACAGGCACTGAGGCTGCCCCTAACCCAGCTCATGGTATTCTATTTCTTGATATCTTTTGTTTTTGTCAAAGTCTATAAGCCAATGCTGCACCTTTTCTTCACCATAGGCAGGGTGGTTTCCTGTTTGGTCACTGTTAATGTGACTAGGATTGTCATCCTGTGCTACTTCAGTCTAAAGATAGCAAGTATTTTGCAGTTAATTCTTGTTAGGAAGCTCAGAAGAGAAATGCTAGATCCAGTGGTTCATATCCTACAGCATTCTTGGGCAGCTGTAAGGAAGGTTGGTTTTAATTTGGTGAGTGCCTTGCAATATTGTGCTGCCAAATGGATTCTCAAGTTACTGTTTTCATTCCTGAAACGAGGAACTTTGCCAACTGTTTCCTCTGCATGGCATGGGCTCCACCACTCCACACATCCTTTTCTTCAAGAGAACAGTGAAGCCTACCAGACTTTGTTACGACCAATCATGAAACAAATAGCTACTACACTCTTTCTAGGAATTCTCGATGGAGCTCGAGAAGCTTTCTGCTTGCCAGTGCGAGTAGTGAAGTATGTACTGACCCAACATTTTGACTACCGGTGCACACCAGACAGGCGCCCAACCTGCAAAGAGAGCATTTCAGAGGACATCACCTGCATCCTCCCACATACCTGCATCCCCTTGAGCAGACGTTTTAAGGGTCCTGCCATTCCTGTTCACAAAGACATACCTTCAAATTTTGCTGCACTTCAGTTTGTCGTGGCCACAGAATACATTGTCAGTGGACTTGGCAGGTATGGCTTGGACTTCACCAATATCCCTCTGCATGTAAGATTTCAGGACAACATCAGAATGAAGAATGAATGTTTGTCTATGCAACAGAACAGCTCAGCAGTAAAATGGATCAAGGCCACCTGTGCTGTCTTCCTTGCACTCTACCTTTCAGTGATCTCCAGCATTATTAAGAACATGAGATAAACAGACAAATGGTGCAACCTTCTTATGTTGACAGTTCTTTCATGAAACCTGACCTAGTTTTAACCCAAACTTGGCAACTGCGTTCTGTTTGATTTCCTTTTCCTTGAGACCCTATGGTGGTTTCATAGACTGGCAAAAATGAAATGGCCAGAAGTCCTCCTCTGATTTTGAAACAAGTTTTTAAAAATGACCTGCCCATTTTATTTAAAAGTGGATTGTATCTCATAAAATAATAATTAGTATAATCGTTACATTGATGAGCATCCTTGGCTTTTGGTATTCACTGGAGATCCTATTATCAAATTTCAGCAGATACTAAGGGCCCACCGTACTAATTATTCTGATTATTAGATACAATCTACCTTTAAATGGATAGCATGTCTCTCTCCCTGTACTATTTTAGACTTTTAACTACTCTGGTGGATACCAAAAGCTATGGATGCTCAGACCTATCACAATGGTGGGGTTTTCCTGGCAAGGTTTGTTTAGAAGATGTTTCTAATGGCCTTTTTTATTAACTTGACTGTTATTTAGCACATATGTGAGAGGCTGTTAATGTCAATTAACTACCACCCCAGGGTCATCACGCTGGTCTGGCTAATGGGAACTGGAGTTCAACAACGTCTGAAGGGTCACCTAGTCCTCAGCTTTGAACAAGCATTTCTGTGAAGTAATTTGCACCAACAATATTAAGCCAAAGTCTATCCTGGGCATGTTGCTATTAAATGAATGTTCATTTGGGAAATGGGCTAAAGAAGAGAAATAAAGCTTAGAGTGGGACAAAAGCCTCAGCAATCACAACAATAATGTTACCAGGTTTGCACTGGGAAATAAAACCCATACAACAATATAATATCCCAATTATATTTTGTAGGATGCAAAATATGTAGCCACATTAGCAGATGTGACAGAGTTGTATCATCCACTGATTTAGAATTTTCTGATAAGGCACGATGGATTATTCTGTGTAAGTAGATCACAACTGCATTAATTGAGAGTGATAGAGGATCAGCAATGAATTATTAACTCTTCTTTTGGCAAATGGAAAATAGCGCTGAAGGCAAAGTAAGGCACGGTGTACTTCCTTAAGCCTGTCTAGATTAAGAAAATACACCATGCCTTAATTAAAATTTAGTACTACTTTCCATTTGCCAAAAGAAGAGTTAACATTGAAGCCTGAAATAGATAGCCAATTGAGAGATCTACAAGGCCACATATTCCTCACTTTTTGTGATATTTTCTAACCCTTACACCAGGTAACACTTCCTGTTTGAATTACAAACACCTGCTTTTAAAGTTTGTTTATCCTAATTTGGAAATCAGGTATTTTACTGAAAAGCTAACTTCCAATTAATTTTCTTATTAATTGGAAGTCTTTTTTTTTTTCTAATTCCATTTCAAAAACGGCCACCGAAGGAAGGCTATTTGTAGCAGAACTACATTCTATGATACAATTTAATCATCTCTGAAAATCTAAGAATTAGTGTATAATTAGAACTTGAACTGTTTGTTGGATTTTGGGCTTCTGGTTTTTGAGTGTATTCCAGTATGCCTAAGAAACCTACATTTGGGGGCTAGTTTCCAGAGTCTACCACCCATGCTTTTCTAATTTTGGTATGTGACTTAAAAAAACTAATGTTATTTATTATTTACTTATTTTAATCACTTTTTTATCCTGCCTTTTTTCAAGATGTTCCAAACTCTGCCAAGGAATTCATGGGGTAGGGGTTGCTGGCTTATACCAGCTCTACTGTTGTGCATTAACAGCAACCAACCACATGAGCATCCCACAGAAGCAGCTTTTCCTGATATACAAATAAGTGGTGGGAAAATGCAATTTGCTTAAGGGCTCTGTCTCACACTGCTGTAATTGAAGGAGCAGACCTGGCGTCAATGAAAATTGGCATTGCTGTGCAGGGGGCAGGTTCAGTCTGCTCTTGTATCTGAGGAACTGTATGTACAAGACATTTTATAAGCAGATGCCAAATCTAGCCTTAATCAAATCTAACCACAGTAGTATTGCACAGTGAACAACATGCCCAAGCTGTCTTTCTAAATTATTTCTTATTATATTGAATAACAACAATGAGATGGGTTATTGAGGGTAATATTGCAATATAAAGGAGTGGCATGTGTGTCTTAGGGGAGAAACTATTTTGTCTCAATAGCTGAACTGTTAGTGGAAAAAAACATACCATCAGTGAGAGGGAACCACACCTCAAAATACACAGGGTTACTTCAAGCATGCAGACCCCCTTCTTACCCATCTTTTCACATGCCACTGCATAGTTCTTGTGGTTGTGTGCCTCCAGGTCAACTCAGAGTGCACCCACACTGAGGAATTAATGCAGTATGGCACTACTTTATCTGCTATGACTGAATACTATAGAATCATAGGAGTAGTACAAGTTATTTAGCTTTGGGCTGATGTGAGTTTTCTGAGCTATGTGGCCATGTTCCAGAAGCATTCTTTCCTGAGATTTGACCCACATGTATGGCAGGCATCCTCAGAGGTTGCGAGATCTGTTGGAAACTAGGCAAGTGAGGTTTATATATCTGTGGAATGTCTAGGGTGGGAGAAAGAACTTTTGTCTGTTGGAGGAAAGTGTGAATGATACAATTTGCCATCTTGATTAGCATTGAATGGTCTTGCAGCTTCAAAGCTTGGCTGCCTGGAAAACTCACAGCCACCCAGTGATCCGGTCACAAAAACCTTTGGCAACATATTCTTTAGCTTTCTCTGCCAAATAATGCTGGTTCCTTACTAAACTACAATTCCTAGGATTCCATGGCATTGAGCCATGGAAGTTAAACTGGGGTCAGGCTCCATTAATTCTATAGTGTAGGATACACTCTCAGATGTAGGGTTTTCTTGGCAAGATTTATTCATGGGAGATTTGCCATTGCCTTCCTTTTAGTCAGAGTGTGATTTGCCCAAGGTTATCTACTAGGTTTCTATGACTGAGTGAGGCTTTAAACCTTAGTCTTATGGAACCCTAGTTTCAGATGTAAAGCACTACAGCACACATACAGTATACAACTTACAGCACATACAATAGAAATCAAGTTCACACACAAAAAATAGTAGGAACATTAGAACGTTTACCTGGCTCAGATTCCTGTTGGATAAATTACAGTACTTGAATTCCCAAGACAATCACAGGTCACTGTTTGTCTTGTAATCTTTATGCTTATTTTTTGCATTTTCACTTCAGTTTCCACTTTCCAGTAATCCACATGTGTTTGCTTATGTAGCTACTCCTGCATTGTAGTCTGTTAGGTGCAAGTACTTAAATATCTTAAATACACTTCTTCCTTTATGTCTTTTTCTTCTTAAATATCAGTTTGTTTATTTATTGCGTTTATATACCTCTGTTCTCACCCCTGGGTGGACTCAAAGTTGTTCACATCAAATAAATGGCAAAAATTTAATGCTTCACACACAATAAAAACAATATATCACACATCTAAAACAATAACATATAACTATAAATTAAACCATTAAAAACTATAAACCATCAAACATAAACATAAAACATTTTAACATTGCACTGATCCAGAGGTTGTCATCCATCTGCCACGGAATGACTCAGCGATGAGTCCGGGAGAACTCCCAAGCTGTGAACCTTTGTCTTCAGGGGGAGTGTGACCCCATCCAACACAGGCTGTAACCCTATACCATGTTCGGCCTTACAACTGACCAGAAGTACCTCTGCCTTGTCTGGATTCAATTTCAATTTGTTCACCCTCATCCAGGCTGTCACAGCTACCAAGCACCGGTTGAAGACCTGAATGCCTCCTTAGCAGCAGGTGGAAAGGAGTAATAGAGTTGAATGTCATCTGCAAGTGCATACAAATGGCATTGTACTCCAAAACTCCGGCTGCTTTCTCCCAGGGGCTTTGTGTAGATGTTAAACAACATGGGTGACAATACTGAATCCTGTGGATCCCCACAGGACAATGGCTGCGGGGCCGAGAGGTGTCTTCCAACAATCCTCCAGGAAGGACCAGAGCCACAGTAGGACAGTGCCCCCAAGCCCCATTCCCACGAGGGATCCCAGAAGGATACCATGGTCTACAGTATTGAAGGCCGCTGGGAGGTCCAGGAGAACCAACAGGGAGACACTCCCCCTGTCAAGCTCCCTATGTAAATCATCCATTAAGGAGACCAAGACTGTTTCAGTTCCATGACCCAGCCTGAAGCCAGATCGCGACAGTTCTTTTCTGAGTGCTTACTGGAAATGCCCAGCTTTGCTAGGTTGAAGTATCCCTTAATTTAAGTAGCTAAAAATTTCAAGCTGTTTCATAGCTGTCAAGAGTTGAATATATATTGTATTCCCCATCTGATTGAAACCAAAGGAAATGAAACCACTACAGCTTGCAAGTGAAGTCTCTGTCCACCCCTTGCCTATGAGAGTGCCTGGCCTGTAACTCTGTACCCTATGCCAGCATTTAACACATAGAAAGCCTATGCTCTTGTTGGTAAAGTCTGCCATCTAGGGACTGGAGAGGAGAATATAGGCTGCCAATATATAAAGATTGCAATTAGAATCTATTACTTTGGTCCTAATCTTCAGAGCAGCAGAAAACAAACTTGCCCCCTCCTCAATGTGACATCCTTCCAAATATTTAAGCATGGCTATCATGTCCCCTCCAACCATCTCTTCTCCTAGCTAAACACCTGTGGTCCCTACGTAATTTCTCATAGGGCTTGGCTTTCAAACTATCGATCATTTCAGTCTCCCTTCTCTGGACACTTAAATTGTCCTTTAGAATCTTGGGATTGCAGTTTAATGAGGAACTACAGCTCTCAGGCTGATAATTCTAAGTGCCCCTCTCTAAACTACTAATGCAAAGATTCTAGAGGATGTTGCCATGGCAATTAAAGTGGAATCATAGTATTATAATTGCATAGTTGGAAATGCCCTACTAAAACAGCACATTCTATTTTCATGAACTGTGTTAATTGTTGCAATGTGGGGTTATGTTCGGTGAACACACTGGCAGCACATGACAGGGATGGACTATATTCCCAGAAGATATCAATCATAGCTACAGAGCAGACGTTTTTCTGCCCAAAGAGGAGCAACACATGCCCCCACTTGTAGCAAAGTCTAGGGTGCCACAGGCCTGCCAAATTATTTTGGCATATGAGATAACAATTCCCACAAGCACTTCTCCCTTTCCTACCAGTAACACTAACTTGGCATATACCTTATGATAATTTGCCTGCCTTACAAAACACCTCATATTGGCTGCCTGAGGCAGCTGCCTCACTTTCCCCAATAATAGGCTCACCCTTCAATGGCCGCAGGCTTCCTCCAAAATCTGTCCCGTTGATCATTCAAGTGTTTAAGTTTAAGGATTTCCCACCAGATATTGGAATACCTGCATCTGAATATATACAAATAATGACTTATCTTGGGATGCATCTACACTGTGACTGCAGTTTGACACCACTTTAATTGCCATGGCTCCATGCTATTGACTTCTGGCATCTGTAGTTTTGGAAGGCACCAGCGCTCTCTGGAAGAGAAGGCTAAAGACCTAGTAAAACTACAACTCCAATGATTTCATGGCATTGAGCAATGGCCGTTAAAGTGGGGATGGGTCCCAAGTTTAAACACACTGTTCATTTATGTTCTGTGTACACCTAAGAAGCATAGTCTGAATATAATGTTGTGCAATTTCTTAAATACTTTTGTGCATGAAACAGAATTAGTGTACATTGAGCCACTGGAAAGCAAAGGTGTCATTTTATCAGTACAGCAGACTCTCAGTTTACTGGAATTTATCAGCTGGGAAAAGAAAATAAGACGTACTGGTAATATTTCGAATAATAAAAAGCTGTATATATAAAACAGTAAAACATCAAGCCTGTGTTACATTAAGTTTGTCTTAATTTGCCCCTAATTTGTCTATTTAAATATTAATATCAAGACAGATTTAGTATGGGGCATAGTATCAATTAAGAGTAACTCTCAAGCAACCAGAAACTACATGAATCTGGCATTTACCAATCCTGAGGTAACAGGCTGGATCTACACCGACATACAATCCAGATTATCTGCTGTGAACTGGATTATATGAATCTACACTGCCATATAATCCAGTTCAAATCAGATAACCTGGATTCAGAATCTGGATTATATGGCAGACACACATGGGAGACTTATACATATACTAGCCTGGGTACCCAGCATTGCCTGGGTTATTTGAAAAGGGCATTGTTTGTTTTTGGATGTTAGGTAATATCATTTTGGTCATATGATAACGCTATGTCTTAGTTTTTCATGTTGTTTGTATGAATGCTCCCATTAGAAAATGCATAAGGATGTGGGTGAACTACAATTCCCAAAAATCTTGGGTCAATCCTCTCCAAACTCCGCCAGTATTCACAGTTGGCCATCTTGGGTCTGTGTGCCAAATGTGTTTCAGATTCGTCATCCGTTGGGTTCAGTAGTCTCTTAATATGGGTGAAGTTTAAGTCTCTGGCAAGGTCAATCAACTGTAAAGCCAGAGGATGCACAGAATACCGAGGGTTCAGAGGACTCACGGAATACAGGTGAACAGAGTTAAAGGTCAGTTACCCCCAAAGTCCACCAGTATTCCCAGTTGGCCATGCTGAATTTGCCATGTTGCCAAGTTTGGTCCAGATCTGTCATCAGATGGGTTCAGTGTTCTCTGAATACGGGTGAACTATAACTCCTGGATGTCAAGATCAATTACCCCCAAACCCCTCAGTATGCAAAATTAACTGTGTTGGGTCTGTGTACCAAGTTAGTTCCAGGTCAATTGTAGGTGGAGTTTAGAATGCTCTTAGACTGCAGATGAAATACACATCCCAGTCCCTACAATATCTATAAATCATGGTGAATCCTCCCCAAACCTTTCTTCATGTTCACTTGCTGTGTTCCACAGAAAACAACAGGAAAGAGTTAAGGGAGAGGAAAGTTGGCGTGGTCATGCAAATTTCACACCAATGGAGAGAGGAAGAAACACTGGGATGTGGAGCTCGCTGTAACCTGCAATGTCAGTGGAGGGTGGGTTAAAGCTGTTTGTGGAGGCCAGAGGCTGTCTGAATAAGAGGATACCCCTGCCACATACACACATACATATATTCACTTTTATTATGTGTATATAGAAGATATAGATAGATGTAGCTAGATATATAGATGTAGATAGATAGATAGAGATGTGTATCTAGATATAGATAGAAGATTTGGGTCCTCCAGGTGTTTTGGACTTCAACTCCCACAATTCCTAACAGCCAAATAAGTTTGGGAACCACTGATGTAAATGTTAAACAACATGGGGAACAGTACTGACCCCTGTGGGACCCCAAAAGACAATGGTTGTGGGGTCCATTAATAAACCTTAGTTTATTAGCTTAGTTTTTTCTCAATATACCTCACAACCTCAGAGGATGCCTGCCATAGATGTGGGCGACACGTCAGGAGAATGCTTCTGGGACATGGCCATACAGCCCGGAAGATGCACAACAACCTAGTGATTCTGGCCATGAAAGCCTTCGACAACAAATTATTATACTGTTTGTGATAAAAAACAAAATGCGGTCTCCACGCCTACAAACAGATCAGAAAAAAAGCCCTATTTTGGGGGGGGGGGGGGAGACTTCGCCTCTTTAAAAAAAAACCCAAAACAACCTGTTCTGTCTCCCAAAGGTTTGGTTTGCATTTTTCCATAGCTGTAGAAAATAGCACCTGTTTGCATTTGCTCCAGGGTTGCTGCAGATTCTCCAGCAGTCTGATAGTTAGGATATTAGCAGAGTTTGTAGCCAGCTCGGCAAAGTCTTTGCTGCTTGCAGCCTGCAAATGTATCAGTTTGTGCTGGAGACCACCCCTTTTTCTGGGGAAAGAAGGCTTCTGCCTTCTAGACCAGGGGTCCCCAAACTAAGGCCCGGGGGCCGGATGCGGCCCATCGAAGCTATTTTTCCGGCCCCCACAGCACAAGGGCAAAGGGGGTTGGGTTAAATGACCCAAGGGGTCTCTTCTTCTCTTACAACCATTATTATTATTATTATTATTATTATTATTATTATTATTATTATTATTACATTGAGGCTGGGTGGCCATCCGCCAGGGGTGCTTTGCTTGTGCTTTTGGTGCAGAAAGGCAAAAGGGGGTTGGGCTAAATCGCCCAAGGGGTCTCTTCCAACCCTCTTTATTGTTGTTGTTGTTGTTGTTGTTGTTATTGTTAATAATAACATTGAGGCTGGATGGCCATCTGTCAGGGATGCTTTGGTTGTGCTTTCGGTGCACAAAAGCAGAAAGCACAACCAATGGCCAACTCAATGGCCCAAAGGGTCTCTTCCAACCCTCTTTTTGTTGTTGTTGTTGTTGTTGTTGTTATTATTATTATTATTATTATTATTTATTGCTCAGTGGCCAACTATAGTCCGGCCCTCCAACGGTCCGAAGGATCATGAACTGGCCCCCCGTTTTAAAAGTTTGGGGACCCCTGATCTAGACGATCTTATAAGACAGGGGTCCCCAAACTAAGGCCCAGGGGCCGGATGCGGCCCTCCAAGGTCATTGACCTGGCCTCCGCCCTCAGTTTATAATATAATATTTTCATATTTTAAATAATATAATATATTGTATATACATATAATATTGATAATAATATAATGTTATGCAATATAATACTAATAATACCATATAATAATATTAATTATATGATATATATTACATACAATATTATAGTATAGTGGTATAGTTCAATATAGTAATATATAATGCTAATATTGTGCTATGCTAACAATATAATATATTGTATGTGCATACAGCTGCTCTGAGTCCCCTTCAGGGTGAGAAGGGCGGGATATAAATGTAGTAAATAAATGCAATAAATAAATAATTCATTTTAGACTTAGGCTTGCCCAAAGTCTGAAATGACTTGAAGGCACACAACAACAACAACAATCCTAATTAACTTGACTATCTCATTGGCCAGAAGCAGGCCTTCACTTCCCATTGAAATCTTGGTAGCTTTATGTTGGTTACAATTGTTTTCATTTTTAAATATTGTATTGTACTTTCATTGTTGTTGTTGTTTTGCACTACAAATAAGACATGTGCAGTGTGCATAGGAATTTGTTCGGTTTTTTCCCCAAATGATAATTCGGCCCCTCCACAGTCTGAAGGATTGTGGACCGGCCCTTTGCTTTAAAAGTTTGAGGACCCCTGTTCTAGACTGAAGAAGAAACAACTTAGATGTGCTTGCGTGGCCAAGCCAGGCCAACTCTGTAAAGGCCATCGTAACTACTGACCTGCTTTTAAAACCAGTGCCGAGCATAGATAGGGGAAAGACCTTTTCTTTCTAATAGCTTTGGCACTGGGGCAGAGAACATCTCCGGATTTCTTTGCCACTGGAGGAAGCCCTACCAATTTCGCCTCAAAAACTAGCTTTGAGCTTAAATAGTTATAGACCTTTTTGACAGCAGCTCAGGGCTAGGGTAAAGAGGATCTCAGGATCTCTTCGCCTTTGGTGGAAGTTAACCCAGCAACAAAAGGGGAAAAGCAAGCAAGGTACATCAGCAAGGTTTTATAAGTTGACTTTTTTATTTGCAACCTTAATTATATGTGCCAAGTCTGCCAAGGACTTTGTGAAAATAAAATTGTGTTTGATTGTTCTACTTGAAGTGCCTTTGGTTACTGGGATTTCCAGAGCTTCTAAGTATGGCCCCCGCAGTTCACCTGGGCAAAGGAAGAAGCACATCCTAAAGCTCTAAAAGGTGCCTGGGTGTGAGGGCATACAACCCAAAACACCAGCAGCAGCTGCTCCCCCTCTTTCCAGCTCTGCGGCTTCTCTGCCCGCCCCCAAACCTCCCTCCTGGCTCCACCCCCGAACGCGCGCTCCCGGCTCCCCGCTCGTGCCCGGTTGCTTCTGCTGGTTGCGAATCCTGGGGCGCGCGTTGCTTGAGCCGAGCCGGAGCTTTTGCCCGCTGCCTGGGGGCGGCGGCGAGCGTCGGAGCGCCTCTCCTCCTCCTCCTCCTCCTCCTCCCTGCCGCCTCCTCCTCCTCCTCCTCTTCCAAGCAAGAAGGACCAGGGCCAGGAGGAGCCGGGGCTGCTATGCTTAGGTAGCCTTGGGGCTCCTGCAGGGACGAGACCCTCCTCCACGGCTTGGAAGGAAGAAACTTGAGCTCCCGAAACTGCTGGACCGGCGGGTCTGCTTCCCCAGAAGCTGCTCCGAGGAGGAGGAGGAGGAGGAAGAAGAGGAGGAGGATGGAGCAGGCTTACGGCGCAGGCAAAGCCGGCGGCGCCTTCGACCCGCAGACCTTCCTTCGGCAGCCCCACACGATCCTCCGGATGGTCTCCTGGGTAAGATGCAGGCTTTCTTTTTTTTTTAGGGGGTTCGAGACAAGCAGATCCCTCTTTGACCTACCCGGGATCCACGGAGAAGAGATCTCTGGGCAACAACCCACAAGGTTTCAAGGAGGAGGGGGAATGTCCTTGCCAAAGATGTGTGCGTGAAAAGGCGCACACCAAGGAGAAAGAGATACTGCCCAGCTTTGGGTGGATTTGAAGGCGGCCTCGCTTCCTTTTGACTCCTGGAATTGGAAGAGACCCCACCAGCGGCCATCCAGTCCAACCCCATTCTGCCATGCAGGGATACACCATCAAATCACTCAGGACAGATGACCAGAGAAGGAGACTCCGGCCCCTTCCACACAGCTGAATAATATCCCACATTATCTACTTTGAAGTGGATTATATGTCAGTGTGGACTCAAATACCCCAGTTCAAAGCATGTACAGTAGAGTCTCACTTATCCAACACTCGCTTATCCAGCGTTCTGGATTATCCAACGCATTTTTGTAGTCAATGTTTTCAATACATCGTGATATTTTGGTGCTAAATTCGTAAATACAGTAATTACTACGTAGCATTACTGCGTATTGAACTACTTTTTCTGTCAAATTTGTTGTATAACATGATGTTTTGGTGCTTAATTTGTAAAATCATAACCTAATTTGATGTGCAATAGGCTTTTCCTTAATCCCTCCTTATTATCCAACATATTTGCTTATCCAATGTTCTGCCGGCCCGTTGATGTTGGATAAATGACTCTACTGTATTGTGGGATTTTCTGCCTTGATATTATGGGATATAGGCCTGTGTGGAAGGGGCCTCAATCACAGGGCTGCTGTGAGTTTTCCGGGCTGTATGGCCATGTTCCAGGGAAGGAGACTCCTCCTTGCTCCAAGGCAGCATATCCCACTGCTGAATAGCTCTTACCAACAGGAAGTTCTTCCTAACAGCTCTTTGAAACCAAGTTACTGTGAGTTTTCCAGGCTGTATGGCCGTGTTCCAGAAGCATTCTCTTCTGACGTTTGGCCCCATCTATGGCAGGCATCCTCAGGGGCTGTGAGGTCTGTTGGAAATTAAGCAAGGGAGGTTGATATATCTATGGAAGGTCCAGGGTGGGAGAAAGAACTCTTGTCTGCGTGAGGCAGGTGTGAATGCTTCAATTGGCCACCTCTGGAATTCCTCTGTTTTCTGAATTCCAGACATGAATTAATCAGGGCCAGCTAACACCTCCCAGGCAGTAAGCAGCCAGAAAGGCTATTAAATGCTAATCAAACTGGCCAATTGAAACATTTACACCTGTCTCAAGCAGACAAGAGTTCTTTCTCCCACCCTGAATATTCCACAGATATATAAACTGCACTTAACTAGTTTCCAACAGACCTCACGACCTCGGAGGATGCCTGCCATAGATTTATTTACAGCACTTTTACGCCGCCTTTCTCACCTGAGGGGACTCAAGGCGGCTTACAATAAATGGATGCAGGTGAAATGTCAGGAGAGAATGCTTCTGGAACCCTGTGATTTGACACTATCAAAGCACTCCTGACAGATGGCCACCCAGTCCTTGCTTTAAAACCTCCAGAGAAGGAGACTACCAAGCTCCGAGAAAGTATCATAGTCCACTGCCCTATATGAGGAAGTTCTTCCTAATGTGGAATCTCATTTTCCTACCATTTGAATCCATTGCTCTAGAGGAGCAAAAAAAACCAATACCGCCCCCTCCTTTTCCATCTTTTCAAATATTGAAACATGGCTGTCATATCCCCATTCTGCCTTCTCCAAGCTAAACATACCTGGTTCCTTAAACCACTCCTCATAAGGCTTGGTTTCCAAACCTTTGGTCATTTGGTCTTCCTTCTCTGGACACATTTTAGCTTGTCAATATCATTCTTAAATTGTGGTGCCCAGAAATGGACATAATATTCCGGTGAGGTCTGACCAAAGCAGGAGGAGAGAAATCAAAATAGCATCAGTTAGGCTGGGTTTCTTCGAAAGGCTATCTACCTTCCATTTTGAAGGAGTAGGAGAATGGCAGCTTTCTTTCCTCTGTCTCCTGACATGGGAGGGGTGGAGGAAAACACAGCACCACGGATTGGGAAGGGAGGCTGTCTCCAAAGTGACCTCTAAGATGGGAGCTGGCAGTGTGGCTTCCTTGCCAACTAGACTGCCTTTTCTGTTGCCTCTCCAGCAAGAAGCTGTTGCAATGTTTGCAAACTGGTGGCCAATGTGTCAAAGTGGTGGGAGGAGGTAAGACAGGGCAAGATATGGAAAAAAGTTTTTATTATCTCCTCCTTCCCCTTCCTCAGAGTCTGACATATTTTTTAATAAGGGAAACTGTTTTGATCCTGAAGCCTCTTGTCTCCAAACCGTTGCCTTTTTTAAATTCAAGGATATTCTTCAACTTGTTCTCTATGAGTCAGAAGCTGCTATTATCAATATGAATCAAAATGGGTAAGAATTAAGAGGCAGTTGATGTGAGATGAATTCAAATACTGGGGAGGAAAAAAAGTTGAGGAGGAATGTTTTTACTGATTGTTATGTTTTAATTTATTGTTTTTTTAAATGTGGAATTTTTATTATAGTGTATGTTATTGTCATTTTATACTTTTGATACTAGTGATGAAATTGTGGCATTGAATGTTTGCCGTTTATATGTATGTTAACCGCCCTGAGTCCCTCTGGGAAGAGAGGGTGGTTTAGAAATAATAATAATAATAATAATAATAATAATTATTATTATTATTATGAGCAGATATGGTTCAGAATCCTTGGCCCTTTCTGTACCCAATCCTTAATGTTTTTCCCCTCTGTTTTAAATATTCCCCTCAGTGTCTGCAGAAATAAGGAAGTTGTGGAGGGGAAAGAGATGACTGTTGGAGATCTATGCTTTCCTCCAGACGTTCTTTCCTGCTCCTCTTCAGTGTTGAGCATTTCTCCCCCCACCACATTAACGTGTAGCAGTTTTTACGTAAGAGCATCTCAGTGCAAGGGAGGAAGTGATGGAGTTAATGGGATCAGTCTGCAGGAGGGCGAAAGGGAGGAGGATGTTCCTTGCTCTCGGCTTCCCCCTTGGAATGGCTGGACAGAGTGGGGGAAGGTCACTTCGTCTTGTGACACTTTTGCCATGGCTGCCTATGTGCCCGCAGAGCAGCAGCGTATGTAAGAAGGTCATTGGGATTAAGCAAGCAAGCTGCAAACACAAAGCTGGAGAGATTTGTCTCATGTGGGAGTTGTCCCAGGAGAGGGAAAGAGAAGGGCACAGGGAGTTAGGACGGGTCATGGAAATGAGAGGCCTGCCTTTGTTGCCATACCTAGAAAGGTAGATCAGCTGTGGAAGCAAGCTGGGTGGGTTGGGAGTGGTATGTGGTTGCCTTGGTTGGCATTTCTAAGAGTGAAGAAGCAAACTTAAACCTGGAATTTGGACAAAGTTCCTTTTTGGACTGATTTATTTCCAGAATCCTTCAGCCAGCATTCAAGATGCCCATATTGGCTCAGGGACTTTTCTTCCAAAAAAAGAACAATTCCAAATACTACTTGCACCACATCTGATTGTTTCTTGATCTAGCCCAGTGGTTCTCATCTTGTAGATCCCCAGGTGTCTTGGCCTACAACTCCCAGAAATCCCAGCTAGTTTACCAGCAGTTAGGATTTCTGGGAGTTGAAGGCCAAAATATCTGGGGACCTACAGATTGAGAACCACTGATCTAGCCCAACATTATTTGGTCAAGACTGGCAAAACCTCTCTGTAGGGACATAGGCAATGTTTTTCCTAAACCTGCAATCTTTGGCATGCAAAGCTTGTGCTGTTTCTGAGTTATGTCCCCTTCCTCAAACTATTTTTGCTATCATGAATGAACATATTTCACTGGCATTATTTTCAACCCACATCCTCTAGATGTATTGAACTACAACACCTATCAACTGGGGAGATATTGGAAGTTGTAATCCAACACACATGAAGACAGCTACTTTTTTTCATGTCAGGAGCAACTTGAGAAACTGCAATTTGAGAAATTGGCCATCTGTAAGGAAGTTGCCCAGGGGACGCCCAGATGTTTGATGTTTTACCATCCTGTGGGAGGCTTCTCTCATGTCTCTGCATGGGGAGCTAGAGCTGATAGACGGGAGCTCACCCCACTCCCCAGATTCGAACTGCTGACCTTTTGGTCAGCAGTCCTGCCAGCACAAGTGTTTAAGCTATTGCACCATTGTGGGCTCTAGCTGCTTAGTTGAAGGAGGCTGCATTAGTATGTTTCCAACCCTTTGTTTTTGACTGTCAGTGTTCTTTTCCTGGCTGCCTGGCTGCATATGACTTGGGGAAGTGTTGAGGGAAAGATTTGGTGTTGGGGGCAGGGTAGGATGAGAGAAAATGAATGTTACAGAAACGCTAGCATAGCATTGAAAAGAATGGAAAAATTGAAGATGAGATTAATATGGTTGGTTGCTGTGTCTGTCAGCCTTATTTTTACAGAATGGTAGGCTACTTACCTATTTGAAGAGATGCTAACTACATTCTCCTTGCTCACATCCGCTAGTGAAATTCAACCTTAAGTGTTGGTGCAGTAACCTTTTTGTTGTATAGATGCTTGAAGCAAAGCAGCAAAGAGTACAGGTGACGATGCAGCAGCAGTGGTCAACGTGGATTGACATGATGCGATGCTGTTAGAAGGATGTTTCCGTTCTTTGTAATCTGGGACGGCATGTTCTTCCCTTTAAAGCTCTGACTTCATTCTATTACTTCAGGGCTTCTCAGGTACAGGAGAAGAGAGAGGATTTCTGCAGTGTGCTGCTCTCTGCTTCGGAATACTGTCTTATTGGCTCTCTTTGTGAAATTAGATGAGTTCCCCAGCTGCAGAAAGGAAACCAGGATCTAGTTTTTTCTTGGATGTCTCCTGCTTCCCAGAAACATCAGCTTTTTGTTGTACCTTGACCTTGGGAATGACTTTGGTGCCTTCCTAATTCATGCTGTAGTTTTTCTTTGCTTGATAAGCCTATGAGTTGTAGGTTTGCACACTTTACAAGCTATTCCTATGCATGCTTGATTCCACTCAGTATGTCCACTGAGTTGAGTGGGCTTACTGACAAGCACATTCGTAAGAATGAAGTTTTGAGAACTGCAGTATTGGTTTAAAAGATTAAGCCATGAGTGAAGCATCTTGGAAATGACTCTTTCTTTCATTACGTTTGAATAATCTCCTTCCCTCCCCCCTTACGGTTAGTTGTATGTCATTATTCACACCTTTGTCCATTTTCAGTTCCAGCAGAAACTCGCATGCAGTGAAAATGTTAAGCATGTTTACTCAGAAGTATCCCTCCCCCGCTGAACATTTTTGGAATGTATTCCTTTGAAACTGAATGTAAAATCACAATTGCAAAGACACTGAATCCTGACAATCCCATTAGCATTCGAAGCATGTTTTAATTATTCATAATAAGAAATTGTAAAGTAAAAGATACTACCCTCATTTCCAACAGGCATTTGAAGTGCTTAATCACCGACGTATGAAAGAATGTCATTCCTTTTTGACGTTATATGCATTGCAGTGGTGGTTGGCTGGACATTTTTCACTCTGCATATAGTCTCCAAAAGTTTGTAAATGATGTCTTTATTTTGTGTCATACTACAGTGCTGCACTCCCACATAACATTCCTAGAACATAAATTCATAGGAACATAGAATCGTAGTGTTGGAAGAGACCCCAAGAGCCATTCAGTTCAACCCCCTGCCATGCAGGAACATAGAATCCAAGTAACCCCAACAGATGGCCATAAAGCCTCTGCTTAAAACCGGGTTGCTGCAAGTTTTCTGTGCTGTATGGCCATGTTCCGGAAGCATTCTCTCCTGACATTTCGCCCATATCTATGGCAGGCATCCTCAGAGGTTGAGAGGTATATTAGAAACTAAGCAAGGAAAGTTTAGATATCTGTGGAAGGCTCAGGGTGGGAGAAAGAACTCTTGTCTATTGGAGGCAACTCTGAATGTTGTCATTAATCACCTTGATTAGCATTTAATGGCATTGCCAGCTTCAAAGCCTGGCTGATTCCTGCCTGGGGGAATTCTTTGTTTGGAGGTGTTAGCTGTCCCTGATGTCTGCCATAGATGTGGGTGAAACATCAGGAAAGAAAGCTTCTGGAACATGGCCATACAGCCCTGAAAACTCACAGCAACCCAGTGAGTCCGTCCATGAAAGCCTTCGACAAGAACTCTTTGAAACTTTGAATCCCTTGTTTTTTAAAAAAAAAAATCAGCATTATAATCATCATGATAATAATAATAGACCCGAAAATGCAGAGTCAGTATCTGATAAAGAATGAGAAACCAAAAGATTAGAGCCAAGTTTAGATTTTCACATGTTTGAATTTCAAATCTAGTTCATGCACTCCATGGGAGCATCCCATGCCTTTTGCAGTTATTCTGGAATAAAATATTGCTGACTTTGTTCTAGTTTATTTATTCATGCTAGCATTACTGCATCATTTTTAATAAGTGATGTGTATTTAAACATACTAATGAACAGGACTCGCCTGATGCTATGGATTTCCAGTATGTTCTAAAAAATAGAATTTCTCCATGCTCAGAAGCAGCATCACATATGCAGATTTCAGTAGCATACAATTCATTAAGCAAATGTTGCGGACAGTACTGTTATATTAAGCCTCCTTTGTTTTCGGTACTGGCGGTAGCTTCATTCCTAATACCTCAAGGACCATATGAGTAAGAATCAATAAGACAACAAGTAGAGAAAAAATGTGTGCTTGAAATTCCTAGAATGCCATTCTGGAATCAAAATCAGCCCCTTTGAAGTTTTAATTTGAAAAAAAGGTATGATGCAGAAAATATATCTTATTGTGTTGTCGAAGGCTTTCATGGCCGGGATCACAGGGTTGTTGTATGTTTTCCGGGCTGTCTGGCCATGTTCCAGAAGCATTCTCTCCTGATGTTTCGCCCACATCTGTGGCAGGCATCCTCAGAGTTGTGAGGAATAATATCTCTCAACCTCTGAGGATGCCTGCCACAGATGTGGGTGAAACGTCAGGAAAGAATACTTCTGGAACATGGCCAGACAGCCTGGAAAACACAACAACCCTATATTTTATTGCTTTGGTACTGGGTGATCATTAGGATCCATTTAAGAGCTTAGTTCTTTCCATGTTTACTTGGTGAGTTCTCTTGAGATTTACTCCTGAATAGATGTATACACAATAAGAGCCTGTTTTTGTGCATGTCTGCCTAGAAGCAAGCATCACTGAGTTCAACAGAATTTGCTTCTAGGTTTGCATGAAATTGCCCATAAACACTCCCCATGCAATTAAAGCTATTTGGAACTAATGAGAACTGGGTAACTGGACTACCCTGGGAATGAGTTCCTTTGCAAGTTGCAAAGGAACATCTGCTATAGATAGACATGTATGGCTCCATAGCCCAGATTTTAATTAATGGAAAGAAACAACCCATTGTAGTCTTTTTGAGGCAGTTTTCTCAGAATGGAGTAAGCTAAAAGAAAGCTGTTGACACAGTTACAGAAAAAAAGAGCACAAGTGGGTGGGTGTGCAGTACAATCTCCTCCCTTCCCAAAAGGGCATGCCAACATGCATGTTCTTCTGGTGATGACAGATCTGAGCTAAAATTAGGAGAGGGAATTTTATCTCAATTGAAGCAAGTGTAATTTACTGGAACAGCTTAATATCTTAGCATTCCTATTGAGGCAGAGAATAAAAAGCAGGCCCAGAGTAGGTGGGACATATGCAGATATGTTTTATTGCATGGTGGATTTCCAAGTGAGGCACTTAATATAATCTTGACAACTCTTTTTGCCAGGGATTCTGTACCTTAAACAAAAAACGCAAAAAAAACCGCAGTTAGCTATAAAAAACACACTGTGGACAATATTATGTTAGGTGTGTACATATGCCAAGTTTAAAAAAAATAAATTAAATAGTGTAGTATTAGATGGTGAGCAGGTTGGCACAAATAAATGAAGAGAGTGTTTAGACAATTGGTAGTGCTGCGGTACTCCTAGGGGTAATGGGAAAACAACATATGCACAAGAAGAATGCTAACAAAATAATCTCACATGCACAAGCATTTGAAACTGCATTCCAAGCAAATATTATATATATGCTAACCTGTATTCTATGTGTATGCTGATTTACCAGTTTGACTTACCTCTTTGGTGTGGGAGGAGTTATAGACATACGATTGTACTGAGCATATTCAGACTCAGGACTCTATTTTGTATTCACCTTTTACATCAGACCTCAGTGGAGGTGGATGCATGTATCTGCTTAGAGACTTCAATGGATGCATGTATACTTATGGACTTTAATGAGTACAAGTATACTTAAAGACTATGGACTATTTGATTAAGAATGATACTTTGTGTACTCAACAGGGAAGCTATTTTCTATCTGTAACTGAACTTCCATTAGAAATGGCCTGTATGGTGAATTAATACAAGATGTTTTGTGAATAAACAAGATATGTTATTTTTCAAAAAAGACTTTGGTGTTTGTTTTTTTAATCTCTGAGAGCTATTTTAAACTAAGGTTTCAAGGGAGTGTATATGTTTTGTGCAAATGCAATTACAATTTCAACTTTAAAGAAGCAACCATCTTCTGCTAACCAAATACATATTTTGTGGTGGCATGTCTTTGTCCTTGGCAGTTTAAAGATATGGTTCTTCAGTTTAACAGCTGAGTTACCTGTATGCTGTTATATGAATGCTTATGAATATTGCTTGTTCAAAGGGTTGACTTCTAACTAGTGGTATTCAAAAGATGGCCTCCACATGTTCATGGAAATTCACATTTGCCAAATGGATGTGACATTAGTTTTCCTTTTCAATAAGGTTATGATTGCCATTTATTTCCAAAGGGATATGTACCCATAGACTGGGTGCAGTTATTTCCAATACAAGTATGCCCATACATACATCTTTCTGGTCCCCATGTGTTTCATCAGTCCCATCTGGCAAATGAGAGCAAAAATAGTGAAAGAATTAATATTTCCTATATTTGCAAAAGATTTGGTACTTGATTGCCCAGACTTGATTCTTAAGTTATCAAAGATGATCAGGCAAACAATTTTTTTGAGCCGATCCTAAGCCTGATCAGGCAAACAACTGTTTTCTAAGATGTTCACCTGAATCCAAGGTAGTCCTTGCTGGAGTGGATCCTTTGAATCTGTGGAATTCATCTAAATATTGATTGTTTTGCCAAGGCTACCTATCTATTAAAATATTTATATCAAGCTGTGTATCAAAGAGCCAGCATGGTACAGTGCTTTGAATATCGGACTAGGACTCTAGGAAACCAACATTGAAATACTTTCTCAGCCATGAAAAACCCACTGGAAACTCTCAAGAGGAAAGCAAGGACAAATTCTGAATAAATTCTGCCCCAAAACCCCATGATAGGGCAATAAAATCATTTTAAGACATTACAAAATAATGTAAAGTCTACAAAATGAGACAATATTACAATTTAAAACAAGTTTAATCAGTTGAAAACAATGTGTCCTCCCATAGTGTAAATAGTCCTCTTCCCGTAGTGTTTTATCAGAAGTAGGGGATGTACTAGGGGATGTTGGGGAGCACTTTGAGGCAGAATTTCTAGGTTTTCTTAAAGGAGTACACATCTAGGGATCCAGCAAGGTTTCCTGCCTGAGCCGGTGCAGCCCTCTAACCCTAAACAGTTGCCCGTCGTGCTTAGATGCATGCGTTCCCATTAAGTTTACCCTAACTGGGACTAACAACTGTTTGATCATTTTGTATCACAACTCTTACATAGAAGAATGCTTGTGACCTTGCTGGTAATAAGATTGAATTAATTAAAACACCAATAACCAACAGGTATTCTTGCCTCTAAAGGTTTGAGAGCTGGATTTTGATTTCTAAAAAGCTTTTTGTACAGTTTTTATTTGCATAGGCTCTTTGCTTCACTTCTCATTTACAAGCAAGATAATGGTGACTCAAACTATGGGAGGAGGTAGTCTTGCTTTCCAAACCTCCTTTCTGTGCTGTTAAGCCTAGAAGGCAAAATCTGGCCTTGTGCGCTATCAAGGGAGCTTTGTGCCTCCATCAGCAAACAAACTGTTAATTTTAATGAGGTGCGCCTGTTGCATATTGTTTTGAGTTTTCCAGTTTGCCCAAAGGCCCGTCCATTCCCTTAACAGCTGGGCTGTTCCATTTAAAATAATCAAACAGCTTTGGGGTGTCTGTTTTGCAACCCAAGGCCTTTTTGAAATGGCATATGTTCGAGAAAGCTCGCACAAAATACAACACAGCTTTCAAGTGAAAGGATGCTCCTGTAATGATACTTTTTGTATTGGCCTTTCTCCTATGCTTCTCAACAATCCCCAAAAGCATGCAGAATTCTTCTTCTTCAATCGCACAGTCGTGACCTCATGGACCAGTCCATGCATGCAGAATATATACACGTTTAATGGGACACTTCTTTCTCTTTGTGTTGCAAAGCACATTGTTAATAAATGTTTTAGTGGAGCTGGATCTTGAAGGGGTGTGTTGTGTGCAAATAGTCAGCGGGTGACTGACTTTTACCCCAATGAATGAGAATTTTTTCCAGGCATTGCTAGGACGATTTATCTATTGCATAGCTGTCTATCACACAGTTGTTAAAAGGACAGAAACTCTGTAATGTGAAAGAAAGGGGTAACCTTTCTTTTAGCATGATTAAAGGAGCCTCTGATGGCGCAATGGGTTAAACCCTTGTGCTGGCAGGACTGCTGACCAAAAGGTCAACGGTTCGAATCCGGGGAGCGGGGTGAGCTCCCGTCTGTCAGCTCTAGCTCCCAATGTGGGGACATGAGAGAAGCCTCCCGCAGGATGGTAAAACATCAAACATCTGGGCGTCCCCTGGGCAACACCCTTGCAGACGACCAATTCTCTCACACCAGAAGCGACTTGCAGTTTCTCAAGTCACTTCTGACACAAAAAAAAACATGATTAAACACAGCCTTTTTGTGGGTTTGACTCGAGAAAAGCAAGGAGTTGTGGCACTGAGAAAACTATAGAACCATTATATCACATATTTACATTTTATTCAGCCATTATGTGCTATCTTGGGAGACTTTGCACACTTTTAGATAGGAATTGTCATGTGAGTGGGAAAATGGCATGGATTAGAAAGAAGTTGCACTTTGTCAAATGGATTTCAGGATAGGGTGTGTTTTTAAAAAACCCAAGAGCCCATCTTTTTCCTGGAGGTATTTAAGTACAGTACAGATGACATTTACAAGCAACCTTCTGAATTGAACGGAGCTGAGTTTTTCCCCTGAACATAGAAACAGCACGCAGAAACTAGTTTTTGGGCAAATGAGGATAGGCTGGTTTTCCTTTCAAGAAACTGCAGAGGAGGCATTTCTATAAGAAAATACTCCAAAATGAGGGAGGACTTATTGCAGAAAGCTTAAATTGTGACATAGATCAGAGGTGGCAGCTGTACTGTGAATTAAATGTGAACATGCAGTAGGGCATGGCAGCAAAGATATCTATGGCTATTTAAGCTGAGATAAAAGAGAAGCATGGAATGGAAAAAAATGGCTGTTTTCCCTCTGTGTACATTGTATTTTAGGCTGCCATCCTCTTTACACTTATTGACTGGATATACTTCTGAGTAGATGTGCGAGGTTTAGATTACTAATAACTAATGACTAATAACAAAAACCCTGTAAGAACAGAATCTCAAATTGCTAGTAGCTCTTTGGGTGTTTTGCCTTAGCAATGATTTCAGAGTCTCAATTATTTAAAAGAACAGCATCAAAATGACCCTACAATCCTGTTCTACATAATATTGCTGAGATGAAACCACTTAAGGTAACTAGAAACAGATTTTGCATGGAAACCCTATGGGCATTCCTTAGTTCTCAGAGTAAATTCCTGAGCTCATAATTCTTTAATTGCCAGTTTATGGTTTTTTTACTTGGCTCTGGATGGTAGATTTTGCAGTTGTAGTGAGAAACGGTATGATGTCTGCCCACCTGTATTTTAAAGCAGTCTAAGCAGTATCAGCTTTGTATATTACTCCCATCAGTTTCCTTTTATTTAATGAGGGGAGGTCAAAGATGGAAATTGTGATCTTTCTCTGACTCTAGAACAGTGGTTCTCAACCTGTGGGTCCCCAGGTGTTTTGGCCTATAACTCCCAGAAATCCCAGCCAGTTTATCAGCTGTTAGGATTTCTGGGAGTTGAAGGCCAAAACATCTGGGGACCCACAGGTTGAGAACCATTTCTCTGGAATGACACTGCAAGTCTAATGCAAAGAGAATGAATTTTGATAGGTGCAGCAAACAGTCCCAAATGGTCCCAGATATTTTTTTTAAAAAAAACTTTTGTTGACTTATATCCTATATTTCCCTCAGATCTGGATTCACAATTCAACACTTAATTAAAAACTCTTTCCCTGTTAGTGATAACTGTGACATAACATTGATCCCCAGATCTATTACAATTTGTCTCATCAGATATTACTGTGTCTGCCACAGTTGCCCAGCTCCGGTTTATATCATCAGTGGAATATTTTCCCAGCAGTAACATCTTTTGGAGCAAGTCGATCCTATATTATAGAAAATCTTTTGGAGCATGTTTTTGACATAGACCTGAAGACCATAAATCAAATCCTCATGATTTCCTGGTGATATACTACAGGGTAGAAGTGGAATAGAAAATCATCCAATAGCTTTCCAACGAAGGATTAAATGCTCAACACCCACAAATGTTCAGTAATTTATATTAGATCTCAATTGGGGTAATCCTCGTTGGTTCTGAAAAAACAGCAATGTTTCTTATTCTCCAGATGTATCTGAAAGCATCAAATACTTCTCTAGTATATAGTTGCCAAGATTGGATCTTCAGGTCTAAATCTGGCAGCTTATTTAGCACTTTACCAAAATAACAAGTTAGATCTTCTCTCGGTCCCACTTCCATCTTAAGCACGATTGGTGGGAATGAGAGAACAGGCCTTTTCGGTGGCTGCTCCTCAACTCTGGAACTTCCTGCCCAGGGAAGCTTTGCTTTCAAGAAATATAGTGCTACTAGTTACCTCTTTTGTGAGTACTACCTGAAGAAGGACCATGCTTTACTCACACCAACTAACAGCTGAATGGAAAGGATTCGACAACTGATTTTCTAGACGGTGTTTAACATCAGTTCCTAAATTCTCTGTCAAGGAACAGCTTCTGTATAATTCATAAAGGCAGAATATGATAATAGTCACTCAGTTTGGATCTGATAATCATGCTTGCTTCCTCTTATTTAACCAATTATACTTTAAGCTTTTGTACTTACAAAAACAGTTAAAGCACAATGTCAGCTTTGTAACTACCGTACAACCAAAGACCTTTGCAAAGGCACTACTGAGGAATCCAGTTAGTTTGATTTTTGACTGGGATTTTTTAAAAATACTGTTTATATTTAATTCTTTTTAATGTTTGTATATTTGTGTATTTTAATGGTTATGCTGATGCTTTTATGTTAAGCCCTTCGGGGGAGATAAAGTGGGGTATAAATAAATATTACTATAATAATTTTTTTCGTGTCAGGAGCAACCGGAGTTGCTTCTGGAGTGAGAGAATTGGCCGTCTGCAAGGACGTTGCCCAGGGGACACCCGGATGTTTTGATGTTTTTGCCATCCTTGTGGGAGGCTTCTCTCATTCCCCACATGGAGCTGGAGCTGATAGAGGGAGCTCATCCACGCTCTCCCAGGGTGGGATTCGAACCTGGCAGCCTTCAGGTCAGCAACCCAACCTTCAAGTCACGAGGCTTTTATCCCCTAGGCCACCGGAGGCTCCATAATAATAATAATAATAATAATAATAATAATAATAATAATAATAATAATAATAATTTTTTGCAACTGTCACCTACTTCTTATAATAATAATAATAAGTAGGTGACAGTTGCAAAAAGTATTGCAGGGTCTCTCTCTCTCTCTTTAGAAAACAGCACAGGAAACTGTGGTTGATGTGTAAAGCTCACAATTAGGAGGATTCAGAAAGAGAGCAGAGAAATTGAGCAGACAAGTCTCCAGGTAATGAACATGCTTGCAGACTGCGTAGTGCAGGCTACTTGGGTCATGTGACTCCATAGCAACAGCGGAAAAGCTCTTTTATCTCCTGCAAAATGTTCTGCCAGCTATGTGCCTCATTCTGCTGTATCTGTCACAAAAGACAGCCAAAGAAAATGTCACATATTTGAAACCAGTATCACTCATCTATACTGCATTATGAAACATAGATGCATGAACTGAGAAGCATAGCCATCTTTTGCCCAATGTGGCCCTCCGTGTTTGCTGGACTACAGCCATCGTGACCCCATGAACCATCAAACGAGGAATGTGAATGTTATAGTCCTATCCACTTGCAGAATGTCATGTTGGGTAAGACTGGGTTATACCATGATCATTAAAACTTGTCTGGAGGAGCTGAAGATAGCAGAGAGGGCAGGATGGCGGCATTAGTTATAAAGTCAACTTTAATGTATGGAGAACCAGTTATAGGGTTTTCTTGGCAAGATTTACTCAAAGAAGGTTTGCCATTGCCTTCCCTTTAGACTGGGAAATTATGACTTTCCCAAGGCCATCCACTGCGGTTTCCATGGCTGAGAGTGTTGAGTCAAGCTCTGGACTCTCAAAGGTTTTACTTCACTTATCAAATTACCTATGTCATGTTGGCTTCTAGTGTAGAGGAACATACCATGTTTCAAAAGGAAGTGAGTAGCTCAGAGTAGAAACAAACCAGGCCAAAATCAAAAATAAAAGTGGTGCAGTGATAGTGATGTGGTCTAATCTGCCCCAGGTTGTCCAAACAGAGAAGTTGCTGTGTATACACACACACACACACACACACACAATATTTGTGGTTGGGATAGGCTCAGGCTTCTTGTGTGAGAGAAGAAGTGCACATACATACAAGCTACAAGAAAAATACTAGAGATAGTCAAAGAAGAACAACAAACTGCGTACAAGGGCTATTTATTATTATTTATTTTTATAAAGAACTAGCTGTGCCCGGCCACACGTTGCTGTGGCTAGGACTTTATTTTTCTTTTCTTTTTGTTGTATGAACGTAGAGGCGTAGATGAGAGGTTGTGCTGTCAATTTTTGAGGTTGTGGGGCATTTAGTTTAGTTGTTTTGTCTGGTGCCATTATTCCATTACCCTTTTATATATATAGATTGTTTTTGGGGAGGAAGGCTACAGTGCTAGACTGGTGCAAGAATATATAAGCCAGAGGGCTCACATGCGTGCACAAATCAGGTGAACTAGAGCAGGAATACACAAACCTGAAGACAGGGCAGGAGAGGGAGAAAAAATTAGAGTGTCAGTCAAAGAGGTGAACGAGAAGAAGAAAGAGCTTATTTTGTAATGTTCAAAAAGGTATTGGGAGGAAGGCGCAGGACAGAGTACAAAGAGAAGCAAGAAGATTTGGCTAGGGAGGAATTGAATTCTCTCTGTGGGGACTCAAGGGAGTCAGGCTATCCCCTCTCTTCAGTAAACTACCCCAACATTTAAACACCCCCCCCCCAAATGCCCTTTCACAGCCCCCCAAACGCACGCCCACCCTCACTTCCCTAGAGAAATAGTAAAAAAAAAAAAAAGAAAGAATGAAAAGTTATGAAACGAAGAAGCGTAAATTAAATTGCCAAAGGAAAAGATTGGAATTGAGTCTAAAAGTAAGCAAAGCGATCCTAAAACGGCCCTGAGATAGAACACGAAGCTAGTTGCACTTGAGCTGTTTTCTTCTGATTGGCACAGTCAGGTAGCAGTACTCACAGCTTCACAGAGAAACCCGTGCATTTGTGGGGTTCTCTCTCCATTCTCCACGTACAGCTGAAAGAAACAGGAAGAAGCCCTTTTTGGCAGCCACATGTTTTCTTGCAGCCGAAAAAAAAAACATGGCCACACTGTCCATGCTGAGTGATCCAGAAGCTGAAAATGCAGAATCATCCAGAGCCAGTTTTGAAAAACAGATCTGTGCACAACCCTAGTACACATATGGGACAAATATATTAGGTTTGTCCAAAACTCATTTAGGGCTAATTTCAGTAGGGATAATAATGAATATTCCTACTTGTGTAGGGATAATGAGATACTCAAATAAGAATATTTTTACCTTGTTTCAGTCCACATGTTCTTTAGGATCATACTGGGTGGATTTACCAAAGCTCCTTAGCTTTGCTTTCAAGAAATATAGTGCTACTAGTCTTCTCTTTTGTGAGTACTACCTGAGGAAGAACCATGCTTTACTCACACAAACCAACAGTTGAATGCAAAGGATTCAACAATTGATCTAGGCGGTGTTTAACATCAATTCCTAAATTCTCTGTCAAGGAACAGCTTCTGTATAATTCGTAAAGGCAGAATATGGTAATAGTCATTCAATTTGGATCTGATAATCATGCTTGCTTCCTCTTGCTTAACCAATTATACAGGACTTTAAACTTTTTTATTTACAAAAACAGTTAAAGCACAATGTCAGCTTTGTAACTACAACCAAAGACTGGACCTTTGCAAAGGCACTACTGAGGAATCCAGTTAGTTTGGCATATTTGGATTTTCCAAGGAAACATAATTATTTCTTTAGGTGCGTGTAAGTTTTATGAATGCTGACCTGTTCTTGTGGGAGGTAAACCAGTTAATACTGTGGGATCAGCAAATAAGCTGTGTGGGGCATGGGCAGGAGATAGGGGCCAACCTCAGAACTTTGTAATACCATTCAAAAGCAAAGAAAGAATGGCTAAATTAAGGCTGGAGAGCAGTGGAATGCTTTGCTTTTTATTGCAAGCTTGACTGCTTTCTACTTACAGGTGGTTAATGTTTTTACTGCTTGGCTATGGAGTGAAGCATAGGGTATCTAGCCGAGTAATGAAATAGTAGAACTGATTGATGAAATGGAATATGTAGTAATCCCACATTTTTCCTTGCAGCTCCCAGTAGATATAAATGGTTGCCATTGCACATTGGTATTTTCCACAGTAGCTGTATGACATGGTTACCATACATAGTTCTGGAAACCCTGGCCTAAGGTGCACCCTCAGAGGTATGGCTTCTGTCTCCCCACAATTTATGTATTTGCTATGGGTAACGTTTTCCAGAAGCAATTGCAATGTGAGGAACTGTCCTGTGTGCTTCTGCTGTTGGAGTCCCTTGGAGAACATTGTTATTTCTGCCACCATGAAGCACACAAATCCAAGTTGGTTCATTCTAAACCCTGTTGAACAATGTAGCATTGGCAGTTTCTGATGACTACTTATTTTGGAAGCAGGCACTCAGTTCTTACAAGCGCAGAGCATCTTAAGAAATCCTAGGAACGGAATTGGGTCTCGAATATGACCTCACCTGCTCCCTCACGCAGGTTATTCCAGGCCATGGCTCAGACATATTATGTGGGAAGTACTATGAAGCTTTTGCTGCCTGCACGCTTGTTCTGTGTTAAATGAGCAGTGTTATTTCTCCAAGCAAGTGATCCAACAGCGATCCTCAGATAATGATAAAAGCATTCTGGTTTTTATCTTTTAAATATTTCTGGTGTATGTCTGTTTCAAAAGACTGATATGGCAGCAAGTGTTTTTTTATTCCTTCTCCTGCCATAATGAGTCATTCAGTAGATATCACATATATGGTAGATGGTTGATAAACATGCAGCTCAATCCTGTAGCTGGTGAAAGATGTCATCATTTACAACATAGCACCCTCCCAGCCCCGTAATGAAAGTGCTTGAGAGTTGAGCCCAACCCTGTATCTTAGTGCATCAGCTAAATAGTATTTTGAGCTGAAATGGAGAGATTGTGCCATCTTTGCAAGGAGAAACAAGATGAAGCAAAAGTAAAAACCTACATGTATTTTAACATTTGTTGCTGAACTGTTCTGGGCCAGACCATTGGTTGTCCTAGTGTAGTTCACTAACTTGCTGCAGCTCTTTATGGCTTCAGGAAGGATGTTTCCAGCTTGACCTGGAGGTGCAAGGAATTTAATCTGTAGGAAATAAGTGCTATGTTGATAGTCAATAGTTATACCATGAGGTTAACATAAGTAAACAGTGTGCAGGTACATCCATACACATCATAATTATTATCCTATTCAAAGTAAAAAAAAGTGTGGACCATGTATTTTTATAGAACTCATAGAATTAATTCTAGAAATGAGTATTTGTTTATAGAACAGCAAAGCTCTGCAAGGACATCCTTACCGCTCGTAGAACACTATATCTGTATTTGATAATGAGTCCTGAGTCCCTTCAGGGAGATAGAATAGTATATAAATAAAGTTTTATTATTACTATTACTATTGTTATTGACACCAAGACATAGTATGACGCAGCAAATGAGATATATATGCTGGATTTTGTATTACAAAATCACAAGTCAAACACTTCCCAAGCGTTTTTGCGTGCAGATCCCAATAAGGTGGCCTTTTGCAGTTGAAAGGTCGTAATTTTATCAATGTTTATTGTTTCCAAATGCTGGCTGTTGTTGTTGTTATTATGAGCAATGCAACAGGATCTTACATATATATACAGTCCCTGATATATACATCTGATTTATATACGACTCCTAATTACAAATGGTGACCAGACAACAGGAAGTGAGAGGAAATCTATCCCTAAGAAGGAAAATTTACCCCTGAAAGATGGGAAAAAGGTACAGTCACTGAAGCTTTATCATCAATTGTTTCTACAACCCAAAATTTTCAAAATCCAATTGTCACAGGGACAGAAAGTGAGGTGAAATCTTCTGAACAGGGGCACAAACAGCAAAACAATTTTTACCCACATGTTAACCCTTCCCTACTCTATCCAAAACTAAAAAAAGAATTGGCTGGAGTTATACTTTAAAAATGTACATGTTCTGACTTAAATATAAATTCAACTTAAGAACAACCCTTCAGAACCTATCCTGTTCATAATCCAGGGACTGCCTGTACATATATGCATATTTATGCATTTGATATATGTATCAAATGGAAACTGCCATGTCATCTAGATGGCCGCCTCCCAGCTTTGGAACTAGTTTCTCAAAAGATTTGTCCAAAATCCAAGAGTATCATTCAGAAATAATGATGTTAAACCCCGCATTTTAACATTTTAAAATTACATTTGTTCTCAAATGTATTTCTAGTTACAAATGGTTGTTATCACAGCTTGAGAGATTATGTTTGACATTTATAGGATGGTAATAGTTGATAATGTTCTTTTAAAATGGAATAATAAATGATAGTGCTCAGAGGAAACTGTAAGATTGCTTCTGCCTCTCCAGAGCATCCAAGGCATGCAATGGTAAATGGTTGCATAAAATTCAAATGGGAGCTGGATCATCTGTAGCTAGCAGCTTCCTCGTTTTCTTTTCTTGCTGTGAGGTTGAAAGGATTTCATATTTTTCATATAAATGGGGGCCCTTCTTCCCTCAAGGGGAAGGGAAAAACACCGTTTCTTTTCTCAAATGGAAGAAAAATCTCTTGCTTTATTCTGTCTGGGGTAGATTTGATTATAAATCCAGTGAGGAATATTATATAACAGAACAATTTCCTTGTCATAACTGAATTTAAAAAGGAATGGGAGGGGAAAGAGCATGACTGGTGTGTCAGTGGACTTGTGCTTTAAGAGGATCATGGTGGGTGAAGGGCTGAAAGGGAAGAGAAACATTTTGGATCCAACCAAAACAAGACCAATTTTTTTCGAAAGACAAGTAATAAAATTATAAAGAGGAATGACAGTTTCATTCCTGTGGTAGGCTCAAAATATTAATGGGTTGAATTGCAGAGGCATCACATGATATTCAGGAGGGCTGAGTCTAAAGCTAGAAATGAATATCACGCTGCAAGCATCACATGGTGCTCAGGAGGTTCAACAACTTATACTCAATCTGCTGCTTTTTTACTGGGGCCAGAAAAAGGAAAATCACAGTGGCAGTTCAATCACTGGAGATGACTTTGAAAATAAAATATTTAGTGAAGGTTTGCAAGATATATAGTTTCTAGTGGTTGAGGGTACATACAGTACTATTTTCCCTGCATCAGGGATGAGACTTTGATGGTTCTGGATCTATTACTAGTAGATCACTGAGCAAATTTGCAGTAGATCTAGCTTTCAGGTGCTTATTGATAAAAACAAAGAAATGATTTCCCTCTTAGTCTAAAACATATTGCTGAGATGAAGAGGGGTTGAAGAGGTTTTATTGTTCGTCATTTTGGGTCTCTTTTTAAAAATGATAAAGCAGAATAGAAATCATCATCATCATCTGGAGTAGTTCTGAACGATGTTCAGTTCTGGTACCCAAATTCCTGGATTCAGAATTCTTTATTTTCAACTATAGGTGCAATAGGCAATAATTAATGGATTTGAGGATTGTTACATAATATACCATATAAAGCAAGCCCCCCAGAATATAATATATAAATCATCACACACACCCCCCCCCCCCGAAAACCTGATATCTTCCACAGCAATACCTCTCTCACAGTCTTTACAAGTGATTACGATGTAATGTGTCTGCTTGTTTTCATGTTTTTCTCTGTGTTTTTGTTTTGCTTTGGCATGTATCGATTGATTCAGGGGATAGATAACCAGTTCATTCTGTTGTTAGTCAATAACTAGAGGATTTTTATTATCTGGCCAGGCTGCTTGCTGTAGGAGTGCTATTGCTTGCTTAAGGCAATGCAGAGAAGCACTTTCAGGCAGCCAATGGCAAAGGAAAGGGAAGGGTTTGAGCATACACAGAGCATCTTTCCATCCCCAGCCAACTCCCAAGAATGACTGTATGGTACATATTTGTAAAATTTGCCAGTGGTTCAGAGGAAAAGGCTTGTGTACAGATGTACATTAGAATTCTTCATTGATTAAGAAACTACCTTTTATTTGGTGATGTGCAAAAAATGACATTTGAAAACTTTCCAGAAGTGCAATTAATCTGTTTGCATTATGTTTTAGTGATGGCTAAGAAGACATACAGTGGAATTGTATGAAGTTCATTTGCACTACCTCTTAAGTATTATGCCAGCAGTGAAAGGCATTATGTCAGCAAAGGGTGCTTTTGGAAATACAGTAGTCTCACTTATCCAACATAAACGGGCCGGCAGAACGTTGGATAAGCGAATATGTTGGATAATAAGGAGGCATTAAGGAAAAGCCTATTAAACATCAAATTAGATTATGATTTTACAAATTCAGCACCAAAACATCATGTTATACAATAAATTTGACAGAAAAAGTAGTTCAATACGCAGTAATGTTAGGTAGTAATTACTGTATTTACGAATTTAGCACCAAAATATCATGATTTATTGAAAACATTGACTACAAAAATGCGTTGGATAATCCAGAATGTTGGATAAGCGAGTGTTGGATAAGTGAGACTCTACTGTAGAAGCTAAAGAGGAAATAATATTCTAAGGCAAACTTACATTACTGTAATCCCTTTCCCAAAGCAGGGTCCCTTTCACACTACACAGTTATAGCGCTCTGGTTCCATCTTAACTGTCATGGCTTCATCTTGGGATGTGCAGTTTGACAAGGCACTGCAGTCCTTTCCTGAACTGCTAATCCAGGATTCTTTGTGATGCACCCATGGTAGGTAAAGTGGAATCATAGCATTATAATTCTGTAGTGTGAAAGGACACCAGGACTCTCATTCTCTTGATTCCTCTGTCTGCAGAACAGAACTTTGAACCCACCTGTTTTTCTCTTCTGCTGCCGCCCCATGTTACACTGTTAGACATCTCTTCTTCAGCCCTTTCACTTCTTATAATATATTCATTCGAAGGGAAAGTGGAAGGCCTTCTCCTTCCTTCTCCTTCAGGTAGACTCTGCTAGGCTGAAAGGGGGGAGAGACAGGAAAAAGGTGATAACTAAACTTTGTCAAAATCTTCTAAGTAATTACCCAAGTAGGAAACACTAGGCAGATCATTCCATTAACTACTACTTTCTGAATGTCCCCTTTAACTCTTCTAATTCTGGCTTCTGGTCAGAGCCTGGCTTGACCTGTGTGTATGGAGAGAAGAGACAACTGGAGATGGAAAATGTACATGAGCAAGGTCCCAGGGGTGCCGTACCACCATAGAAATAAGCATCTACATGTGCTCTAGATCAGTTTTTTTCCACCCCTTTCTTCCTGAGAAATTTTTACACAACCATAGGTTTGTAGGTTCGGTACCAAAATATCAAACATTTATTGATAATACTGTAAATCGGCATGTACAACACTTGCTAAACAGGCTGATTTTCCTATTTGTGAAGCATTTTCTTCAGAGCCCACTGTAAACACTGCACATTGTTGCTAACATATTTGTGTAAATAGGTGGGATTCAGAAACCTTTTACTGTTGCCAATTTTTGTGAGCTAAGGGGACCCCATTGGGGGTTGGTTTAAGAAGCAGTGGTCTAGTTCACTAGTTCTCAACTGTTGGTACTCTGTTAGTTTTCAACTTGCAACTCACAAAAACCTGTGCCAGCTTGACCAGTATTCAGAGGTTCTGGAACTGAAATCCAAAACGTTTGAAGGATCAAAGATTGGGAACCACTAAATCTAGATAATTTCTAGTGACCCCCATGTTGCTTTCCTGCAGGTGTTTCAGATCTAAACTTGTACTACAGTATTCTGTTTGGTCTTGCTGTCCTGCTGTCAAATAGATTGAAGCAGTCTACTTTGGATGGTAGATTGTGAAGTTCTGGTAATGGATAGTAAATGCTTGATGATTTTGTTAACATATTTTGCCACTCTGGGTTCATTTCACTTGGAATTTCTGTTGCGTTATTTTGGTGAGTCTTAATCTAAAATTAAGATTGGAAATTGAATGTAGTTGTGGTTGTTTTAGGGGCTTCCTGCTAATTTGCCTCTGAAATTTCGAGACAGGATGATAAGGTGATCCATGATTATGTGTTGTAATTTAGATCAATGCTGGAGCAGATTCCAGAAGTGAACCATTGATAACAGCTTTTGCTGGAGTAATAAATAATCATTACTGATGGTATTTCATAGGACTGTGTGTTAATTCAGCTGTTGTGTGAATGGTGGGAAACTATGTTCTTTTTAGTAGGCATTTTAATATACAAACACACTCATATTGTCAATTAATTTAATTGAGTTGAGTGTTCCTATCTAAAATGTTTGAAGCCAGAAGTGTTTTAGATTTTGGAATACCATTCTTTCCATATGCATACATAATGAGAGATCTTGGACATGAGGTCCCATTTTAAATACAGAAATCATTTATGTTTTATATATATATTGTACACATAACAGGAAGATATTTTTGCAATATTTTAAATATGTTGTCTATAACACAAAAGTTTGCGTATATTGAAAAAATCAGCAACAAAAGTATTACAATTTGAGTCACCCATGTGAACAATTTCGGATTTCGGAGTATTTCAGATTTTGGAATTTTGTATAAAGGATGCTTAACCTATACTATGTCAGAGAAGAGGACAGAGGAAGCATCTTGGAGTGGCTACAGGTATCCACAGCACCTTTTCAAAAGGAGCACATTTGAGAATTCAGATTCAAAATCGTTTTACTTGGTTGTGTCTTAATAGTAGAGTTGTCATACAGCTAGATGGATGATGGGAGATCAGGATGGCCCCACTCTGCACACAACTGAAGACATGGTTGTTTCGACAAGCCTTCGACCATATTTAGATGCCTTTAATAAATATGTGAAGACCCATAGATGTCACCAAGCACTCTAAATCACTAGATTGACTATTGTTGTTTTATATCTGCAGAGATTGCTCTATTTTATTGACTTTAACCAAGGGATTTTATGAAGTGGGATATTTATGTTGGCTGTTATTGTTTTATGTTATTGTTTCTGCATTTTTTTATTTTGTATTTTGCACCTTTGAGTACTTTGTAAGCCGTCCTGGGTCCCTCTGGGAGATGGTGGCGGGGTATAAACAAATTTGTTGTTGTTGTTGTTGTTGTTGTTGTTGTTGTTGTTATTGGCAAAACCACAAAGGAATGAAAGGCATTAGAAGAAAAGAATGCTTGATGAATGGATAATGAAACATAAAAAACAGGAAATGAATGAATCAGTGTTGAAGGTCTGTAGTTGTAATATTTGGATAGACAATGGCAGAATACTGAGTTGACAGATGGGAAAATAAATTGTGGAGGGTTGTTAGGTGGCAGATAGAGTGGGTGGTTGAATTATAGTGATATACATGACTAGAGCTAGGTGACTGGAAATGGCACTGCTCTTGTATTCAAACATATTTCAACCAGAGTAATTGTCAGCTGAGATGGAAAGCAAATGGCAGCCACGTGCAGAATGTCGTATTAAAACACCTGGGGTACAATTTGTCTGCACTCATGCACATTTAAGTGTTAGTTATGCATGTGCTTAGTTCCCTTCCATTGAAATGAATGGGATTTAAAAGTGCTTATCACCAGCAGAATTGCACCCTAGGTATAGATTACATGTTTGCAGAAGGAATCCTCTTAACACTTATCTCACCTCCCTCTCTCCAGCTTTTCTCCATTGTTGTATTTGGCTCCATTGTGAATGAAGGCTACATCAACAAGCCAAACGAAATGGAAGAATACTGCATCTACAACCGCAACCAGAATGCCTGCAACTATGGCATCACCGTGGGAGTCCTTGCCTTCCTCAGCTGCCTTCTTTACCTGGCATTAGATGTCTACTTTCCACAGATCAGCAGTGTCAAGGATCGTAAGAAAGCCGTACTCTCTGATATTGGTGTATCTGGTGAGCTTTTCACTATATCAGCACTACGTGGTTTTCTGTAGAGATGTTATATGTTACAAGGCTGCAGTTTCATACACACACTTCTAGGAATAAAGCCCTTTGTACAGAATGGGATTTGTCGTAACGATGCAAGGGATTGTGATATAAAGATGCACAAAGGTCTTATTTCACAAAGCAGTGAAAAGCCATTGTAGTAAGAAATTCACCTCTTTATTTCCTCTTCTCTTCGCTACCTTCCTCATTTTTTATATGGATTTCTTTTATTCCGGCATTTTAATTTATCTTGCCACTTTTATTATTGATATTTCTTCCTGCTTTTCCCATTCTTATATTTTTGGGAAAGAGACAGAGCATTAAGTCAGAAGTAGAAAACCTGTTTTGTGCATAGAAATTCCTTGCTCTAGTCCCTTCCAATTCAAGCTGAAAGGATTCAGGATAGAGATTCTGACTGTCTTAGAGATTCAGGACAGAAGGATTGAACTATTTCAGCCCACCAATGAACATAGTTAAATGAATAAATTCACTGCCACAAGATATAGTGATGATGGCCAACTTGCATACCTTCAAAAAGAGGATTAGGCAAAATTAGGTTAGGCTGTTAATGGTTTGTAGTAAATATAGTTATGTGCCACATCCTGTATGAGAGACATTTGGGTCCTATGTATTGAATTGTCAGGAGATAAGACATGGTATTGTTGCACTCATTTTGTGTGCCACAAAATTGGCCACTGTCTGAATAGCATCCTGAACAGGGGTTTGTGCATAGTGCACAGGTCTGGAAGTGCCATACCACTTTAACTGCTATGGCCTCAATGCAGGGAATCCTGGCATCTGTAGTTCAGTTGGGTGCTTAGGATTCTCTGCTAGAGAGCTCATAAACATCTACATTCAAGCTCTTTGGCAAAGAATTCTGGGTAGGATGCAGCCATGGCAATTAAGTTGGTATCAGTGCTGTAATTCTGCAGAGTGGATACTTCTAGAGTGGCATTTGTTCTGATCCATTCTGACTTCTTATATTATGATTTCTGCTGTCAAACTTCTATCAGAGACTCAGTACTGGTTTGGAGGGACTAGTATTTGAACTCAGTATAAGACAACTTCTAGTGTTGTCATTTCTTGAACAGTTAACATTTCTCTGACTAGTCTACAAAGGCCATGGGTTCATTCCTGAACTGAACTATCTTGACAAAACCCACTTACCTTCTCCATTAGCTTTTCCTATATTCAAGGCCAAGGATCTAAAACATCCATATTGATCATAATTACAAAATGTTAGGCTTGGTAGTTTGCTATCTTCCAAGCAAGACTGCTCAACTATTTGTTACATGCAAATTGATGAGGGCCTTATAGTTATCTAGGTGCCATCCTCTGCCTGTTCCCCAGTTTCTCTATAATTAAATATGTTTTTGGGAAAATTTAGGAGGAGAAGAAAAGAAATAATTGTATTTCTACAGTTACAGTGTATTACTTTGCTGAGAGACAGAATTAACTTGCAGCATGATTCCAGCTTGATCATCTTTATATGGGAAAGAATTAATAAGTACGGTAATTCTTAAAGGAAAAAAATGAATTCTCTTATTTTATGTATTTTTTTATTTCCAGCATTTATATCCCGCCCTTCTCACCCGAAGGGACTCAGGGCGGCTTACAACAATGGCAGTAATTCGATGCCTACACAGGATCAAAATTACTCAGTACATAAAATCAATTAAAACTATTAGATACAATATAAAAAATTTAAAATAATTTTAAAACAAATAGTCAGATCCATTCGTCCACAAAAACCTCGTGCTTTAGCCATAAGACAGTCTGTGTCATCTTTGCCATTATTCATTAAAAGCCTGAGCACATAACCATGTTTTTTCTTTTCTTCTGAAACAGCACATTGTTCTAGTGCTGCAGAGGATAGTATGGTTTCTGTCCTTTCTAATCTGATTGCATGTCATTTGCATTATTGTGGAAATAAATTACTGATTCCGGAGTTTTAGGACATTTCCTTTCTGCTTATTATCCTTTACGTAGATTCATCTTTCAGGGCATAATTTAATTATTAGACTTCGCAATGTCAGTCTTCAAAAATTAACCAGAGGGCGAAATGCACAAGAGGAAGCATTCTTTTGGGTCAGAGCTGGTAAATTCAATGCCAAACTGGTACAGTTTATTGTATCTACATATTGAGATCCATTTGCTGAAAAGAACACAAACTGTAAGCAGTTTGCAGAACAATTAAATATTTGTTTCATTTCCTTAATGAATAAAAATAACCAGAAAGATTTTGAAGCATGAAAATGAGAACAGAAGTTTTACAAATCCTTGATGTATAAAGATGCAGTGAAGTGGATTGAAGGACTAGACTTTCGGTAATAATGAATTATTAACTTTTTCTATCAAAACGGGCATTGACCTTAAGCCAGTGTCAAAGACATGGAATTCCTATAAAGCAATGCTTTTGGGTTGGAAAGATTGGCCATTTACAAGAAACGTTGCTCAGGGGACACCCAACTGTATTGACTCAGTCTTCGAGGAGGGTCTTCCGTGTCCCGTGTCCATGCACTGAATGAGACATGTAGAATAATTACAGGATGTCTTAAACCTACACCTGTTGATATACTCTGTTAGTTAGCTGGCATCCCCCCCCCCCCCCCCCCGATGTGCGATAGGAAGTTGCTGCCAAATGTGAGAGAAATAAGATTGAACACTGTGAATGCCACCCACTGTTTGGCTATCAGCCTCCTACCTGAAGACTTAAATCAAGGAAAAGTTTTATGAGAACCAGCACTCCTCTAAATCTTCCTCCAGCAACAGCAAGAATATCCCTGTGGGCAGCGAAATCAGGCATTCCAACTGGATGGCCCCCCACGAGGATCTTCCTTTAGGGGCAAACCAAGAATGGGCAACTTGGAAGTCCATGAACAGACTCAGAAGAGGAGTTGGCAGATCAAAAGACAGCCTGGTAAAATGGCACCACCTACGGTAGAAGAATTCTTCACTTTTTGCGACTGTGGAACAGAACAAACAACTTAACATCTCTATGCTTGCCCACAATGTCCTGCCTCATTCACAGAGGAAGAACCGTTTAAAGCTACAGAAAGAAAATGCAGTCGCTGTTTCCCGTTTTGGGTCTAAAACTATTTAGAAGTTTGTGAGCTGTTTATTTTATCAGTCTTAAACTTATCTATCTACCCTGTTCCCCCTAAAATAAGACATCCCCAGAGGACCTAGTAGAGGTTTTGCTGAATTGCTAAATATAAAGCCTCCCCCGAAAGTAAGACCTAGCAAAGTTTTTGTTTCGAAGCATGCCCAACAAACAGAACACCAGAGCATGCAGGATCGGTAAATATACCTACCATAGAGTATTGTACATGGAAATAATGGTAGTAACAAGAAATTCTTGATAGGATTCACAGTTTGTCTGGTTATGCTGGTTTGTGATGACAACTACTGTACAGTATATAATAAATGTTCATTTTTTTGTTCAACAATAAATGTGAATTCTTCTTTATGGAAAAATAAGACATCCCCTGAAAATAAGACCTAGAGCATCTTTGGGAGCAAAAATTAATATGACACTGTCTTATTTTCAGGGAAACACGGTATGCAATGCTTTTGACACAAAATAAATAAATAAAAATTAAATGCCTATTACTTTTAAAGCTGCCCTGTAAGTAAGCTGCCCTGAGTCCCTCCGGGTGAGAAGGGCAGGGTAAAAATGATGTAAATAAGTAAATAAAAGGCCACTTTCCACATCCAGATATACCATACATATATCACATCCAAGCCTTTTTGAGAGGTTTGGGGACGTAACTCACTTTCTGAAACTCATAGCAAGACCGCAGTTATTTCCTGCTCCTTCTAAATGGGAAGAACCAAATTAAAATGAAAGTGGAGTGAGAGGAACACAAAGGCTGCAGTCAGCCTAAGGCCATTAAGGCAGTTTGCTCGTTGTGTAGGGAAGATCCTATAAGGGCTGCAGCCAAGAGCTTTGGAGTGGAACTGAAAAATGCTGCTAGTCTTAAGAACAGCCTCTGTGCACTGGATATTTTCAGCTGCAGGGTTGTGGAGTCATGAGGAAAATCAGTGTGCTCATACCAACATTGTTTATTACATGCATCACTTCCTTCTTTCTTCCTTCTCTTTCTCGTTCTCTCTTTCTCCCCCACTCTTATCCATATGTTCAAAGCTTCTTGTTTACATACTTTTCTCCAAGCTTCACTTCAATTGTCCTGTTCAGGAAATAAGGCATCAATGATCTTCGTGACCAGATAGGGATTGGAACAGAGACATTCCTCATTCCTTTAAGCATGGTTTTCCAACCAATCAGGCTTATTTTTTGGTCCTCATGCTGCTCCTGCGTTTGATTCCTCCTTTTTTCTTGTCTATTGTAATGGGACAGATGTTGGGTGAGTAAATCACTTATCATAACATCCACATACACAAATGATATGTGTATGGGTGTTATAGGATACACTGATATACGCACAGGCAGCCAGGTATAGTGGACCAAGACTCTGGGAAATCAGTGTTTGAATCTCCCCTTGGCCATGGAAACATTTGCGTGACCTTGGGTAAGTCATACTGTCTCAGCCTTAGAGGAAGGCAATGGCAATCTTACTCTGAAGAATTCTTGTCCAAAAAGACCCATGAGAGATTTGCCTTAGGGTTGCCATATGACACAAAGGACTTGAAGGCATCAACAACCACATGTATATCTCTGTGTTTGTAGGAATGAAATATAAATTCAAAATCAAGGCATATACTGCACTTTAAAAACTCTTTTCTTTTGATTCTCACATGTGTGCATTGTTATCTACAGCTTTTGAAGCAAATGTTGAGTTGGAGCTTCATAGCTTCAGAATTTAAAAACATAATAAGAAATACTCTTATGCTTAATGAAGGGAAGGCTAAAAGGGGACCAGTTACACATACAGCATTCTCATGGTTAAATGGGTTAAACCCTTGTGCCAGCAGGACTGCTGACCAACAGTTCAGCGGCTTGAATCCGGGGAGAGTGGGTGAGCTCCCTCTGTCAGCTCCAGCTCCCCATGTGAGGACATTAGAGAAGCCTCCCACAAGGATGGTAAAACATCAAACATCTGGGCGTCCCCTGGGCAGTGTCCTTGCAGATGTCCAATTCTCTCACTAGAATCGATTTGCAGTTTCTCAAGTTGCTCCTGACACACAAAAAAAGATTGTGAAAAGGAAGGCCCAATATACATCATTGAGTAAGAACCCAGTGGGTACAGGAACATATTTTTATAAGAATCCAAAGGCTTTATGGCAGTTCTTAAATCTTTCTCTTAATGATATGTATTATATTACATTTTTAGATGTAAGACTTATTTCAAGGAGACATTTGAGTTGTCAATCTAGCTGTGAAATTAACTGAAAAGCATTTTTAATTTTTCCTAAGTAGGGCCCTACATAAACATGAATTAAAAATGCTTGTCAGTTGATTTCACAAGTATGTCAGATTGCCTATTTGTACTTTCATTAAACTGCAGGGTGTTTTCTTAAGGCTTAAAGTAAATCATCCATCCATTCTTAAAACTTTTCCTTTCTGTGAACCTGATTCGAATAGCATGGAAAATGTAAATTCTAACCTTGACTCTGCTGCAGCTGTTGACGTCAGCATGAGCCAGAACAGCATGAGAGGGATGTCGGCTCAGTGTTTGTTCATTTTTCTCTTCTTGGTTTTGTAATTAAGTTTAAAAGCTACACGGGGATAGTTTTCCTGAATTTTATCAAACTCTGTGGTGTAAATAGCCAAACTACAGGAAAAAATAGTATATGAAGAAGTGTGAAGGTGTGCAGACAGCAAAAGTGGAAGCAGATTTTAGATTAGATGTGGGGAAAGCACGGCTCTGAGGCTATATGTTGTCCCCAGAGCTATTTTTGTACTCCTCAGCCATCGACAATGTCATCAGCTCACTAAGTCGCTGCATGGATATATGTATGATCTTTTTTCAGCAGTAGCAAAGCTGCACAATAATATGCAATTATAAATATTATGTGTGCATAGTGCATAATTACAACACACCTATGCATTTGCTTTTATGTGTGTTTTATTTGTTAGTAATTTACTTTAAGGATCCTACATAGAGTAGCAGAAAATCTTAGGAGTTAGGCAGCAATGAATGCAGAGGATATCATATTCTAGCTATAGAAGAGACTATCTCCATTTAAATCCTCCTGGAGCAGAAATTGGGAAGTTCATCTCAAAAAACCAAGTGAACAATTAACTAGTATTTTCTTCCACCAATTCTCTGTATATCTCTTTTTCATGTTCTCATGCCCTAACTGGGCAACTTGGAAGTCCCTGAACAGACTCAGAAGCGGAGTGGGCAGATCTAAAGACAACTTGGCAAGGTGGCACTACCTGGAGGAATCCTCCACCTTGTGTGACTGTGGAGCTGAACAAACAACTCTGCACATGTATGCTTGCCCACAATGCCCTGCCTCATGTACAGAGGAGGAGTTGTTTAAAGCTACGGACAATGCGGTTGCTGTTGCCCGCTTTTGGTCCAAAACTACTTAGTTGCTTGTGATTTCCTCCCCCCCCCCCCCCATCATTTTGAAATGTATTTATTGTACAATGCTTTTGACACGAAATAAATAAATAAAATGTTCTCCTTTCCCCCATCAAAAAGCCAACCTGGTCTTCTAGCAGCTACTTTTATCATCATCTAGATTTATTTTATGTTTAAACCACTGTCTCTGAATTCAACGGCTATTAGGCGGCACAACAACAGTCTTGTTATATCTGATTGTCTCTTTCTTTGCAAAAAAATAAAATTACAGCCATAATTGGTCATGAAGTTTCTTTCATTTGTGCTTGAACAAGTGAAAGTTATCCAACCATATTCGCCGGCTTAGATGGGGTTCACAACATCTCTTGTAAGGATTGTTCAGGTGGAGGAAAGAAAGCATCTTCAAGAACTATATGAATACTGAATATTAGTAATTGTTACTGTAGTCTAAATGCAATGCAAATAGGTGAAAAACCTGATTTCAATCTTTCTCAATATCCTATGTTTATACTATTTCTGACATATATGTCATGCAGCCAATCTAATAGACCTTGGTCTATGAAGTGCACGGCACAATGTAGTTTCTGGACAGAGAATTAGCTATACTAGTGTATTGCATCAAAATGGCATTGCATCTTATGGCATCTTAAACAATAAGTATTTCTTTGGCAAAAGCTTTCAGGAACTGCAGCCTGTATTAACACATTCAATGTTTAGATTGCTAAAGGTTATTTTTGTAAGTGCTGTTAGGCTTACATGCCTATTGTTCTAAAATTATTATCTGAAGTGCTTTCTTATGTATGTGTGATAATGGCATTGCTCATTTGCTCATTGGCCGCTTATTAGGTTGGAATCAGAAAACCAAGTTTTAAAAAAATTGAAATTAGCTGGAGAGAGTTTTTGTTTCTTGCAGTGTACCCACACATTTCTTTTGTCCTGGTGGTGTAACTAGTTTTGCAGGATTTCAAAACAAAAGGTAACCTGCAAATCCTGTTTACTGAGTTGGAGTAGAGTGGGAAGAGTGAACATAAGATAACCAACCAGCCATCGCTCTTTTGAACTGCTGTCACTCAAAACGTATTATTCCTTCCCACACAGGTCTTTTGTTTTTGTTATTAATTTTATTCAATAGTAACTAAATAAGAAACATACCACACAGGAAAGAAAATACATTAAAAACTCACTACAAACAACAACAACATAAAATGACATCCAGCATTTTTCTTGGCAGCTATAAACTTATATGCTATTCAGCCTTTCCCTTGATACTTCTACTTCTTACATTTCTCCCAAAATTCAAATTCTACTTATTGTCAAACCAAATTATTATCAGCGCATGCTCTTTTTATGCCAAAAGTCTTTAAAAGGCTCATAGTCCTTTAAAAAAGAATCAGTTGTGTCTCCCTAAATCAAACAAGTTAATTTATCCATCTCAGACAAGTCCATCGGTTTTAACAACTGAATTGCTGTGAGTTTTCCGGGCTGTATGGCCATGTTCCAGAAGTATTCTCTCCTGATGTTTTGCCCACATCTATGTCAGGCATCCTCAGAGGCTGTAAGTTTCAACAACCTTTGTTGGTATTTCTACATTCTTTGACTTCAGTGCATATAACAATCTTGCAGCACTTGTCATGTACTGAAGTGAATGTCATTAGAATAATAACTTTAGAAAATCTTGGAATCAGGGCTTGTATTTTAACTTGATATTTTTTTCACTTTTTTGCACATCCACCACATATGTTAAAATATCCTTTCACATTGCCAACTTTCCAAGATATATTCAAAACATCCTTATATATTTCGATGAAAGATTCTGGAAAAGGATATAGGATATAGAGTGTTATTGTCCTTTTCATTTGCAGTCCATGTAAAACTCCCCAGGTGGTCAAAGATATTTTGATGCCTAAGGTATTTCCTTTCCTTATTTCATGTTCATAGATTAATTGGACTGGTGTAGGTGAATCACATATCAACAATGGGGATGGAATTGTGTCATTCACAACATTTCCATAGTGTCTAGATCCAAGGAAGTCATGCTCCCCCTCTATTCTGCCTTGGTCAGACCACACCTGGAATGCTGTGTCCAATTCTGGGCACCCAATTTAAGAAAGATTTTGACAAGCTGGAAGGTGTCCAGAGGAAGGCAACTAAAAGAATCAAGGGTCTGGAGAACAAGCCCTATAAGGAGCGACTTAAAAAGCTGGACATGTTTAGCCTGCAGAAGAGAAAGCTGAGAGGAGACATGATAGCCATGTATAAATATGTGAGGGGAAGTCATAGGGAGGAGGAAGCGAGCTTGTGTTCTGCTACCCTGAAGACTAGGATGCGGAACAAAAGTTTCAAACTACAGGAAAGGAGATTCCACCTGAACATCAGGAAGAACTTCCTCACTGTGAGAGCTGTTCAGCACTGGTGGAGACTCCTTCTTTGGAGGCTTTGTCTTTACTGTTCTATTGTAACACAAACCCTATGCTTACTACATGTTTTTGACATTAATATTAAAATCTGAAATATATACAGAAAGTCTGTATATCTGTTGGGAGTGCTTTGAATGTGATTTTCCTGCTTCTTGGCAGGGGGTTGGACTGGAAGGATCATGAGGTCTCTTCTTGTTCTTCAGCTGTCTCTCTATCTAACACTGTTTCAATGTACAGTTTAGTTCTGCAGAGAGCCTATGTTTCAAGAATAAATGAAAAAGTGACAGTACTGTGGTGAGGCTCAATAAGATGTCAGTTGTGTAATTGATATACCAGTTCTGAATTATGCAGTGAGCCCAAGACTGTGGAAACTGTCTTCCCTTGCTGTTCCACAGTAAGCTTTTGTCTTTTATTTAGGGGAGAACCTCATATTTCCAAACCTGCATTTGGAGCAGAGTTGGTGGAAGTGGAGACAAATAAAACATCCCACATCCATTGAGTCTCCCCTGCAAAAGCCGCAGGGTATGATGTGAGGATATATAATTGAATAATATTGCTGAATTGGAACAAGGCTGGGTTTGAGTACTGCTTGGCTTGAGAACACTTTATTGCTTTGAATGTCATAAAGAAAGAAGGGCAGGATATAAATATGAATGAATCAGTGTGTTAATAAAGAGGTGAAGGGGGATGACAAGGAATTAGAATCCTGCTCTGGATTGTCATTTCCTACGACTGGGATAGCTTCTGATCTTGAACCTAACTGGGGAACAATACTTGCCAATGAGATCTGATAGATGGCAGAAGTCCCTTCCTGTTCACCAATTCTCTCCAGTTTTAACATTATAGAGAAATATGGTTAGGAATATTATGCTTGACTTTCATCTGCAGTTCCACCACATTTGCCCTTGCAGTGAGGCTCCACAAATTGAGTTTGTTCCTGCCTGCAAAATCCAGTAAGGTAGAAGATCCATTAGACCATAAGTCATTGAAGAAATATTACAAATAAAATGTATATGTGCTTAATTCTCCCTTCTCCTCACCTACCTTCTTTTGTTTTCATGCTTATCTCTCTCAGGCTTCTGGGCATTTCTCTGGTTTGTCAGTTTTTGTTTCCTGGCTGATCAGTGGCGTGTTTCAAAGAGAGAAGACAACCCAATGAACGAAGGAGCAGATGCAGCTCGAGCAGCCATTGCATTCTCTTTTTTTTCCATCTTTACCTGGGTAAGTAAGGCAATCACTGTTTATTTTTATTTTATTTAAGTATTTATCACTGCTCTGCTTACCAGGATATTCAGAACTACATACTGTAAACATAAATACAAAGCATTTATAGTTTATAATAAATTCCAACACTGCAGGCAATCCAGGTCACCTGTTGCGGGTTCTTCCACTAGAAAGCCATCACATTGGATTACACTGTCTGGATTACCGGAGGGGTGGGGGACTTTGATAGTAGATGACAGAAAGTCAAAACCCTGAAGGCATCTGCTAAAATGATAGAATAAAGGATATGCATCTCAAGATATTGAAGCCTGATACTAAGGATATTTGAAGGCCTTCTTCCTGAAGCTAGACCAAGGATTAAATTGCAGCATATAAATAACATACATAATAATGGAATGGAATGTAAAATCACATTGTACATTGCATACAGTTGATATGTACAGTTGGCCCTCCATATTTGTAGGTTTGACTTTTGCAGATGTAATTATTTATAGATTTGATTAATACATTCTCTCCAGGAAACTCTAGATCTTCCAATGGAACTTTATGCTCAACCTGCCAGAAGTGCTGGAGAACCTACAAATTCCTAGAGAGAATACTTCTTTAGGCATCTGTGGATCCTCCAGCGTGATTTCATAGAGTTGCAATAGAGAACTTAGAGGTTAATAAAGAAGTGTTTTTAAAATTCACCCCCCCCCACACACACACACACTTTTGCAGGGGTGCTTTGCCCATAACCCCAGTGAATGTAGAGGGTTGACTACATTTCCTTAAAAAAAAAAGGTCTGAAATCAGTGCCCTTAAACTTTACCAATTTCTTCCACAATCTATTTTAACATATAAAAGTTCAGCCTTCTTTTGATACTATCTATCATCAGTAAATATTACGACAAATGTTCAGGCCATCAGTATCAGCAGTCTTTTTTCGTTAAGGGATTATGTACAGGATGCATTGAATGCAGCAGAATCAGAATAGAGAAAAGGGAATACAGGCGGTCCCCAAGTTAGTAATTCTTGAGTTGAATTTGTATGTAAGTTGAAACAGGTATATTATTAATTGTAACTATGGCCATACACACCCACACACACTTTGGATAGCATAGGGAAGGATGAACACCCTTGTGGTGTTTGTTTTGCTATCTGTGCCCTTCTTCAGAAGATTTCATCCCTGTCCCTGTGATAATTGGATTTTGAAAAAAATGGCTTGTTGTAGAAATGAGGAATGATGAAAAAGCCTCAGTGGAGATATCTTTTCCCTGTGATAACTCTTCCAGGAATTTATTTCTTTCACTTCCTGTTGTCTCACCCTGTTTGTAACTATGAGCCATTTGTAAGTTGGATATTTGTTACTCAGGGCTGCCTGTACTGGTAAAAATGTAGATTAAGGATAATGCTTCTATGGCAACTTGTCTTGATGACTCTAGATTGCTTCTGAATTGGGAAGCAGTGATCTTATGGGTACCTGTTGCAGGAAAACATGGGCATTAAGTGGTTGTGTGAGAGAGGTTTGATGTAGCAGTTTGAGTTACTAGGACTTTGGGTGAATTGCATTCATATCCCTTCTCACCATAGAAACCCACTGGGTGTCACTGCAAAAGTCACATTATTTCAGCATCAGAGTAAGCCAATGGCAAACCTCTCTAAACAAACCTTGCCCCCAAAAAACCCTGCATTCAATTTCCCTTAGGGTCATCCTAAAGTAGAAGTGAGTTGAGAGTACACAAAACAGCAAGGGTGCTGTTACGCTCCCAACCAGCTTTTGGACTATTGTAGGCATCTTTTTTGCCACTGTAGGAACAGAATGCTGTACAAGATCGAGTTTAGTCTAATCCCACACATTTCTTACAAAATTGGTTTTTTCACAATAATATATAGAGCAAATCAGTCTACCCAGCAACTCCCTCTGTATCTAAGGATGCTTAAGTGCCAGTGGATGGAAGCATTAATGTTCCCTCTTCCTGCAAGTACCTGCAAGTAGCAAAAATTAACAGCAACCTGACTTCCAATGTTGAGCCCTGCCTTCCCAGAGGAACTCTCTGCTAGACTATTGGGAGCTAGACATCCTTTCTGATTTACAGCCAGATACCAGAAATCTACCAGTGGGTCCTGATCTAACTTTATGAGTCCCTTGCTATATGGCTATTGGAAGCAGTATACAATTGACGTCACCAGGTGTTGTTTATTTGTAAATATCAATTTACATTTATGCCTTTAAATTTAAAAATGCCAACTGTACAACCATAAAACTGATGGCTTGCAAAGATGAACCTCAACAGAAACCATTTAGTACAAAAATGCTCAGGATGGCTTAGTACAGAAACCTACCCAACCTTCATAGGCTAAACGTCCTCAGCATTACCGTATGGTTGTAGCAGACATTCCCATCATAGGATGTGAATGTCCTTGCTGTAGTCCACAAATTTGGGACAGGCCCAGGTGGATGTTTATTTTAATAAAAGTACAGCAGTTGTTTCTTTGCCTTTCTAGACACATTTCTTTTAATTAACCCTTGGTGGTATTTCCTCTATTCTAGTTGTCCTCAATTTTTTGGCTTCGTTATATATGCAAGCCTACTCATTTCATTCCTTGCTTCTCCTAATGCTGACAAATATTGTGTGCTCGACCCCTGCGAAGACTGGCGACTCTCAACTGTGGAAAGAATTCTGAAAATGGGATTGAACATCCTTCCCCCTTTAATTCCATAAGATGGCCTATTTCAGTCATAGGGCTCTGTATAAATCTTTCACGTCAAAACTTTCTTTTCTAACGCACCTTGTTCCATCCTGTTCTCTCCCTACAGGCCTCCCTGGCATTTCTGGGCTTTCGGAGACTTGGAGAAATTACTTTCCAGGAAGAATACAACACACTGTTTCCTACTTCTCCGCCAGTGCTCCCCTAACCCCATTCCCATAAAAGTGTCAAATATGAGGGTGGAAATATTTGTGGTGAGGTTATTTCCAACTCCTGAGCTCAGGAGCAGGAAGAAAGATGAGAGGGGAAGAGGAATAAAACATAGGATGTTTGTGCAGCTGATGTGGAGAGGAAATGAAAATGCCAGAATTCCTTGGAACTTGGAACAATGCTTGTTCCCCTATCCTTTAGCTCCAAATAGCTGAAAACATAATGGGTACTGTTCCTCTCATCTTCCAGTTCTTTATTCCTTCTATTCCCTCTATTCCCAAACTAACTGGGAGATAACAATGATGTGCCTTTCTCGGAAGCTTGATACAGTCTTAATATGTCGTTTAACCACAAGTCATTGCCTAATAGTATTTTTCTAACTTCTGCTTGTTGTCTCTTCTTGACTTTCTTTCCCTTGACACAATCCATGATGCTGGAAGGTAGCACTAAGAATGTGACCACTGAGCCTCTTCCTCTGTGCTGGTTTCTCCAAAGAGCATTGTGCAAATAACTGTTTTTAGCATTGCCTTGACCAATTTTGTGCCAATCTGTTGTGTCTCCCTATTTGCCACCCTCTGTAGCCACTGAGTGCTGCTAAACATATACCTGCATATGCCTGGAAAAGGCATGCTTATTTTTATCTCAGGAACTTCATAACTCAGCCCAGTAGTGGATATTGCTGGCTGCATTGAGTGACACTTCTGGCACCAATCCTTCAGTCATTTTTGCTTGCCAGGCATATCAATGGGGAGGAGACTGGTACAAGCTGAAGCCTTTGGCATATGTGGATTACGGGGCTTGATTATGCTGTATATCAGAAATAGGTGCCATGTTGAGTGTGGTGAACTGAAATGCACACACTGCCACTTTCTTGCTTCCACCAGCCTTTTCTCAAGCAGGTGAAATACTAGATGCTGTAGACCAAGCCCACCACAAAAGGTGTATATTTGAAATATTCTTCCCAGGTGTCTGCGCTCACACTGTTGCATCTTTCTTGAACTTGTGTTCTCTTCAGGTTGTGCCAAAGCTTCCTGCTGTTTGAAATGCGTTTGCGTTTATAATTCCAATTGTGTCTCACACACTAATTTATGTCTTGTGCACTAACTGCTACTAACCCAGCTTCTGTTTGTCTCTCCTTGGTATGTGTCCCTTTCTTTTTCCTATGTCTTTCTCCTTCCCATTTCCCCACTTTTCCCACACTGCCGCATCCCCCCCCCCTCCCCTAAAGGTCGGCCAGGCATTTCTGGCGTTCCAGCGATTCCAACTTGGAGCCGATTCAGCCCTCTTCTCCCAGGACTACACGGACCCGAGCCAGGAGGCTGGCATGCCTTATGCACCCTACACAAACGAGGCTGACACTACAGATAGCATGGGGACGTACCAGCAGCCCCCTTCGGTAGATGCTTTTGATGCTGAGACACAGGGCTACCAGGCACAGGACTACTGAGAGGCGGTGGAGCCCTCTCCCCTCCCCTCCTCCTTTCCCCTCCACCCTCTCCCCTCTGCCACCAACACGCCAAGGTGGAAAACAGACACATATGTACCGGAGCAGCAGGTGGCTCTCAGCCACTCTCCAGCCTTCTGGGGTCTCTGTGTTTCTTTATTTTCTTGCTTTTTTAAAAAGCAGAAACACCTAACACCTCCTCCCTCTTTGAACTTTCCACCAAAATCAAAGGGTTGTATGGTCTTTTCTGCAGTAATTGAGTTTGTTCTCTCTCTCTGTCTGGGAAGCTGCTGGGGTAAGAATCTAGTTCACTCTTTCCATTGGGGGAAGAGGGAAAGGACCTCAAAATAGTGTTGATGGGGAGGCACAGCAGATGAGAGGAGGACTGGGTGAGAAGGAGCAGCCTGGGCAGTAATGGGGAGGGAGGATAGGATAGATAGGTGTCTAAACCTGTGAGCAAGGGATGAAAGTGCGTGTGTGAGCAAGAAAGGGCGAGGGAATGATGCAAATGGCAGCAGAATGGTGTTGAGAATGGATTTTGAATGACTTTTACTCTTCCATTGAGCTCATGAGCTGACGGTTTTCAAAATCCTAATGGGAAATTGTTCTGGTTTATGTTCAGCGACATTTTGCCAACACTAAGAGAGTGGTAGTTGAGGTTTAGTTTGTTTAATAGTTTTCAGTCTAAATTGAGACTCATGGGAATTCAGTTGGTCAATATGCCTGCAATTCTGTCAATTCAATGCGTCTTCTATAGCTAGTTTTCTTATCCTTTGCCTACCAAAGAGCACTATCATTGGACATTAGCCACATTGGCTGTCCTTCACAACTGTTTGCTGTTGCTGGGTGCTCACTTTTGGAGGGTCCAGTGCAGCACCCACCTGAAGTCTGTGCCTGAAGTATTATATGGCCACTTTACCACTTTTAAATATCAGATAAAATTGGGGGGATTCAAGCAACTCTGTGGAGTTTGTTGAACTGCATTCCCCAGCATTAATTAACATTCATTATACTAGTGCTGTGGATTGCCGTCCAGAAGCACTTGGAGGACCATAATTCCAAGCTGTGAAATAAAGGATCACTGAAAAACCTCAGCCTGTAAAATTACAAAGTGATTCTGTATATTTGTTTTGAGCATGACACAATTTTTTTACAGCTCCACGAGTGATGTAGTTCTATTCATTTCACAGCAACCTAATACACAGTCTGGAAGTTATTCATTTGTTTCAAAATATATATGGAGGGGAGGCATTGAGAACTTGCTTGTGCTAGAAGGACTTCTTTTGATCCAGTCCATTCCCTTGCAATAGTTCAGTGGTTCCCAACCTTTGGGCCTCCAGGTGTTTTGGACTTCAACTCCCAGATTGTAGCCTAAAATTTGTTTAACTGCATATATGAATGAACTTTGAAAGAAAGGCATTTCAATTTAAGAGCAATCCAAAGCCCATATTAATGTTAGCATTGCCTAACATGTATTCTTCCCTCCGTGCCGCATTAACACAATAGCAAATAAGTTTCACGTACAGTATAATGACATAAAATTGTGGATTTAAGCAGGAAGACACTTTAAACTCTTGTGCCAAACCATCTGTTACCCCCACTGTTTCTATGCTCAAGAATAACAAAGCAAAATTTCCACTCTGAATGTTTTGCTATGCTGGGAGAAAGACCATTTGCTGTATCTGCCAACTAGGCTGAACTCGGATATCAGCGGTAAGATGCATGGAGTTCAGTGCCAACACAGCTTGAAACAAGGATATTGTATGACACACTGTAAAATGTTTAGCATGTGTCTGGATTAATATCTACCATCAGGGTAGTTGATATACAACTAGGAACAGACATTTTATACCTACTCAAGCACTACAGACTCCTCAGTGGAATTAACAAACATGAGTTCTCACATTAATTATCTCTTAATAGAAAGGGATCTACTTCTGGTTGTATTGTTGTACCTCAATGAAAAACATTTGCTTAGAGTTAGTTTCAAAAGATTATGGTAGATGAGGTGCTGGTGTCACCATCCATCTTTCCCCAATAGTTTGTTAATTCATTGAGTCGTATCATCGGCCAATTCTCTCCTAGAAGAAAGTCCACCATACTCGATTTAACAAGCCTAATTGACATCTTACTTATTAAAATGTGTAGAAATCAGAATAATTACAGGGTCAGAGCAACAGCAGGATCCAGTGGATTACACAGCACTAAACAGAAGCTGATAAAGTAGAGTTCAGTCCTAATATATTATGCTATTTCCAGACATTACTGTGTACTTCTCTTCAAAGAAATCCAAAGGTGTATGTATCTTTGGGTTGCTGGTAAGACCCTGGCTTTATAACACTCCCCCAATCTTCTTAATATATGTATGATTTGACCTTTCTGACTTTATAGCAATATATTAAACTTAGCCACTTTTTAGGTTTTTTAAAATGCTTGTTTTAAAATGTGATTAGAGAGATGTTGCAATTGAAGAAAGATAATTTTGGGCTGCTGTTTCCCTTTGCTACTACCAAGGAAAGGGGAGGCTAAAAAGGCAAGAGACAAAGCGTGGATCCTTCTTTAATTTAATTTTTGTTACAGTTTTTTAAAAAGAGGAGCATGGGACTATCTAGGTCAGGCATGGGCAAACTTTGGCCCTTTAGGTGTTTTGGACTTCAACTCCCACTATTCCTAACATCTGTTAGGAATGGTGGGAGTTGAAGTCCGAAACACCTGGAGGGCCAAAGTTTGCCCATGCCTGATCCAGGTGATGAATTACTGTGGTGGCGCTGAATCTTTCCCTCCTGTGTGGTGTGCATGCTGATTGTGAATGTTTGTGCCGTTGCCTCTAATCCTTTCTGTTGACCCTTTTTTTGGTAGAGTTTGTCTGTAGCTTGGAAAAATTATATTTGGAGGGGGGTTAATAATGCTTCTGGAATCTCCCAGCCTGCGTAGATATTGGTGATGTTGGTTGGTAGATCCTGGGAAATGTAGTCCAGAAAAAAGAGAGAGATTATTTTTTACTCTAAAGCCTAACACTGTGTGGTTAGAATCTAGCAGGGAGCGAGAGGAGGGATATGGCAGTCCATTGCTCATAAAGCACAATGAGGAACTAAGCCCCTTGCTTTATGGTCCCAAATGAAAGCAATATTATATAGGGCTTGGGGGAGGGGACTATGTATCTTCTTCACCCATAAGCTTTTCTTCTATTTGGGTGGCCTAATATTTAGGCTGGTAGGTGGGTGGGGGGTTATTTTGAGGATGGGGTTCTTCATAACAGGTGAGGGAGAGGTCCTTCCTTTTCTTCTCTCCCCCAGAGGGAAAGAGGGAACTATGGAACTGGAGGGTTGGGAGGATGGAAAATCCAATGTCGGTAATGGTTTTGCTGATGTCAATTGCATGCTTTCATGTGGGGTTGGAGGGGGGATTTTCCCATCTCACAACATCTGCTCTGTGTAAAGATTGAAACAGGGTTTTTGCCTTGAGGGACAGGCCAAACATGTATTAAAATGAATTCTGCTATGCAGATTGTTTTTACACCAGTTTCCCTGTTACATATGAATAAATTTAAAAGTTCAGGCAGTAATGCTTTCCCCAATTGCACACACTACTCTTTTACAAAAGTCAGAGAGAGAAAAAACATGCACAGAAATACACACACTTGTGGATGGGACATATAAGGTTAATGAGCCATAACTCAATAGAATTAGTTGAAAGGCCATTGATTACAGTTTGTATCAGCACACTGAGCTGTGTATTGGATTGCAGCCACTACTATCATTGGAGAATATACTTTATTTAGAAGTGAAACATTCTGCCAGTGGCTTATTGGGCCATTGCCTTTTTTTCTTGCTCCTCATAAAGAATTCCATGGTGATCTCCAGCTTGTGTTCTGAGATTGGAAGTTTCTATTTTGTCTAAGAATAGCAAAAAAATAATAATTATTGGTACATCCACACTTACTCTATCAAGAAAATGTCTCTATAACCCACACTTATTATTTCTAGAAAGAGAACGTCTTTTAACCAGGAAACTTGTCCATTAACACTGACAATCATGTAGCAAGAATTCTTGGCCTTCCAGTATTACGCTCAATTTTCCATTAACAAAGGAGGCATCTGGCAATCCAGAAGCAGCACTACTGTGGTTTCTTCTTTCCACTCTGTGAAGCCACAGTGAAGTAGCGCTTCACCTAATTATATGATAGTATAAACCACTTCATATATTATAGAGCAGTTCAATTACACCACTGTTCCCTTTAGTTAATGTAAGATTTGAAGACCAGGGGAACACCATTTATAGAAAGTGGACATATTCCAGGGAAATGCAGGCAAGCATGGCTTCAGCCTGGTGCGTGTCTTTACACATTTAGATCTACATAATCTGCTTTTCACACTTGTGTTCCCATATGGGAAACAATGGTGAAAGTGTGGTTTCGGTGTCAAATGAGAAGGAATTTCATCGTGGAGTTAAAGGCTTAACTGTGCTTTCAAGTATTGCATGGTGTTGTTTCAGCATTAAATGCAACCTCCAGGTTTAAATTACTTGGGACAGTGAAGACACAGGCCTTGCACACATGCAGAAATGTTGCCAAGTACAGCCACCAGCATGTTGTCTGTCTCCCAGTCAAACAATACAGTCAACCAGCAATTAGCTAGCCAACTACATAGCCAAACAAAGCCCACCAGCCAAAGAAATGGATCTGCCAAGTATTCACACTCTTAGGCAGGCCACTGGCTATATATAGTGGGACTTTAGGATGATAGATCAGAACATGCACCAGTACTCTTAAGTATACCACAAAAAATGAGAGGACAGCCTGATTGTATACTTACCAGGTCTAGAGAGATGCCACTAGGGCAAAATCAACTGAATAAGAGTGCAGGTGGGCAATTTATTATTGCAGTTCTGTTTCCCACAGGAACACAAAGTCCCCATTGAGCTCTAGATATGAATTTCTCATTACATTCTTCTTTATCTATTATGGTAATAAATGTGTGAGTCTCAGTATTTGGTACTTCCAGTTTCATTGGCAATCAGAAGCACACAGATGCCAGAACAGATAGGTAGGTCTCCTTATGAATCTAAATGAATACCTTTGAGACTTAATAAAATCACAGGTCAGTCTTGTCAGTTTTGCAACTCTCGGGGCAACATCACAAGGTCTGGCTGCCTGGGTAAAACATGTCATTATACTATATTATATATGAAGGTGTATAATATGAAGCTGTGCACATATCTGTTCATACATACGTGACAATGAAAGGGTGGCCTGCTGCATACGAAATCCCTCCCCCCAACCAATCTCCTAATTATTTCCAAGCTCCACCCCAACGGATCCATTCTGTCCTCCAGTATTTTTCCCTCAACAGAAGCCCTGCCATCTCGGCACCTGTGTTTACGATGTCCTGTATACTTGTGGTTTAAAACAAAAAGTGAAGGTGGTAACTACTGGTGTGTCTTATCAATAAAGTTATTACATTCAAAAATTGTAAAGGCAGAGCTACAAGTTTTTCTTAAATTGTAATCTATTTTAAAAAAGTTTGAACATTGCACTTATTTATTTATTTATTTACAGCATTTATATTCCGCCCTTCTCACCTCGAAGGGGACTCAGGGCGGATCACATTACACATATAGGCAAACATTCAATGCCTTTTAACATAGAACAAAGACAAACAAACATAGGCTCCAAGAGGCCTCGAACTCATGACCACCTGGTCAGAGTGATTCATTGCAGTTAATTGCAGCTGGCTTGCTCTCCCGCCTGCACCACAGCCCGGGCCTGCAAGAGTTGACACAGATTAAACGCCTTGATGTTTTTCCTTCGTAAATAAAAAATGGGTCCATCCACTTTTGATTGCCATGTCCCGATGGTAATAATAATAATAATCTTTATATCAGTGGTTCTCAATCTTTCTAATGCTGCGACCCCTAAATACAGTTCCTCATGTTGTCGTGACCCCCAACAATAAAATTATTTTCGTTGCGACTTCATAACTGTAATTTTGCTACTGTTATGAATCATAATGTAAATACAGTATCTGAAATGCAAAATGTATTTTTATTCATTAGACCAAATTTGGCACAAATACCCTACACACCCAGATTTGAATACTGGTGGGTTGGTGGGAGGAATGATTTTGTCATTTGGGAATTGTAGTTACTGGGATTTATAGTTCACCTAAAATCAAAGAGCACCAACGATGGAACTGAACTAAACTTGACACACAGAACTCCCATGACCAACAGAAAATACTGGAAGGGTTTGGTGGAGTTGTAGTTCACCTACATCTAAAGAGCACGGTGGAAGCAAACGATGAATCTGGATCAAACTTGGCACAAGTACTCAATATGTCCAAATTTGAAAACTGGTGGAGTTTGTAGAAAATAAACCTTGACATTTGGGAGTTGTGGTTGCTGAGATTTGTAGTTCACCTACAAAGAATTTTTTATATATCAGTTTCATGTCAGGAGCGATTTGAGAAACTGCAAGTCACTTCTGGTGTGAGAGAATTGTCCGTTTGCAAGGACGTTGTCCAGGGGATGCCCAGCTGTTTACCATCCTATTGGGAGGCTTCTCTCGGGTATTTACATGGGGAGTTGGAGCTGACAGAGGGAACTCGCTCGCTGTCCCCGGATTCTAACCATCGGCCTGTCAGCAATCCTGCCGGCACAAGAGTATTAACTCATTAGGCCAGCTGGGGCTTCTTAGATTGCATTGATGGACTGGCACTCTTTGTTGCCATCAAGCCATCTGGTTCACAAAATGATGTTACATTTTAAAAACAACACAACTGCCCAATCCTGATTTTCAAGTCAAATAATGTTAGTCCTGGAGAAGAGTATCATTGCTGGACTCTCTCTTAGCAACCCAGTTCATCTCAATGGCTGCACCTACACTGTAGAATTAATGCAGTTTGACACCACTTTAACTTCCCTGGCTCAATGCTATGGAATCATGGAAGGTGTAGTTAGGTGAGGCACTGGGAAGGGTAATGACCTTGTAAAACTACAATTCCCAGGTTCCATAGTATTGAGCGCAATAAAAGTAGTGTCAGGCTCAATTAATCCTAAAGTAAAGATAGATCCAGTGTTTTCCTTGTTGGAGGTGAGATGCCAATAAAGGAGATAGTTTAGAACAGGCATGGGCAAATTTTGGCCCCCTCCAGGTGTTTTGGACTTCAACTCCCACAATTCCTAACAGCCTATCGGCTGTTAGGAATTGTGGGAGTTGAAGTCCAAAACACCTGGAGGGGGCCAAAATTTGCCCATGCCTGGTTTAGAACATGCAAATTAAAACTAAATGATGTAATTAAAATTATATTAAATCCCCCTCTAAAATAAGGACTAAATACAATACACCACCACCAAAAGCTATGGTTGGAAATCAGTTTCCAAGGGCTAGATTGGAAGACCTTTAACCTGCCATTGAGAGGGCAACCATACCAGGGAAGATATTCCAAAATGTAGGAGCAGGCCGAGGAAAACTACTGTGATCTTTCACAAACTGGAATGGAAACAAAGGAAGCATCTACACTGCAGAATTAATGCAGTTTGATACCACTTTAACTGTCATTGCTTAATTATTAAATTCAACACTTATCTAAACTTTCATTCACTAGGCCTGCTCTAGCGGGGGAAAATAGTAGGGTTCAGGTCATGGATGGGATTGGGAATACTATAGTTCTCCAGATGCTGAAGTCCAAAACACCTAGAAGACCAGAGATGAGGAGTTGATGGCGTGCAGTACCACCTTCACTTCGCTAGGGTGCGCAAAGAAGGAGTTCAACTCAAGCGGAAATGTCGTTCTGTGGGGGCGTGGTCACCTGGTGGACGCTCTGGCAGTTTGCTGCTTTCCTCTCTCACCCGGAGAAAGGCGGAGGATGTCGCTCCTGCTTAAAGATGGCGGCCGCGAGGAGGAGTCTACTGCAGAGTGTGAGTAGCCGGAACGTACCATTGGGACCCGGGAAGAGGGGTGGAAAAAAGAATATACCATTTTCTGTGTGCGCTTGAGAGAGTTTCCATTGTTTTCTGCAGATAGTTCGACCTCTTTGTGGGACTATATACGGTGGGAACTCCCAGGATTCCGAAGCATTGAGCCATGGCATTTAAAATGATGTCAAACTGTATTAATTCGACAATGTAGACAGAGCTATAGCGTGCCAAGGCGTTTTCACATTCTGGCTCCTGTGGGCCCGCTGTAGTTGCCTTGGTAACATCATAGGCTCCTAGTTCACCAAGGAACCAAAGCATCTGTCTGGCTGGGATCTCTCAATATCCTTCCCTATCATTCCATATGCTATTGCCATGGTAATTAAAACGGAACCATGGCGGTGTAATAATGCAGTGTGAAAGGGCCTGGATCTACATTGCCATATAATCCAGTTTCTGAATTCAAAATTATTTGCTTTGAACTGGATTATATGAATCTATACTGCCATATAATAATAATTAAAGACAAGAAACCAATAATCTGGATTCGGAAACTGGATTATATGGCAGTGTAGATGGAGCCTGGGCCTGACTCTCAGTTAACTGGAACTCAAGTAACTGGAACAACTATGATTTTTTTTGAAATTGCATACTGCATTTGCAAAACTGTTTAATATTAAAACTTGGTTATTTTAAGTTTGTCATCATTTGCTTTGAATTTGCTTTTAATTACTGTATTTTAGTATTAATATTAAGTCAATACAGGGTTTATGATATGGTGTAGTATGGAGTATAGTATTAGGCCTATTTTTAATCATAACTCTCATGCAAAATACATTAATCCAGCATGGGTTCAGGTTAACTGAGGGTACTGTAGTCCCTTAGTGATTTTTGTTTTTATTTATTTGCATATCTCGCTTTATATCTCTCCATACCATTCAAAGCGACACACAGCTGTGACATGTTGCATGTCTAAAAAGTGTATCACCAATATGAAATGTTTGGAAAGCCGTGTTCTAAGAGATCCATGTTATTATGTTTATTTATACCCCGCTTTTTCTCTCTACAAGGAGACTCAAAAACAACCCTGTGTGGCAGAAACCATAGCCTTACTATGCATTTTGTAAAGAAACTTTTATTTTGTATATTTTGGTTCATGGAGGACAAAAAATTAGAACCAACATAGTAACAGCTAGAGGATCAATCTGAATGGGTAATGCAATAAAGAATACAATTAAATGAAAATTATGACAGAGAATAAATTCTGAAACAAAAGAAAAGTCAGGTCTCTAACACACTACGCAATCATAATACTTTGATACCACTTTAGCTACCCTCAATTCCATTTGATGAAATCACGTGATTCAGTAGGATACAATTACACTGCTATCAAAGATCAAAGTAGTATAATAGTATAGTATGAAAGAGACCTCAATCAGAGTTTATCAGCTAGTTTCCTACACTTCCCTGATGTAGAGGAGAATGTTCCAACTGGTGTATCATCATTGACTCTTTTGCTTTTGTTGGGAATTTATTGGGGTTTGTTTTTTGTTTGTTACCCAGGAGCAGCTGTCAAGTTGGACAGATGACTTGCCTCTTTGTCAACTCTCGGGTGTGGGTTCAGCTCCTAATCGTTCCTATGCTGCAGATGGAAAGGGGACAGAAATCCACCCCTTAGAGGATAATTGGTTGAAATTCAGGTAAGGGCTCTGTGAATATGAAAGGGACAGTTGGTCAACAATGCTGATAGTCTTATCTCTTCTATCACCTGGTGCAATAAAGTCTCGCTTATCCAACCTTATTATCCAACGCAGTCTGCCTTTTAGTAGTCAGTGTTTTTGTAGTCAATGTTTTCAATACATTCAGATACTTTGGTGCTAAATTCGTAAATATAGTAATTACTACATAACATTACCATGTATTGAATTGATTTTATGTCAGTTTGTTGTAAAACATGATGTTTTGGTGCTTAATTTGTAAAATCATAACATAATTTGACGTTTAATAGGCTTTTCCTTAATCCCTCCTTATTATCCAACATTTTTGCTTATCCAACATTCTGCTGGCCAGTTTATGTTGGATAAGTGAGACTCTACTGTAATGTATTTTGTGCTGTGTGTACACCAGTTTGCTACTCCTGGGTCACACAATGTATGTCACTCTCTTAACCTGCCTTTCCTATCTTTTGCCTCCTTTGGCAGAAGCGAAAACAACTGCTACCTCTATGGAGTCTTCAATGGTTATGATGGCAACCGGATTACTAATTTTGTGGGAGAAAGGCTGTCTGCAGAGCTCCTGTTGGGCCAGCTGAATGCAGATCATGATGATGCTGACGTGCGTAGAATTCTACTGCAGGTAATGGAGCTCCCTTTCGGAAGGCATCAGAAACTAATCTGCATCCCTCCATTTTTTGAGCTTCAGAATGGGAACTTTTGGGTGGATGTAGAAGAAATAATGGGGGAGTATAGTAGTCTGTGAGGCTGTCATGGTGAATCAGAATGTGGTGGAATCTGGGGGTTTTTAAGCAGAGGCTGGATGGCCATCTAATAGGGGTCTTTGAATGTTTCTGCATGGCAGGAAGTTGGACCAAATGGCCCTTGTGGTCTCTATGGATGCAGTGGAAAAGATTTGCACACTCAAAAAACTCGGACTCTAAAATAATCTCAGTGATAAAATTCCTTTTGGCGTTGGTGACATGTGTACTGGGGAATATACACTGTGTTAAAATAATGTGAAGGAAGACATTTGGTTATGCATCGTCTTGTAGGCTGCTTTTGTGCCTCTTAAATGAGACGTTGCCAAGAGATCCATGAACAAACCCAGTCCAGGTCTCGCAAATTCAGATCTGTGGCATCCTTTTGTATTGATCTGCCTATAATGTATTCTGCATCCATATTTACTTCAACCTTTCCCTGCATGTTTCATTCTCCCCTCCCCCCAATAAATAATTTTTATATGTTCAATGTATGGAACCCTCAGTTTAACCATTCAGGGTTCTTTAAAAGTTCAGGATTTATTAGATCCAGGACCAATTTATTTGAGTTTTTGGCACTCCACGGTATCTGTAAAATTCCTCCCCAGCACCACATTTCAAATTAATTTATTGAGCTGAATTGGGTTTTTTATATAAAATACATACATTTTAATGCAAAGTCTATTCTAATATATTTTGTACTGACTTTCTCCTGGTGACTTTCAGGCTTTTGACGTGGTGGAACGGAGCTTCTTAGAGTCAATTGATGATGCTTTGGCAGAGAAGGCCAGCCTGCAATCCCAGTTGCCAGAGGTAACCTCTCCATTTTCTTCAAGAAATGTTACTGAATTTGGGGAGCAGCAAGTTCATTTTCTTCTTGGAAGGAAGCATACATGAAGTTCAGAAACTTCAGTGGGTTCAAAATAGACTGAGGACAAGGAGGAAAAGAAGAATGTGTTTGTGTGTGTACTTTATCAAAGGCTTTATTCACTGAAATACTGTATACCGGCACTAAAGAACAACAATCTTTTATGTGTGTGTAGTATACTCCACAAAGTTTTTCAACTTATTTCCATACCCTGTGTTCTAGGGAGTCCCCCATCATCAGCTTCCCTCTCAGTATCAGAAAATCTTAGAGCGGTTGAAGGCTGTAGAAAAAGAAATCTCTGGAGGAGCCATGGCTATTGTGGCAGTCATTTTGAACAACAAACTCTATATCGCCAATGTAGGTGAGTTTACTGTCAGCATTTTTGCTAACAAGTGCTGCTCTAAACAAAGAAGACTAGAGCCTTTGGATTATTTCCATATTTTTTGTATGAGATGATAAAGTTCCCTCTTTGAGGAGCCATTGGGGTCTGCTTGAAAAAATTCAGTCTTCAACATTAAAATGGGGGAAAGATGGAGCTGTCACAAGCATGGCTTCAGTGTTTTGTCATCGGTAATTGTGGTAGGTTGCTCTGAAGACATGTGTTCGTTTTCTTGGTACCTCCTTTGTCTCCTTTTCCATCTTTACAACTTACACCCCTTCTGTGCAGGAACGAACCGTGCCCTCTTGTGCAAATCTACCGTAGATGGACTGCAAGTGACACAGCTCAATATGGATCACACCACAGAGAATGAAGATGAGCTGTTTCGCTTTTCTCAATTGGGTGAGTGTTATGCTTCAGACACAGTTGTGTTGCAAGCCCAGAGGGCTGGTGGGCCCCAACCCATAGCTGAGCCAAAAGAGGAGATGCTGCTAAAGCAGGGCTGTTCGGAATTGTGGGAGTTGAAGTCCAAAACACTTGGAGGGCTGAAGTTTGCTCATGCTTGTGCTAGAACATAGGGTGGGTTCTGTGGTGGGCAGCAACAAGCCAAAGTGCTGAATAAGTTACAATCTTCTCACTATAGTGGGTACATGGCCAAACATCACATTAAGAAATGATCCATAATTAAAAGTAATGTTGTGTAGAAATGACTCATAATTGACAAGTTAAAGTGCCATTTTTAATTTCTGTTTTCTTACATATAGCCAGCACTATTCCCAGCAAGAAAGAGCAGGTAGCTTTTAGAAATACATGATCAAAGGAATTCCAGTTTAGACTCCCAAATTTGCTGGAGTTGCGGACACAGAACCTCCATCAAAATGGAATAGCTGCAAATAAAACTTTTTTCCCATGAGAGAATCCCTATCTAGGAATGTCTTGATCAGGCATGGGCAAACTTCATCCCTCTAGGTATTTTTGGACTTCAACTGCCAGAATTCCCAGCCAGTTCACTGGCTGTTGGGAATTGTGGCAGCTGAAGTCCAAAACACCTGGAGGGCTGAAGTTTGCCCATGCCTGGTCTAGATTCTTAGTGGGAGTTGACAGGAGGCCATAGATATTGCTAGGGACAATAGTTTAATCAAATTCATGAATTATCAAATCCACAAAAGACAAAGCCATTAATATGGAGGGTTAACTGCACATTATTTTTTCATGTTTATGTTGGAAGAAATCCAGCCATCATAGAATCATAGAATCATAGAATAGTAGAGTTGGAAGAGACCACATGGGCCATCTAGTCCAACCCCCTGCTAAGAAGCAGGAAATCGCATTCAAAGCACCCCCGACAGATGGCCATCCAGCCTCTGCTTAAAAGCCTCCAAGGAAGGAGCCTCCACCACAGCCCCGGGGAGAGAGTTCCACTGTCGAACAGCTCTCACAGTGAGGAAGTTCTTCCTGATGTTCAGGTGGAATCTCCTTTCCTGTATTTTGAAGCCATTGTTCCGTGTCCTAGTTTGCAGGGCAGCAGAAAACAAGCTTGCTCCCTCTTCCCTATGACTTCCCTTCACATATTTGTACATGGCTATCATGTCTCCTCTCAGCCTTCTCTTCTGCAGGCTAAACATGCCCAGCTCTTTAAGCCGCTCCTCATAGGGCTTGTTCTCCAGACCCTTAATCATTTTAGTCGCCCTCCTCTGGACGCTTTCCAGCTTGTCAACATCTCCCTTCAACTGTGGTGCCCAAAATTGGACACAGTATTCCAGGTGTGGTCTGACCAAGGCAGAATAGAGGGGGAGCATAACTTCCCTGGATCTAGACGCTATTCCCCTATTGATGCAGGCCAGAATCCCATTGGCTTTTTTAGCAGCCGCATCACATTGTTGGCTCATGTTTAACTTGTTGTCCACGAGGACTCCAAGGTCTTTTTCGCACACACTGCTGTCAAGCCAGGCGTCCCCCATTCTGTATCTTTGATTTCCATTTTTTCTGCCGAAGTGAAGTATCTTGCATTTGTCCCTGTTGAACTTCATTTTGTTAGTTTTGGCCCATCTCTCTAGTCTGTCAAGATCGTTTTGAATTCTGCTCCTGTCTTCTGGAGTGTTAGCTATCCCTCCCAGTTTTGTGTCGTCTGCAAACTTGATGATCGTGCCTTCTAACCCTTCGTCTAAGTCGTTAATAAAGATGTTGAACAGAACCGGGCCCAGGACGGAGCCCTGCGGCACTCCACTTGTCACTTCTTTCCATGATGAAGATGACGCATTGGTGAGCACCCTTTGGGTTCGTTCGCTTAGCCAATTACAGATCCACCTAACCGTAGTTTTGTCTAGCCCACATTTTACTAGTTTGTTTGCCAGAAGGTCGTGGGGGACTTTGTCGAAGGCCTTACTGAAATCCAGGTACACTACATCCACAGCATTCCCTGTATCGACCCAACTCGTAACTCTATCGAAAAAAGAGATCAGATTAGTCTGGCATGACTTGTTTTTGGTAAATCCATGTTGACTATTAGCAATGACCGCATTTGTTTCTAAGTGTTCGCAGACCACTTCCTTAATGATCTTTTCCAGAATTTTGCCTGGTATTGATGTGAGGTAATTGTTTGGGTCGTTCTTTTTTCCCTTCTTGAAGATAGGGACCACATTCGCCCTCCTCCAATCTGCTGGGACTTCTTCCGTTCTCCAAGAACTCTCGAAGATAATTGCCAGTGGTTTTGAAATAACTTCCGCTAGTTCCTTCAGTACTCTTGGGTGTAGCTGATCTGGCCCTGGGGACTTGAATTCGTTTAGAGAGCCCAAGTGTTCCTGGACAACTTGTTTCCCTATTTGGGGTTGGATTTCCCCCAATCCTTCGTCCATTCCGTGTTGCTGAGGTTGAAGATGGCTTTCTTTTTCTGAGAAGACCGAGGCAAAGAAGGCATTAAGTAGTTCTGCCTTTTCCCTGTCCCCTGTCGCCATCACCCCATCTTCTCCTTGCAATGGCCCTATCGCCTCCTTTTTCTTCCTTTTTCTACCAACGTAAGCAAAAAAGCCTTTTTTGTTGTTTTTTATGTCCCTGGCAAGCCTGAGCTCATTTTGCGCTTTAGCCTTGCGAACCTTTTCCCTACAGGTGTTGGCTATACGTTTGAATTCTTCTTTGGTGATTTCTCCCCTTTTCCACTTCTTGTGCATGATAACTTCCTTCTTAATTTTGAGCCCACTATTGCTTTCCAAGATCACCATCATCTGCGATCACTCGTGTCCAAGTATGATTGCCTTTCAAGTGTAGGGTCTTGGCGGTGGGTCCATAGGTGACTGTTGAGACCTATTTTTGATCTCCATGTTCTTTCGCAGTGAGGACATCGATTTTCAGGTGGAAGGTGGTTCTGGTCCCGGTTGGCTTGATGCGCCTTCCTCTTGACATATTTCTCCTTTTCGCCCTCCATTGTCTCTTTGAATTCCACAGCACTGTTGGTCACAGCCTCCAGTTGAATACTCAAGGGCCAGAGCTGGGAACAGCATTCTGGAAAAAAGAAGTTCCAAACTTGGAGGCAAGGACAAGTGACCAGCCAGAGTGCCATTCATGTGCATGTCCTTCTTGTTTGAATTACGCATATAGGGGTTCCGATAAGGAAGCTGTCCTCTGCTGAAATTGCAAGAGATTTGAGTAGTGGAGGGCAATTTAGTATCACAAAGCTATGTAGGGGATGATGCGATCTGCATTGCAGAAAGATTAGAGGGCCTGAAGTTTTGTGCTTTCAAGTCACAAAAGAAGAAGGCAAACAAGTACTGCCTCCAAAGCTGTAGCCCAATTGTGTGTATTTGGAAAATAAAAAGGGGATGTTTGAAGGACAAACGGTGACAACAGGTGATTTTTCCCCCTCCTCGGAGTGACACCTTTTCATCAGCGGGCAAGGCTTTGTTATTTCAGAATCTATAGTTGTGGAGAGGGAAAACATGGTCACCTCATTTCTCACTTGATCAGCCTTCATCTCTTGCTTGACTCTTCTAAGCAGCAGTGAGCTCGATGAGAAATGAAATTAGTTTTCTCATTCTTTGCTTGACACAGTTCAGTTGACATTTGGCAGGCGGCATTTACATTCTGATAAAGTTTGTTTAGTGCTAGTATTGGGAAAGTACTGTTGATAGCCCAAGCTGTGCAGGCTGGTATGTATAGAGGCTTTGTTTTTCCCCTTCACAGCAGGTACCCATAGGCAACTGAATGGTACAGTTCAGCCTGTCAGGATGTCTGCCATAATGACTGAAGCAAATTAGTCTTGTTCTGTTGCTGCTGAGGAAACATTGCGACATAGGAACCTGCTTTCTTCTGAACCACTTTGTTGATGCATTGATACCCAGCACTGTCCGCTCTGACCAATAATGTGTTACCATATCACTTCCTATCTGATCCTTTCAGATGAATTATGAGAACTGAGCATTAGATCTTGTAATCAGCACCTTGAAAAGGTTATATTCTTGAAGTACATCCTTCAGAATCTCCCAATAAAAATTGCTTTTGAATACAGAACAGAGCTTTTTCCAAGATCTATTCAGTTTTCAAACGTATTTAGTACTATGCTGTATTGGTTCTTCACAGTATTTGGCTTTTGGAGTCTGTTGTAGTAGGTAGTTTAGATTAGAATCCAGAAAATGGGTGCTGTCAGCCTGGATCCAGATTAGAAGTCATTGCAATAATTTATATGAAAACTGTTTCCCAAATTGAATTGTTTTCTATATTCCATCTCCACCCTCAAGTGAGATGGGTTGCTGTCTTTTATAACCACTGCTGGGAGCCTGGCAGGTCACCCCTAAGTTCTGCTGATTCTTTGTTTTGAAATCATTAGTGCCGTCCAAAAATCCTTATATCAAACAGTGTTTGAAGGCAGATGTTTCCTATAAACACTGTTGGAATTCTCTGAGTGACGAACAATAGAAAAATCAGCCTGGGAAATCACTTACATTGATTTTCAGTCTAGGAAACACTTGTGGCTTTGCACAGTGTTTGTTTTGAAAATAGAAATTCTGCATGCAGAAGGCGCTACACTGAATTAGGATAGGAGCAATTTAAATTCATTTCTTACCATTGACGCAGAATCACTGATTTTGCTTAGGTTGTTGTGTCCATGGCTAAGCTGCATCTCAAGTGAAGATTGTTTAGGTTGCTGTAAAGTTGGGTATTAAAACTAGCTCAGAGATCTTGGAATTGACTAAAAGGACTAATCTGGTCAGACCGCTATGTAAAAATGATGTACAGGTGATTAAAAAGTACCATGAAGGGCTGTATCAATAGAAAAGGGCCGAACTTGCAGCTGTGCCTGAAATATTGACTCACCCATTTGAAAAAAAACTTCACCCTACTTTGAGCTGGTTTACAATTAAATAGGGTTCAGCATTAATTGCTAATCAGACTTTGTTTGAGCTATGTTGTTTCCTATATCCCTTCTCAAAGTTATTTTGTTTTTCTTGGCTTGGGAAGTAGATGATACTGTCAGGATAAAAGAATGGCACCTCATCTCTGTTTCTTTGTTTAACTTTCTCAAGAAACAAAACATTTAATGGCTTTTAACTCTAGGAAAGATTGGGAGAAGTGACATATCCTAAGCAAAGCCACAGACAGTACTATAATCAGTGTGTATGTGCCTTCAAGACAACTGTCAACATGGCAACACTGTGACTTCACAATGCTTTCTTAGGCAAGGAATACTGCAGTCCCCAAGTTACAAACAAGATAGGTTCTGTAGGTTTGTTCTTAAATTTAATTTGGAACAGTTACATTTTTTACATGCAACTCCAGCCATCTCTCTCCCTCTCCCTCCCTCCCTCCCCCTCCCCCCCCCCAACTGCAAAAGGGAGTTGAACTGGATGGCTCCCGGGGTTTCTGCTCTTGTTGTTGTTGTTGTTGTTGTTGTTGTTGTTGTTGTTGTTATTATTATTAGGGCTGGGTGGCCATCTGTTGAGGATGCTTTGATTGTACTTTTCCTGCACAGCAGAAGAGAGTTGAGCTGGATGGCCCCTGGGGTTTCTGCAGTTATTATTATTAATATTTGATACACAACAAGATTAGTACACAGCAAACAAGATCACTATGCTGGCTGTTGAATTGGATCACATGGTGGACACTTCCCAAGTGTCTAAGACTATGTGATGTATTGGTTAATAATGTGTGCAGATCCGAGTAGAGTGGCCTTTTGTAGCTGACATTTTGTCGGCATCAATTGTTTTCAAGTGCTGGCCAATGTCTTCAGACACTGAATCCAGTGTGCCAATCACCACTGGGACCACTTTTACTGGCTTGTGCCAGAGTCTTTGGAGTTCGATCTCTAAATCCTTGTATCATGTCAGCTTTTCCAGTTGCTTTTCGTCAATTCTGCTGTCACCTGGGATTGCAACATTGTGCTTTTCCTGCACTGCAGAAGGGAGTAGAACTGGATGGCACCTGGGGGTTTTGCTAGTAGTAGTAGAAGTTGTTGTTGTTGCTGCTGTTGCTGTTGTTATTACAAAGGCTGGGTAGCTATCTGTTTGGGGTGCTTTGGCTGTGCTTTTCCTGCATGGCAGAAGGGGGTTGGACTGGATGACTCCTGGGTCTTCCACTGAAATACTGTTAAGTTATGTTGGTCAAAATGTTTGCCCATGCCTGCGAAAGATAGATAGATACACACACACATACACATACATACAGAGTATATATAATATAATATATAAACATTTTTGGGGGCTCCATGAGAAACTTTCACTTCAAAAAGAGCTCTGCAGCTGAAAAAGTGTGAGAACCCCTTCTTTAGGTTATTTTGGCTGTTTTGCAGTAGCTATCTTCTAGAAGGTAATCTTCTGAGCCTCTGTTAATAACTGGTGTGCTATAATTAATTTAACATAAAATTATTTAGCCATTTGTTTCTCTGATCAAATCAACGGTTTTCTGCTGTGGGCTTCGCACCACATGTTGATTAAGAGACCCCAAACGAGTTTTGTGGAATTAGTGCTTACGCAAAACCTACAATACAGACAAACATCTTAAATATTAAAGAACAAACAGTAGCACAACATATTTTATTGGGATCAGCTGAAAATTATTAATTATCAGCATTTGTATAGATATGGTAAGACTTAAGATTTTTTCCCCAGAAATTAATATTAATTTTTAAAAACATGTAAGGAGTTTTTAAAATATGGAACAGTTCTAAAATGGAAAAAAAACAACAGGATCAACACATTGGCTGTGACATTACTCAGCCTTCCTAACCCTATGCACTACTGAAATTGCCACTCCCATTATTCTCAGCCAGAATGATCATTGGTTTTCTTGCTCAGTAGATGTGCATTGTAGTTCCATAGATCTAGAAGATGCCAGGCTAGGGGGGGAGTGGGTCATAATACTAATAAGTAGTAGTAGTAGTAGTAGTAGTATAAACAGAGATATGTGCACACACCAGTAGGAGCAGAATGGTGTAGTAGGCATTGGACTAGGGTTTCAATCCCCACTTGGCCATGGAAACCTACTGGGTGATCCTTGGCAAGTCCCACTCTCATTCTGAGAGGAAGGCAAAGGAAAATTCCCTCTGAACAAATCTTGCTATGGAAATCTTGCAGTAGGGTTGCCTTAGAGTTACCTTATGCTGGAAATGACTTAAAGGCACACAACAACAACAAAATGGGTCCAGATTTTTTTAAAAAAAAAACATTTTTGCCAACTGTGGATAACATTTCATGAATCTGATAAAGTAGACCTTCGTTCTTTAAATATTGTTTTTTTTCCTAATTCCCAACCTTCCCCAATTCAGTTCTTTCAAATGAAGATCTAGTCTAGCAGTGAAGCCTAATAGGACAAAGAAGGAATGCCCCAAGTATCCATTCCTTCTGATGAATGAAAATCTAGTCTCTTATCCTACACTGCTTATTGATATCTTACTTCATTAGCTTCCCTTTGTCTAATTCAGGGGTCCCCAAACTTTTTAAAGAGGGGGCCAGTTCACGGTCCCTCAGATCGTTGGAGGGCCAGGCTGTAGTTGAAAAAAAAACTATAAACAAATTCCTATGCACACTGCACATCTCTTATTTTGAAGTTAAAAAAAGCCAAACGGGAACAAATACAGCCTCAATGTTAATAACAATCATAATAAAATAATAAAGAAAGTTAGAAGACACCCCTTGGGCCATTTAGTCCCACCCCCTTCTACCTTTGTGCACCAAAAGCACAAGGAAAGCACCCCTGACAGATGGCCACCCAGCCTCAATGTTGTTAATACAGTAGAGTCTCACTTATCCAACATAAACGGGCCAGCAGAATGTTGGATAAGCGAATATGTTGGATAATAAGGAGGGATTAAGGATAAGCCTATTAAACATCAAATTAAGTTATGATTTCACAAATTAAGCACCAAAACATCATGTTAGACAACAAATTTGGCAGAAAAAGTAGTTCAATACGCAGTAATTCTATGTAGAAATTACTGGATTTATGAATTTAGCACCAAAATATCACGATACAGTAGAGTCTCACTTATCCAACATAAACGGACCAGCAGAACGTTGGATAAGCGAATATGTTGGATAATAAGGAGGGATTAAGGATAAGCCTATTAAACATCAAATTAAGTTATGATTTCACAAATTAAGCACCAAAACATCATGTTAGACAACAAATTTGGCAGAAAAAGTAGTTCAATACGCAGAAATTCTATGTAGAAATTACTGGATTTATGAATTTAGCACCAAAATATCACGATATATTGAAAGCATTGACTACAAAAATGCGTTGGATAATCCAGAACATTGGATAAGCGAGTGTTGGATAAGTGAGACTCTACTGTAATAATAATAATAATAATCATCATCATCATCATCTTGTTTGCTGTGTCATAATAAATAATAATAATACATCACACATCCCTAAATGCTTGGGAACTTGTGATTTTATGATACAAAATCCAGCATATATATCTTGTTTGCTGTCTTTGCTTGTTTGCATATATACTGTGTCTTTGTGTCAATAATAGTAATAATAATAATAATAAAAATAATAAAAAAGAGGATTGGAAGAGACCCCTTGCGCCATTTAGTCCAGCCCCTTTCTGCCTTTTTGCACCAAAAGCACTAGGAAAGCACTCCCCTTGATAATTAATTATTAATTAAATACTAATTCGAATACTATTATAAACAAGAAAAACTCTGGAAGGCACACACCGGGCGAGGGAGGGGCCGGGGGCCGGATAAATGGCTTCGATGGGCCGCGTGTGGCCCCCGGGCCTTAGTTTGGGGACCCCTGGTCTAATTAGTTGGTTTTTTTGTTTTGTTTTGACATGGAAAAATGGGTCACCTAGAATGTGTACTAAAGTGAGTAAGTTGGTATTTTTCTTGACAGGCTTGGATGCAGCGAAATTGAAGCAAGTGGGCACCATATGTGGGCAGGAAAGTACCCGGCGTATCGGGGATTATAAGGTTAAATATGGCTACAGTGACATTGAACTTCTAAGGTGAGGCAAGAACCTCTACATATTTTTGTAGCTTCTTTTTTTCCTTGAGGGCGTGAGTCCCTTATCTGTTACTTTGTCCAGTAGTAACTTTTTTCCTTTTTTTTTTTTTTTTTTGAAGTGCTGCAAAATCCAAGCCAGTCATAGCAGAGCCTGAAATCCACCGAGGCCAACCACTGGATGGAGTCACAGGCTTTCTTGTTCTGATGTCGGAAGGACTCTACAAAGCACTGGAAGCAGCTCATGGGCCAGGGCAAGCCAATCAGGTTGGAACTCCAGAGCAGTTCTTAATTCCTCTTTTGCATTGCATGGTTTTTCCCCCAAATAGCTTGTATCTGTAGGTAATGATTTTCGATATATGGACCAATTTGTTCCACAATCAGTTTATGCTCTCCATGCCCATTATCTCCACTGATTGCCTGTGGAGATGAACATGTCCAGCAGCTACAAGTTCACAAAATCTAAACTAGGTGAGAAGGCAGAAGAGTTGACAGAACTTCCCTTTTCCAAGAAGCTATACTATTTCCCCAGATTAAGCATTTTCTCCATTCCTTCCCCAACCCTGGAGCATTTTTGACCTGTTTGATTGGATCCTGACAACTGAATCTGTCACAATAATGGCTGTTGTATCCTTGTCTTAGTTCCCACTGATCTAATAGGGAGAGAATGAAGCAAGGGAAATTATTTTTAATTCTAATTTTTCAACATCTACAGAAAGAAAAATCGGTTTTAAGCTGGTTACTACCTCAAGTTTCCCCTTTCCTTTGCTAATCAAGGGCAATGGAAAGGCTGCTTGTTTATCGAAGTGCTATGAATGATTTCTCTCTGAATCACCAGAAAATTTCTTTCAAACTGCCCAGTAAAGCAATGTTGGCTTTCACTTCTAGGGTTCCCCTGTAGATTTTTAAAATGTATGTTTTCTTTATAGCATTGTTACTCCATTCCTTACCTAAAAAGGGTTCTTGGGGGAGCTTGAATAGAATCAGTTTAGAAGGATTAATCCTACCTGTAGGGCAATAGGCTTTAAAAAAAGCCACAACACACACAAAGAAAAGGGGTGGAGAGGAAAGACCATAGTGAGGAGCCAAAAAGCCTTTTCATTATATTGACAGAAGCAGCCTTCCTTCTTATTCAGTCTCTCTATTACAGCCTCAGAAAGATTATTTAGACTAATAGAATTAGAAGAATCCATGAAGGCTATCCAGTCCAACCCTCTACAATGTAGGAAAACACAATCAAGGCACCTTTGACAAATGGCCATCCAGCCTCTGTTTACAAACCTCCAGAAAAAGAGACTCTTCCACCCTGCGATACAGCATATTCCACAGCCAAACAGTTCTTACTGTCAGGAAGTTCTTTCTGACACTTAGATGAACCCCCCCCCCTACAATTTGAATCCCTTGATCCTTGTCCTAGTCTCCAGAGGAGCAGAAAACAAGTTTGCTATTAGATCCTCTTCAAATTTTTCCTAGTGTTTAGGAGTTCTGTCTGTGCAGCTTCTGCATAGCTGTGATACTATTTAAAGAGCCCATTCATGTAGGCAGGGCCTGATTGTGCACCACCTTTCCTTGGAATTAGTCAGAAGCATGTGCATACTACTTTTAGTGAGGTATCACTTCCATGGTTGGGAGCTTTCCAGCCAGCCTAGTCATTGAAACGTCACTCCAGCTGCAGAGGAGCAACAAGTCCTACATGGCTGAGATAACATTTGAAGGACCACACATTCTTGTGACCGACAGTTCTGAGATCTTTTCTCAACTAACTTCCAGGAGATTGCGGCCATGATTGCCACAGAATTTGCTAAACAAACTTCACTGGATGCTGTGGCTCAAGCAGTTGTGGATCGAGTCAAGCGCATTCACTGTGATACATATGCCAGTGGTGGTGAACGGTCCAAGTTCTGTTCTCGGCACGAGGACATGACTCTGCTGGTGAGGAATTTTGGGTACCCGCTGGGTGAGATGAGCCAGCCCACTCTCACCCCAACGCAAGGTATGCGGGAGGTAAAGCGTATGTCTGTGTCAGAGAAAAAGTGAGTGGGAGGGAGAAAATAGAAAATATATGTGAGATGGAAACAAAAGGCTTGAGTACATTGACCAAAAAATGCTACAGAGAAGTGAAAACAAAGAACAGGGTTTTTTAGACTCCCCTCTCTTGCTAATAACTTTATGCAAGCACTGATTCTTCCTTGCTTCCAATAAGCATTGGGGAGGGGGACCAGGAATGAGATCCAAACTCTGTCTGAAAAACAATGTTTTATAGTGTGAAAGCAAGGCAGTAGGGCATCAGCAGACAAAGTCCAGCCCTGGGAGTGAATACAGCCCCTGCAAGGCTCTTCTTGCAACGTTCAGCCTTTCCGAACTTGCTGTACTGCCAAGAGAGAATTGCCCTGGCTTGCAGCTTCCGTAATTCATCTTGCATAGGCTGCAGGACTCTTTCCTCTTTGCACTCTTAACAGAAAATATGCTTCCTCCAAAACCAGAAGTGGACTTCTAGACACTTATTTTGGTTACCCCTCCTTTCCTTTTTTTTGGCTCATGTGGTCTCCAGGAACAAAATATTAGTCCTAGATACACTGCAGTTAGCTGTCCTTGCACTAGCAGTGCAATTTGACAAAATTTAGTAAAGCTCCAGATAGTTTTAGGGTCATTCTAAAGCTTCTGGATAGCCAGATGTGTCCCCTTTCCTGTGTAAGCCTTCCTTATTGATTTTCAGGATCATTGTTGCCAACAGCGGCAATGATAACGTGTCATATGTATGAGAAGCTGTAGGGTGGGGCTTAGCCCTTCAGCCACCTTTGTGTCAGTGTCATTTTATTCCACAACTTCAGGTGGTCGTGTTTATCCTGTATCGGTGCCATACTCCAGTGCCCAAAGTACAAGCAAGACCAGCGTAACACTATCCCTTGTCATGCCTTCCCAAGGTCAAATGGTCAATGGTGCTCATAGCAGCTCCACGTTGGATGAAGCTACACCCACCCTCACTAAGTAAGTGTCCCTTGCACAGACTGTGTGCCATTTTGGTCTTGTTAATTCTTATAGCTAGCATTTCAAAAGCAGCATTTCACTTTCTCTACAACTCTGTATTATTGTTGCCTTCTCAATTTTGCATATAGAGTAGCTTATATTTTGTAATTTAGGTTTGTACCTAAATGTGAATATTGCTTGCATAATTCTATGCCACCATAGCAATTTCTAAACAGTGTGACTTTTGCCTATTCCAATGCTGGATAGTTCAGACATTTTGAGGTTGTTTTGGACTATTTCTAGTAAACAAACAACTGCACTGGGGGGAAAAGTAGGGGGGAAGGGTATCATCAGAGCAGCCTTCATCCTCCACAGGGAATTAGTGGGTCCTGGAGTATAACATGCATGATTCCATAGGTGTGCAATGGTGTAAGGAATCCCATCTTACATCCTCATCCCTTAACCACCTTATAGGAAGCATTTGAGAAGCACTGTCAACAGTACACTTTTCCAAGGGATATTTGGAAAAATTCTCCATGTGGTTCTAAAATTGCCCAACCCTGAATCAGACAACTGGTCCATCTGGCTTTGCTTTGTCTTTGTGGCTAACTGCAGCTCCCTAAGCAGTCAAACTAGAGGTCTTTTACAGCACCTGCTTCCCTTGTCATTGAAGACTCAGAAAGGAATTGGGATCTTTGTACAAAGCACATGGCTTGCCTCTGAGCTACTGGCACTCTTCAAATCAGGAGTTCAAAAACGGGCAGTGAAATTTGGGAGTTAAGTGGGTGCTTGAAACATTCTGTGGAGTTTAATGCCCCCTGATTTGAGATGAAGTAAAACTAAACATTGTTTGCCACCTTCTAATATTTTTCCAGGAACAAATTAAGCAACTGCACTAAGATTGCTTAAAGTTGATTTAAGATGATATCCTGGCAGTTCAATAACATAGGTCAGAATGTTGTGATTCTCTGTTTTGTTGGGTCAGGAGACAAAAACCATACAAAAATGTACTGTTCCTATATTATGGTTGATATGCGCTTTCAAGTATTTTTTGACTTACGATGATCTTAATATTGGCCTGTCATGGAGTTTTCTTGGCAAAATTTATTTAGAGAAGGAATGTTTTTGCTTTCCTCTGAGGTTGAGGGAATGTGATTGTCCAAAGTCACCCAGTGGATTCCATGTCAAACCGGGGATTTGAACCCTGGTCCCCATAGTTATAGCCTAATGCTCAAGCCACTACATCCCACTGACTTTCACAGTTCTTATATAACTGTAAATAAATTATCTGTCCATCTATTTGCACATATGTATGTCATCTCTTCCTCTCTTTGGATGTTTTCTGCTAAAACCCGCTCCAGGATTTATAAATAAGTACAAGTGGGTTGGAACACAGAAAACCATGAAAAGAAATAGTTTTATGTGTACACAGAGAGAAAACAGTAGCAGAAAAGTCCATTTTCTTGCCACCTACTTATATTTTCCTATATACCATATGCATTTATTTCCTCATCACCCTGCACTGTTCTGCACCATTGTGTTTCTTTTATCTTTTATCTTTTACCCCAGTCCAAATTTGAGAGGTGTTAACCCAAGTTGGGCGTCAGGATGGAGAGATCTCCAAAGAGAACATTTCCTCACCAACATTCAATTACTAGAAAGGCTCTTGATAAAGGAAATACTGGGAAAAGGGTTTCAGCAGTTTGATATGCAAAGAGGGGTGTCATTTGAGCTGACTGAATTAAACATCTGACTGTTTTTCTTTTGTTTTTCCTTCTTGGTCATAACCCAGTCAAAGCCCAACAGTGACCCTCCAGTCTACCAATACTCACACTCAGAGCAGCAGCTCAAGCTCAGATGGGGGCCTCTTCCGCTCCCGTCCCTCTCATTCTCTCCAGCCAGATGAAGATGGGCGGGTTGAGCCTTATGTGGACTTTGCAGAATTCTACCGCCTCTGGAACATGGACCACAGTGAGCAAGGGGCACTGGCTGTGTAACAAACACAGAGAGACCAATCAGGTGGAGGAAATGGTGCCCGATGAGGCAGAAACAGTTCGTCGCCTGGCTAGCTGCATTCTGCCATAAAGCATATTCTCTTTTGGAAGAAATGTAGCTAATGTTTGGATAGGTTATGGATACAGTTTTGCTTATCATGTTATCAAACATGTTACCCTCTTCTAAAAGATCCTTCCACTGTGGGCATTAGAGAGGGTTGTGGACCCTTCCCTCATCCCTAGTATTCATCAGGAATCAGGGCTGTGTTGCAGAGAAGACAACAGCCACAACGGCCCGAACATTATGAGTGTGCATGGCTGTTCCAAGGTTGCAGTCTGGAAATACAGCATCAAGATAATGATGTTTTCACTCCATGGAAGATACCTCTGTTTTGCAGAATAAACTGTAACTTATAGGTGCTCCTCTTGCCTTTTTTGGTGAAGTGAATATTAGAACTGAAATAAACCACAGAGCAAATGAAATCCTCAGCAAACTGGTGCCGGTCATCTTGGAATTCATGAAACAGTCACTTTGTGGGAGAATAGGACAAATACAGATCTACTCAAGCAGGTGTCTATTAGAGTCAGCTCAGGTTTCATTTCCAGGATTGGTACGATCTGAAATTAACCCTTTCAGTACTTTTTTTGGTAACCACTTGTCCCCAGCTATAGTGTGCCTCATTGTGCCTAATTTGGGGACAGATGGGACAGGAAGTCTGAGTGTAGCTTGGAAAGGAATCTAACCTATGTTCTGCCTTCTAGCTGGCTTACTAAAAGACTCCATTCCTTTGAAGATAAAACAATCAAAAGATACATAAACAAGAAATTGGAGAGCATGTGCCCTGTTAGTTATTTCTTTGGTTGCTGGGCCTACATCTCCAAGCAGTTACTGCCTTTGTAGCTAATAGTAGGTCAACAGCACCTGTCCTGTTCTAAAAATGTACAATTGAGAACCAGGACATGTTCTTTGTGGATGACATTTTGAGAACATTAAGTAGCAAATACTTAGCATTTGTCTTGTGGGGTTGAAGAAATAATGCTTAGTATTTTGTGTGACAGCTACTTTCCTAGTTCTATGGTAGGCCAAGGTGAACAATGCATAATTCATAGCCAATTATTTCTCCTAATGGCACCAAGCCTTGAAACCACCATCCTTCATCCATAAAATCTGCTGATGTTAGCTCTGTGGGGAGTTGGAAGGCTGGCAATAAATGTAATACATATAAAAGAATGGCTGGGAGCTTGTATCTGGGGCTGCTAAAGTTTAGTATCAAGTTCTGCGTCTTGTTTTGGAAATGCTTCCCTGGGATCATGTATTTACTTAAGAGATTTCTATGGTGCCTTTACGTGGCACTTCTAGGGCCACTTTACAAAAAGATGCTGTCAGGTGGCAGGCATAGACTGGATGAAAAACCACATGAGAGATTGAACCAGTAAAGTTTGTCAAGATTTGAAGTGGTTTCTTTCCAATATCAAACTGGTCAGAATGTACTGGGAGGATGGGGCAGCAGTGGGACTCTGCCATAGGGGGAGAACTTATGACTTAGACTGGCAAGTCCTATCTACACAGAACACCTTATTATGTAGCAAATAGTGTTTCTGTACTACACCGTGAATTGGTGGTTCCATCATCCTACGCAGTCCTGGAACCTATCTATCATTTATGTTTCCTGAGTAAAACAGTGATATCATTAAATGTGATACATTAAGTATCATAGTTGTAGAGATTATGCTTTTTAAAAAACCACCTAACTCTAACGTAAAAAATATATATACAGTACATGTAGTTTTGAAGGCAGGTTTCTCAATGACACTCTTTTTGAAACAAACTGCACAACAAATAAAATTCTATACAGAATAAAGAATCCTACAAAAAGAATACAAAATGTTACACATGTAGAACCACCCAAGTTTGGCTTAATCCCAGCAAGACACTGCAAGATAACCCAAACAGGAAGGTCTTGCAAATGCTTCGTCTTTGGCAGGTCTCCAGAGGAAGGAAGTTCTGTTGTTATAAAGCAGTTGTCCAGATTATCCTTCTGTGTGTCTGACTCTTAGAGGATATGACAGCCAAGGGGCTTCTGCTCTTGAGCAGTCGTAATGGTAGTAGGAGATGCAGGGCTCAAGACAGATCAGATCAGCTGCCCATGGGCATCCCATTTTGTAGGCACATCAGGCAAAATCTGCTTCCAGAAGCCAAATTCGCATCCCTCAGTGCAGTGCAGTGCTTAGTGCAAGTGACATCTGATGGTTTCCATATCCCATTTCAGTGAATACACTGCTGATTTTAGTCTTAAATTTAAAGATGCTATCCAAGATGTTGAACCTTATGCCCAAATTGGGTTCAGCACCATGGGTAGTGCCATTAAAGTTCATGTTAATGCCCAGAGTGGGTTCATTGCCACACTAGTTCTAGTGACAGTGGAAAATTGTGTGTATAGTTGGAGGTACTTTTCATACTCATGCCTTCCTGATGGGCCACACACACACTGGATTCAACAGAAATAACATGGTGTCACTTTCAGCAATGATTTTCAACATTTTGGCCTGATTTTGGCTGTTTTAGACAGATTTCTGGGGTATTCAACGCTTCTGGCATGTCATGAGTTAAATTGTTCCAGGTTTATTTTTAATTTGGAGAAGGAGATCATCAGGAAGGTTTGGGTATCACTAGAGGAGATTTTGAGAAAGCATGTGGGTGCTGGGCTAGGTTATCCCCACCCCAGAGTTAGGGTGCTGGACTGAGACTCTAAACATCCAGGTTTCAATTCCCTATGAGCTGTAAAACTCGCTGATAGGTCTCAAAGAAGTCCCTATGTTGGCCTCTTGCAGAATTAAAAAGAGGCAGGAAGGAGGTAGAAGGGAAAGAAATGTGGCAACATCTTTAAAACTGACCAGTTAGTCTGAAAAGTTCTGCCACATTTTTTTCTCACTAAGTATCTTGTAGGTTATTTCAACATTCTCTACAATCTGTCAGCCTCACTTCCTTCACATGTTTGTTTTGAGGATCAGGAGGGGGAGAGGTAGATGTGTCATCTTAAAATCATTGTATAAAAGGCAGGATATAAATGGAAAAAATGAAAACTACAGTGGTTGCTAACCTTTGGTCTTCCAGGTATTTTGGACTTCAGTTCCCAGAATTTTTTTGAACAAGCTGGCTGGGGCCTCAGGGAGGTGATATCCAAAACACCTGGTAGGCCAACAGTTGGGAATCACTGCACTAAAGCAGTGGTTTTCAACCTGTGGGTCTCCAGATGTTTTGTCCTTCAACTCCCAGAAATCCTAACAGCTGGTAAACTGGCTGGGATTTCTGGGAGTTGTAGGCCAAAACAGCTGGGACCCACAGGATGAGAACCACTGCACTAGATAATTCTAAGTACTTCATCAAAACTACAAATCACAGAATTCTATAGAATAGACCCAAGTGCATTAAAGTGATCTCAAAGTGCTATAATAGTTAGTGTGGACACACTCTAATTGGTTAGAATTTCTTTTTAGGATAGAGATATAACAAAGAACAGGAAAGAGAAAAACTACTTCAAAAAACAAGGATATTTTGTACCTTTCAGAAAGATTAGAACAAATAACCAAAGAGCCAGGAGATGGCACTAGTCAAATAGCCTGTGAAACTGGGCTGTGAAGTCTTTTGCAGTATGTTAGATGTTGCTTTAGTAACACCTGCCTGTAGCACAGAAAGTGGGTGTTAGTGGGGCAGGAATACTAAGTGAAGTGTCCTGTGTGTCAGGGCCAGGATCAAGATGAGTGGGCTTGAACTTACACAGAAAAAAGCTCTGTCTTTCTGTTGTGACATGTCAAGTGCAACATAAGCCGCCATAAGCCAGTGTCAGCAAGAGAAAGAGTTGGCTGTGCCTTGGCTTAGCACCAAAGCTATGGCTGTGGACCATTCAGTAACACTGGGAAAGTCACTTTAATGCCTCTCCTGAATGAGAAGGGGGATAGCTGAGGTGAATTGCAGATGTACGTAAAAATATTTGGTAGTTGCATCAAGTCAGTGTAGCAAAGCTAGCGCAGTATGAACTTATAGTAGAACCAGAAGTCAGGATAATCTTGTAAAGTGAAAAAAGCCATAATATTTATTGTTTCAAGAAATCTGTCTCCAGAAAACTGTATTGGGATAGAAAAGGAGATAGACAAAAGAGGTTTTTTAAAAAAATATCTGGATACATGGGCCCTTAAGTTGCTAGCTATCAGATGTAGTGAAAAGTTAGCAGCAGGATTGTAGCTGCGTGTGTATCCGTGTTTGTGTGTGAAGGTATTGCCCCCAAAATAAACCTGTCCCCCTCATGAATTTTCCCCAATTTTCTAGGAACTTAAAGCATTTAGAAATACAAGTTAGGCATCCAAAGAGCAAGTGCAGGCAAAGTTACATAGCAAATAGAAAGTTTCTAGGTGTGAATAATTTTCAGCGTCTCTCTCTTTGCAAGACTGGAAACTGAAGGACGATGTGAAATTTTATTGCAGGGGGAGAATTCCTGTTTGAGGCTTAATACTCTCATTTTACTATACACCTGACTCTGCGTATGCATGTATGTTAGGTGTCGTGGGTGTCTTCCCTATTACAGAATAATAGCTCTTTGTGTTGTCGAAGGCTTTTATGGCCGGAATCATAGGGTTGTGTGTTTTCCGGGCTGTATGGTCATGTTCCAAAAGTATTCTCTTCTGACATTTCACCCACATCTATGGCAGGCATCCTCCCAACCTCTAAGGATGCCTGCCATAGATGTGGGCGAAACGTCAGGAAAGAATATTTCTGCAACATGGCCATTCAGCCCAGAAAACACACAACAACCCTAATAGGTCTTCGTTACTACTTTAACTGTGAAATCCTGGGATTTGTAGGGCTTTACTGAACAGAGGTGGCAGCTATGGGACTCACATAACAGCTAAGCATCACCATTGAAATAATACAAAGAGGTGCGATAACTAGGGTGACTGCCCAGTAAGTTCCAGGGATATGAATGCTACAGACTTTCTCATGTGAGAAAGTATGTAGTTTCATGAACTATTCAGAATTCTGTGCCAGAGGATTCTAAGTACCTCTCCAAGCTATAAGCCCAAGAATTCCATAAGATGTAATCATGGCACTTACAGTGGAATCAAAGTGCTATTACTGTGCAGTCAAAAAGAGACTTAAGTGACTTTAAATTGCCTGTCAACTTTTGGTGACTCCTACATTTCACAGTTTTCTCCTGCAAGTAATATTCAGAAGTGGATTGACATTGCCTGCAGCAGTTATTGCAGTAGGAGCCCTATGGCTATTTCCCATGCAGAGAAAGGGAACTAAAAGATTAACTGACCTTTTGAAGAAGGAGGAAGTGATCCCAACCGGTATAGGGGCTATGGTGGTACAGTGGGTTAAACCCTTGTGCCGGCTGAACAAGGTTGAAGGTTCAAATCCGCAAGATGGGGTGAGCTCCCGTCTGTCAGCCCTAGCTTCCTATGTGGGGATATGAGAGAAGCCTCCCAGCAGGATGGTAACACATCCGGGCATCCCCTGGGCAACATCTTTGTAGATGGCCGATTCTCTCACACCAGAAGTTACTTGTCTCAATTCGCTTCTGACACGATAAAAAAAAAAAACCCAACAGTAAGGAGGAAGCAGCAGGCTTGAGTACATAGGTAAAAGACAGACAAAGAGATACAAAACAGACCAGGCATCATGTAAACTTCCCTCTCATACTAATGACTTTATACAAATGTTGAGGCCTCTTTGCTTCCAACACAAAGATGCCTTGGCTTTTTCTTGGATAATTCTTTTAAACATGGCAAAGAAGAGACACCGGTAGGAAGCAACTATGCTTTCTAAGAATAGATGAGCAAAATCTGTGCCTACTGATGAACCATAATCAGACTGAGATATTTTCATGATTCCCACAACTTTCAGAAGTTTGGCCTTTGGGGACCATTTGGAAAACTAATAAAACTCAGGGTTGCTACATGATTTGTTCTTGTAACAAAAGCCAAGTCATTCTAGGTTACACTGGTCAAGATGTTTTATTTTATTTTAACTTAAAAATATATAAATGTTGAATGTTTAACCTATAAGTAATATCAGGTGGCAAACAATATAGATCCAATACATTGCAATAAATTGAGTCAGAACAATAAGAACTATTTTGATGGCTTTATGAGTTGCATTTCTGAGATGCCAGTTATTTGACTTCTAGCTGTAAATGCTAGAAGAAGCCATTCAAAATGGGAAGTTTGGCAAGTGCTTGCAAAAGACAGCAGAACAAATTTTTGAAGATATACAAACTTTCAGAGGAAATCAAGTACAGGAACTAATTGTGCACTGGAGGTATAACAAACAGCTTTACCTAAATCAAGTTTTCTCATTGGTATCACAAAAGACTTCAGTTCCTAGGGTTTTGCTACCCCTAAAGATTTACTAGCACAAACCCCAAGTCCTCTCATAGAAATACATTGTGGGATTATTCTCTGGATAGTTCAATAAAGGGGTACAGGACATGGCAAAAATGATCTGACAGAGAAAAACAGACCGTATGATAGATTAATTTTATTTGATTTGGTTCTCACCCACCCACACAGAGCACATAGTAACTAACAACCTATATTAAAACACACTTAAAACCACAACTCTAAATTCACAACTAATAAAAGCCAATAAAGCAGCAATCAAACCAACTATAAAACCAAGCTGCAGAACAAATAAAACACTTGCTCGCACTTAGAGAGCCTGCAAAAATAAGTACCTTTTAAGCAGATGCCTGAATGATGACACATGGAGGACAATGAAATTTTTACCAGAAGGGAATTCCACAGATGCTGCATGTGGGAGCTCTGTGGGCCGCTTTCCTCCGAGAGCAACACAAGAAGAGGGAATGTTCAATGCCAGGTAGGTAGTTGAGAACCAGTGTGGTAAAGTGGTTTGAGTGTTGGACTAGGACTCTGGAGACCAACATTTGATCCCTGCTTGGCCATATAATAATCCACTGAATGACCTTGAGCAACTCACACTCTCAGTCCCAGGAGAAAAAAAACTGATATGGTTGCCTTCAGTTGCCATAAGCTGGAAACAGCTTGGAGGCACACAATAGCAACAGATGTTACTAGTGAGAAATAGGATTGCCTGATCTCAAGGCCTGGCCCTGAGTTACCAGTTTCCACGAGTCACTTCCAGACAAGAAACAAACAGTTTTGGTGGCCTCATTGCAAGAGGGAAAGGGCCATGATCAAATCTCTAGCCTTGAGTGGCAGCTGAAGCATTTGCTGCATGTAGTTGCTAACAGATTCATGAAAATGTTTAAAACAGCCACTAGGTGGCATGCTAAACAAAATTTCCAGGATCCCCAAATTCAGTTAGGGGACCCCAAATGGGGTCATGACCCACAGTTTAGGAAGCTATGCTCTAGAGCATTGTTTCTCAAACTGCTCCTCCAGGTGTTTTGGACTTCAGCTCCCACAGTTCCTAACTGAAGGCTGCCAGGTTTGAATCCCACCCGGGGAGAGCGCGGATGACCTCCCTCTATCAGCTCCAGCTACATGCAGGGACATGAGAGAAGCCTCCCACAAGAATGGTAAAAACATCAAAACATCCGGGCATCCCCTGGGCAATGTCCTTGCAGACGGCCAATTCTCTCACACCAGAAGTGACTCAGGTTGCTCCTGACACGGAAAAAAAAGTTCCTAACAGCTGGTAAAATGATTGTGATTTCTGGGAAAAGTTCAAAAGACATGGAGGAGCACAGTTTGAAAAATACTGCTCTAGAGGACCCCATCATAGCTTGGAAGATATCTTCACTCTGTGTCTGCCTCTGATCTCATCCCACTTCTTTCTCTACTAGCCACAGCATGACTGTAAGGGTGGCTATCACAGTGTTGCAGTGAGTTCTTGGGCTGGTGACAGTGGAGAAATAGCTAAATTTCCACATGTGGAACTCTTACATTACATGTCATGCAGCCATGTGGCATCTCAGTCATGGTGTCCAGCTGCACATTACAGTATTGCCTGCTAGGGAAATGGGAGCATGCAAGAATTCAAAAAGGCCTTGTTGCTCAAGGAAGTTCTCTCACTATGTGAGTACAGTCAGCAAAGGGGACTAAAGGTAGTTGAAAGAACTGGCAAAACCACCAAGTGCATACATTGTCATAGAAAGTACCACAGTGCAAAGGAGATTAACAACATTTGGATGTCTGCACTGTCTTCACTCCTGCCTTATTTTACTTTTTCCCAAATTGATGTTACCCAGACTACAAACCCCACAATCCCTGACCAGCATGAGTAAAAGATTGCAAGAATTGCATCCTGACACATCTGGACATCATCAGCTTGAGGAAGGCTGTTTACATGGTGAACCACACATTTCTATGGGACATAAATCAGGCTACCTGGATTTTATCTGATCCATTGGAGAGATTAATAATTTTCCATTTTGGGAAGGTATTGTTACCCATATGGATTTCATTGAATTCTGGCTAGCTCTTTCTCATGGCAAAACTTCCTACAATTGGCATTATATAGTGTCCAGATGTTTAAACGGAAAAATGCTTCATACACAGTGATCAGTTACATTATATCGGGGAAGGAATTATGCATCCCTCCAAAAGTTGTTGACTGGAACCCCCAGGAGACTTAAATAGGTAGTATAGTTAATAAGCTAGGAATTATAGTTCAACTCCTAAAAGTCCAAACAGTTCTTATCTCTATATTGGTTACTTTTATACGCCAACTGTTGCATTAGCCTTGTAGTTCTTCTCACATAAAGAAACCTCATCACATTCATAAACAGCAGACTTTTGCACATGAGGTAGTGCAACTGTGAAGAAAGTATGAGTGCATAAACATATTTAAGCGCTGAAAATTGGCCTGAATAATCTAAATGTATCAGATCCTGTTTGATCTCGCAAGCTAAACAGGTTCAACCCTTGAATAGGAGACCATCAATGTATGCCAGGTACTGCTGGCTATATTTAAAAGGAAGAAACTGGCAAAACTCTGACTATTCCTTGTCTAAGAATGTCCCTCGAAGCTCATGGGGTTGCTATAGGTATACAGGTGACTTGAATGTACACTATGTTAAAGGCTTTCTTTTTTCACACTTTTTTTATTTAATACTTGTTATCTGGCAGCCACAATATCTCCAAACTGCACTAACTGTTCAGTGAAGATGGGGACATTGTCAAATACAGAAAACGCAAGCAGAAACTCAGAAGACATTTTGAAAAAGTTTTTCATTTAGCAGAATCACTAATTTTATTTGAATTCACCAGCACCTGTTTCCTTTTTCTGCCCCATGCAATGTTTGCCTTTGTCCAAGTCAAAAATATTTGGAAAACTTTAAAACTCCAGATATTGCAAACAGAGCATCATTTATTCAGCTATAACAGAAAGGTTTGACTTTTGTCATCTCATCTGAGCTGCAAGCCTGTCCTGTCCATTATTTTGTAGAGTTTGAACGCTTTTCACATGTCGTGCATTCCACCCCCATACCAGCTATTCATTAGATGTGTTGCTCATATCTAATTTAATGTCTCTTATATTCCTGTTCAGCCCAGTTATCCATGAACAAAGTCAGCCAGTGATAAGCTATTTCAGAAACAAGGTGTAAGAGCTGTTAAAACATAAACCTAAATGTAGGTCAGGCTATGCGTACTCATTTTTCCAACATGATTGCCTGCTTAGTAAATATAGGCATTAATATGGCTGTAAGAACAGCATGAGGAAAATGCATTGAAGTATTCATGTAGCACCATGAGAAGAGCAAGGGGAAACAATGCTTTCTTCAAATGCTACTGAAAGGGATTAGAAATCTCAATAATGGCAGGGAAGAGAAGCTGTAGGTGAAGTGCAGTAAATTAGATCCTGCCAAAGATCCATGTTTAATATCTTTCATTAGCAAGGTACAAGAGAGGTGGACAATAGAGGCGATTGGATTTCCGGATACGATTCCAAAACAGATCTGATTATGCGGCTTAAGCTCATGAGAAGGTGGACTTCCACTACAATGTGATCTCAGGGAGGCTGGAACACAAGCCTGTAATGCAACGTTGAGGAAATTCAATCGCACTGAAAGACCGATGTCCCGCTCAGGAGGAGAGACAAACAAAAGAACAGCCTGCACAGCTGGGGACAGCTTTTGATGACTTTCAAGAAATACAGCACCCAAATGGGGAGCATGCAGGGGTAATGCTGCTAGTGCACAAAGGGATATATATATATATATATATATATAATGCCTTTCTTTGCAGAATTGTTCCAAACAATGTGAAAATAGCCTAGTCAGGAACCTCTGGTGTGTGAGAGATGGAGACACTAAATTCTTGTAATCATAACCAGATGCTGCTGGAATGGGGGGACACTATGGCAAAGATAAATGCAGTCTCAGAACACCTTGAGGAGGTTAGGAATATAAATCAAGAAAAATGAGGGCTCTGTGGTCTTCTCTACCCCTCTTTCATGGGGAGAACATCAATCTTAGGAAGTAATGTGCCCAAAGCGAAAATGATGTCATGTGGATGTTGGAAAACCAGGGGCTAGGATTCCCTCCCCAATCTTTTTTCTCTCTTAAGGTCCCAGATTAAAATCTAACTGCAGATGCTATCTGTGACCAAGTATAGTGAGCTCATCGTCATAGTATCCCACAGCTGCCTTTCAGGATGGCCCCACAAGCAAGGACTTGATACAACTGCTTCGCTTCTCTGACCTTTGAGCTCCATGTTGCTTTAAGGTATGGATTTTCTGAGCTCCTCTGGCAATAAGAAAGTGAATTGATTAAGAGTAGGAGATATATTGCTTCCTTTTATTTGTCTGTTTGATACTTTGACCTATCTCCAAGGATGAGGAACATTTCAACTGCTCAGATAAATCAAAGATCTGCTAATAAGCCTCATGGCTAAATTGAGACATCATCCTGGCTAGAGCTGAGGAATATTACTTTGGGGGGATATCACTCCCTAGATCTGGCCATGTTGACTGGGAAATTCTGGGAACAATAAACTGATTCCATTTGCTTGATAACACTGAGCCACCGCCCCTTTCTCTATAATCACCCAGTATGGCCAATGGCTGGCGATCATATGATTTTTTATTCAATATATGAAGTCAGGAAAGGATGACAGAGTGCAAAGGGACAAAGTTATGGCCTGATTGCCAACTTTGTGACAGAAGTTTGAGTCCTGCAGAGCTCACCTAACTCTGCAAGAGATTATACCTAATTGTGTAAACAATAATTAGTTAGATGGAACAATGAATTCACTCATGATAACTCAGACTCATGTGCCTCTTGTCTCTTTGAACCTGAATGCTATGATTCAACACTGCATCAGTTGTAATATAACTAATTAACGAACACATCACCATAAGCATATAAACTTTATGGGGAAAGGTGGTTAGGAGAAAGTTCAAATCTAGTGAGGACAAATTGTGATACTCCTAGTGCCATTGGACTGCAGTTCCCATGATCCCTTGCTGTTGGCTCTGGTAGCTAGCCAGCACCGATTAGAGTTGAAGTTCACATATTATCCAGAATTTGTTACTCATAATGTGCACCTTGCTTATCCACTATTGCAACCTCATTGTTTTTAATTTGATGTTTTAATTTTGTGTTGTGTTTTTTCGCCTATTGTGTATATTTTATTATTGGTTTTTGTTGTTGTCCTTTGATGTTTCATATTTTATCATCGCCTGTATTTTGATTTTGCTGTAAGCCGCCCCGAGTCCCCTTCGGGGGAGATGGAGGCGGGATATAAATAAACTTATTATTATTATTATTATTATTATTATTATTATTATTATTATTATTTTCTGCTGAAAGGCACATGTAGACTCTGCCTGCTCCAAAGAGTCACATTCAGGTCCGAGAAGAAACATTAGAAGGAACTGGACATATTTAGCCTAGAGAAGAGAACAATTAGAAGTGATATGTCATGTGGAAGATGGAGTGAAGTCAGTATGACCCAAACAAATCCATTCAAATTGCAAGAAAGGGAGTATGACTAAACAGTAAGAATGTCCTGACAGTTGTGGCCTGCTGCACGGTATGGTAGATTGCCTCAATGCAATCTACCATAACCTTCAATGCAGGTTTTTAAATAAAAGTTGAATGGCTATCTTTCATAAAGACTTTACCTGTGGTTTCCTGTGCCAGAAAGGGGTGTACCACATGGGCCTTGGTGTCTCTTCTATACTTTAATTATTCTCAGTATCCATATTAAACAATTGTTTGTCACTCTGTAGTAAATACTGGAACACATCTATTGTTTTTAACCGTTTCTAGTCTACAGTTTGTCATTGTGGTTTATCATGTATAGAAGTATTTTTATAAAAAGGTAAAATATGTTCAATGTGGTTTCAGAAGACGCATTGGGCTAGCCTGAACAGATTTATAGCCAGCCCAAAGAAGCTGGACAGAAGAAAGTGCAGCAAGAGCGTCATCACAGTGAAGCTTGAATCCAACACCAACAGGGCAAGAATTCATCAGTTGCTACAGCTTGAGTGCTCACGCCCTGCCCTCTCTTGTCCAAAATCAATGCATAAACAAACAAAACCAAAAGTGTGCTTGCCTTTCAAAGTAGAGCATTTCTTTATAAAGAAACTTGAATGCAATAGTGCAAGTTGTTCTGGGAGCCAGGTATTTGATTTGGTTTCCATCCATGCCATTGTTTAAACCTGCTGTACCATGGCAGAAAGTAGTGTAGCAAGATTCAATATCCATATGGAGTGCCATGTTGTTGCTATGTGCCTTCAAGTTGACTCTGACCTGCAGAGAGAGACCCTGAACTCTATCCTAAGGTTTCCTTGGTAAGATTTGGGGCTTGCCTACAACAACCCAAATCCTTCAGTGGCACAAAGGTCACTCCTGGATGTCTACATGATGTCCTGAGTTTTCCTGTCCTTATTGAGTGATGCAACAGGTTAAGATGATGTATACACACTCTTAAACTTCAGAGCAGCCCTGCACTTGGGGCATGGTGTGGACAGCATGACCAGCTCTAATGTGGTAGCTGCTCCGTTGTCCACACTGCCACTGTCATTCCTTTTTCCCTGTGAAAAGGAGAAAAGGAGTTAGATTGGACCTATATTGCCCCTATTGTCATTGTCCCCTCCTTCTCCCTGGTTGCATTGGTGTCTCTGATGTTGCAATGGCTAGGACTCTACTGGGGCAACAGTTTCAGCCAGCTGGACCTGTAGACGCTGCCCTGCTACTGCGATGAGTCGGGCATGGTATGTGTGACTGCCTTTGGGGCCAATCTTATGTATTACTGCTCCGGACTGGCCACAGATTAAACAGCCAGTGTAAGTAGTTCCTTGTTAGAGGAGACTTGCTATTGTCTAGCCAGCTGTGGCGCAGCTGGCTAGTAACCAGCTGCAATAAATCACTACTGACCGAGAGGTCATGAGTTCGAAGTCCGGGTCGGGTTAAGCTGCTGACCATTAAATAGCCCGGCTTGCTGTTGACCTATGCAGCCCCGAAAGACAGTTGCATCTGTCAATTAGGGAAATTTAGGTACGCTTTATGCAGGAGGCTAATTTAACTAATTTACAACATCATAAAACTGCCAGCAAAAGACGAGGAATGGAATGAGGAAGTACAGCCACTACTGGACAGTGAAGCAACAGCTCCCCCTGTGGCCGGAATCATGAAGCTGGAAAAAAAAAGTTAAATGCCTCTGTGTCTATCTATATATGTTGTTTGTCTGTTGGCATTGAATGTTTGCCATGTATGTGTTCATTGTAATCCGCCCTGAGTCCCCTTCGGGGTGAGAAGGGCGGAATATAAATACTGTAAATAAATAAATAAATAAATAAGTTCTTGGATTGTGGGTGCAACTACACTGTAGAATTAATGCAATTTGATACCACTTTAACTGCCATGGCTCAATGTTATGGAATCATGAGAGTTGTAGTTTTAAAGGGTCTTTAGACTTTTCTGGGAAACAGTGTAGATGTCTCACCAAAGTACAGCTCTCAGAATTTCCTAGCACTGAGCCATGACAGTTAAAGTGGTGTCAAACTGCATCAATGCTACGATGTACAGTTTGCCAAAATCAAGCAGTGGCTTGCCATAGCTGGTTTCTCATAGTTTTAGTAGAACATTCAAACCATTCTGACTCCATACATTTCTTATGCTATGTACACATACATATTGCAAAATGCACAAAATGGCTAGATCTCTTCATCAAGGAAAGTATTGCAAAGTGGGGCGGGGGGAGCTGGGGAAATATGAAAGCTAAACCAGATTTGAGCCTAAAAAGAGTTTATTGTCCACATCATAACTCAAGCTATGATTGGGGAGGTGAAGAGTTGGGAGAGAAATTCAAAAGGTGCCGTCATCAGGTGAAACCTTGGTATTTGTAGGCAAGATGGCGGCGCCCCTTTCTTAAAATAAAAAAGTGAAAAAAAGGTTTTGGTCTTCCATTACTGGTTCAGCTTTTAGTGCACACTGTGAGCACATGCTCGACTTTTTCCTAGGCTTAATGTCTGCATGGATCAGGAATGAGGAGTGGAGTTACACAGCCCCATATATTGCTTCTGGTATGGATAAGAAACTGACATTTCTTATCCATACCTCATTATCACAAATTTTACAATGACATTTACAGCAAAGCAAACAACAAAACTTGTTTGACATCCTGATTTATTTTTTGAAAGAAAGAAAGAAAGAAAGAAAGAAAGAAAGAAAGAAAGAAAGAAAGAAAGAAAGAAAGAAATTATCCTGAACTTGTGCTGTTCTAGATTTTGAACTTGATTCAATCAGAATATTGTCATGGCTACAGGGTTAAAACTGAGTTTGTCTCTGCTGTACTTTGACACTTTTGCTTTGGAGCAGACACATGTCATTGCAGAAAAGAAGAATGTATGTGTTGATGCACCCTGCATTTCTCTCCACAAAGCAGACTCGAATCGGCTACCAAATCATGAGACCAAATCATAACACGAAGGAGGCAAGTGTGAATGTTGCAATTAGTCACCCTGATTAGAATTGAATAGCCTTGTAGCTTCAAAGCCTGGCTGCTTCCTGCCTGGGGGAATTATTTGTCGGGAAGTGTTAGCTCATCCTGATCGTTTCCTGTTTGGATTTTCCTTTTTTGAATGTTGCTCTTTATTTACTGTCCTGATTCTATGGTTTTAAAATACAGTGTTCTCTCACTACTTCATGGTTGACTTTTCGCGAATTTGCTGTTTTGCAGTTTTTCAATAAACTTTAAAATAATATTATAAATCATAAAAAATTACAATTTACAGCCTAAGGAAGGGAGGAAGGAGAAGCCGAAGGGAAAGAAAAGGAGCCCAAGCGGCAACGAGAGGAGAAGGAGGCGATTTATCAATTGGTTGATAAAGACTTAAAATAGTGTATAACTAGTAAATTAATGTATAAATACATAGCGTCCCTACTTTGTGGATTTTCACTTATTGCAGGAACCTAACCCCTGCAATAAGTGAGGGAACACTGTACTTGTAGTCAGATTTTGTTCATTTTCATGGTTTCCTCTTTTCTGTTGAAATTGTCCACATGCTTGTGGATTTCAATGGCTTCTCTCTGTAGTCTGACATGGCCAAACATGTTTACTTACTGAAATTATCATGTCTTGGAATTATTGAACTTTGCCCAACCTGTGTTCTGCTCCATATCTTTTATAAGGAAGGGGTTCACAGAGTTTTACAATGATGCCTTTTAAATTCAATGGCTTATATATACTTCCAGGAAAGGTGGAGTCGCTCAAGATTTGGTTATTTCTTCATTTGCATTGTAATCTTTGTCAAGAAAGTGTTTTGCAATCTTCATTTTGCTTGGGGCACCTTCCCACACTTGTGTTAGTAGCAGTGAGCACCTCTCTGCTACCAATTGCAAATATTTTGGCATAGCCCCTAGCCACAAAAATGTGCTTTTAGTACAGATAGAGTGCTTTGTCAAATCTATAATGACATTTAACTTTAAAGATGAATACAGAGCTAGAGATCTGATACAGGACTCAGTTGTCATCATTGTTGTATTCTTAGTCTCGTCTACTTCACAGAAGCCACACAAGAAGGCTTATCATTTAAACTAACTAACTAAATAAATAAACAACAGCATAGAACAACAGAAAAATACAGCTTCAAAACAAAATAATAAAGCAGAAACTCTGTGCATCACCAAACACAGTCCAATACTACTGTGTTTTCTGCTAGTGATATGGTGTTGTCTGTGTGTCTTAAATTTTTAATGTTCTTTCCTCCAATTTTCATGCCAATTTGATATAGAAGAGGAAAAATGTTAGAGATTATATGTTGAAATGGATCCAGAACTTTGTATATAATATACAAATGGAACATTGGGAGAAGATGTGGTCAAATATCTTAAAGATCTTGTGCTATGATCTTAAAGATATTTTAAAAAATAAAACAATGTATCAATGTTATGACTAAAAAAGGCTTTGGCAAGATCCACATTGCCAAATAACGCAGTTTTAACTTCATTTGACCTTCATTATATGATAGGTAGACCCATATAATTAGTTTGAAAAGCATTGAACTGTATATCTGGGGCCCCATCCGCACAGTATTATATGGTCAGTGTAGATTCAAATAATGCCGTTCAGTGTGGTTAAACTGCATTATATGAGTCTACACCAGTGGTTCCCAACCTATTTTGGACCAGGGATCACTTTGATCAGGGACCACTCTCCAATATTAATACCAAAAGGATTACAAATAAATTTTTGGTCAACTTTAGATTTGGTTTGGTAATCTGGAGTGCTGATTCAGAAAATTGCTTTGGATAGACCACATCAGCTCTAGTTTCTGATACAGAGCATATGCCATCCAGTAGTCACCGTCTGCTCACCCACAGAAAACCATATTTAATAATCTAGAGCTGATGTGGTGTATCTAATGCAATTTTCTGAATTAGCACCCCCAAACAACCCCAGGAACAGGTCCAAAAACAAAGACACCAAGGCGCTCCTGCTTCCAGGTGCCACATGGAATGGCTCTCCTCAGGGGGAGGGAGGAAGAGAAGCAGCAGTCAGGTGGCTTGTTGTCATGCATTTCATGGGTAGTCAGCGTCTCCCGACATCCCCGTTGCCTCGGCACTATATGAAGGCTTTGCGAGACCAGTCATTCTTGTTGCAACAGTGTAGTAACAGTTTGGCCATGGACCATATTTTAGTTCTTGGGGGCCACTGGTGGTCCACGGACCACAGGTTGGGAACCACTAGTCTACACTGAACTTATAATGCAGTTCAAGTTGCATTATTTGGCAGTGTAGATCCAGCCTGGAATACATAAAGATGATTCAAAACTATGTTGGAAGTATGAACAGCTTGTAGGGACATTTTATCACTTCTAGTGGATGTGCGAAGAAGCTATATCACTATAGAAGATTTTGAAATTTAGAACTGGAACTTTTCATTTTGAGGATGAATGGATGAACAATTGTAAAGAAAACATGGAAGATTATTGGGATTATATGAATACTGCAGCTAGAATATTATACGTTTGAAGATGGAAGATCTTAACCATAATAACAAAAAAGACTAGCTATTAAAATTGAACAATTTAGCAGAAATGGACAAACTATCTGCACTGATTAGAGAAAAAAATCAGGGACATTTTTTGAACAACTGAAAATTCTCGATTGTCTTTTTTCAGAACAAAGAGAATGATATGTTAACTGTAGTTTTTAATAATGAGTAGGACCGGGTTATCAGAAGAGGCTCTGAAATAATTTTTTAGAGAGGTACAATGGTATTATTTCAATTGATAGTCACGGAAAGGAAAGTCAGAAGACATTGCTTCTCTCTTTTTTTTATTTCTGCTCCCCTTTTCCCCTTTTAGATATGTTTGCATATCTGTAATTTTTAGTGCATTTGGAAATGTTCAATACACATATCTGATTTAAATAGAGATTTGCAGTTTAGGGAGGGGTACTTCAAATTCTGAGCCTGAGAGCTCTAGTGCCTCAACTACATGACAAATCCCAAGATTTCATGGGATGCAGCCATGGCATGTTAAAAAAGAGATCACAATGCTACTAATGTGAAAGAGAACATCTGAGACTCCACTCCTTTTCCATTTTTCTGGGGAAAGTAATTCTCTGGGACTCTCTTTGTCTCTTGGCTCACCCCTGTAGTTCAGTTCTCATTGTAAATTTGACAGTGTCCTAATTTTTAGATATCTGTCCTAGATAAATGACTGCCTTAATTTTCTTTCCCATGAGAAAGTGAAGAGAACATTTTACAGAAGCATAAAATGTTTTACTGTGTGCATATAGGCAGCTGTATTTGTTCTTCTTAAAGCCCCGGTTAGGGTTTAAAAGTTTGGCCTCAGCTGGGGAGGTCATGCAATTGGACTCTGGTGAACATCTTGCACCTTGCACATTTTACTGCATGAGATACTTACATCTCTGAATCATCATCATAACCATTACTGGAATTGCAGTATATCATCAGTCATTCAAGTTCCATCTAGAATCTAGGAATCAGTGAGGTAATATGGGATCTTATGGTATGTTCGAAGCAGTGTTGTTTTATTTTGTAATAGTTTTCTTGGGACCTGATTGATGGTCATTCATTTGGGCATTGTGTCATCCATTTGGAATTGCTCCCAGAACACCTGTAGTTGTTTTCTTTTCCCAGAGGTGCTGAATTTTGATTTATAGGTCTCAATCATTCATCATCTTTTCCCTCTCTTTGTCCTTTATTCCACTATCCATAGGATTACCACATCTATCTCCCACATTTTCTTTTTTCTCAACCACAGCTCTGTCTGGCGTGTTAAATTATAACTTTTGGTCCTATCTACACTGCTGTATAATGCAATTTGAAGATGCACTACACTCGTACAGTCAGTGTAGATGAAGGTCCCATTTACACTGCTATATAATCCAGTTTCTGAATCCAGAAACTAGATTATATGGTAGTGTAGACTCATATAATCCCGTTCAAAGCAGATAATCTAAATTCAGAAACTTGATTATATGGCAGTTCAGATCCAGCCTCATATAAAGCAGTTTAACTGCACTGAACTACATTATATGTGTCTGCACTGACCATATACTGTTGTTTCAAACTTAATTGTATGGCAGTGTAGATGGGACCTTAAAGTTCTACAACAGGCATGGGCAAATTTCGGCTATCCAGGTGTTTTGGACTTCAATTCCCACAATTTCCTATCGGCTGTTAGGAATTGTGGGAGTTGAAGTCCAAAACACCTGGAGGGCCGAAGCTTGACCATACCTGTTCTACCGAGTGTTGCCATCACTGTTTCTTCTTTATGCCTTTCCCACATATCCAAGAATAAAACCAACACTGTTGTTGTGCTGTGTGCTTTCAAATTATCTTGGATTTATAATGATCCTGTGACAGGGTTTTATTGGCAATATTTATTCAGAAGGGGTTGAGGCTGAGAGAGTGTGCCCCCTTCTACACTGTCATATAATCCAAAGCAGCTAATCCACATTATCTTCTTTGAACTGGATCATATGAATCTTCACTGGCATATCATCCAGTTCAACCCAGATAATCTGGATTTTATATGGCAGTGTAGAAGAGGCCTCAGGCTCACCCAAGGGATTTGAATATATGACGGACGGGATTCAAATCCTGGTCTCCACATTAAGCAGATATTTCCTGTCATGTGCCACGGAATCCCAGAGTAGCATGCAACAAAATAAATTCAACCTGTTTAACACAGTTTAGTGTAGTAAAAAAATACTGAAAGAAACTAAATATATATTAAAGCAAGTCAGTATAAAATAAGTCAACTTGGTTTGAGACAATTTAATACACATGTTCACATCTGGAAGAAGTTCTTAAGTTTTTTTTTGTTTTTTTTTTAAAAAAAAACAGGACTTACATTGCAGTTCTATTTCACTGTTCCTGCTGCAAAAGCCCATGCAAATGAGGCTATTGCAAAGGAAATGAACACATTGTACAAATCAGTACTTAGGGCCTGTAAGTAAAAAAAAGGTTACAAGGAACTTAATTGCTTGTAATAAACATAACAAGAAAGTTACAATGTCATATTTCAAAAGAAGTGCAACAATGCTACTTTTGTGTTGTTGAAGGCTTTCATGGCCAGAAGCATTCTCTCTGGACATTTCGCCCACTTCTATGGCAGGCATCCTCAGAGGTTGTGAGGTCTGGCATAGATGTGGGCAAAACCTCAGGAGAGAATGCTTCTGGAACATGGCCATGCAGCCTGGAAAACTCACAGCAACCCAATGCTACTTTTGTTACTTCTATTACTCTGATTACAGCAGAGTCTCACTTATCCAACATAAATGGGCCAGCAGAACGTTGGATAAGGGAAAATGTTGGATAATAAGGAGGGATTAAGGAAAGGCCTGTTAAACGTCAACATATATCATGATTTTACAAATTAAGCACCAAAACATCATGTTTTACAGCAGGCCTACCACTTGTTTGTGAGTGTGGCTGCACCTGTGTTGTTGTTGGGCATGTTGGCCCACTGCACGTTGCTGCCTAGACAAATAGCTGTGGATCCAGGCGGGAGGCACACTGTGTTGGATAATACAGAACACTGGATAAGCAAAGGTTGGATAAGCGATACTCTACTGTATTTTAAAAAGTAATGTTTAAAGTTGCTTTGTATTTTATGCTATTCTGTTTTGAATTGCAAGAATTATTTTTAAATAAAGGGAAGCTTTTAAAAAGATTCATGAAAAAAGATAGACAGATAGATAGAAAGATAGATAGAAACATCTCTATTGTTACAGTAGAGTCTCACTTATCCAACATTCGCTTATCCAACATTCTGGATTATACAACGCATTTTTGTAGTCAATGTTTTCAATATATCGTAATATTTTGGTGCTAAATTCGTAAATACAGTAATTACTACATAGCATTACTGCGTATTGAACTACTTTTTCTGTCAAATTTGTTGTATAACATGATGTTTTGGTGCTTAATTTGTAAAATTATAACCTAATTTGATGTTTAATAGACTTTTCCTTGACCCCTCCTTATTATCCAACATATTCGCTTATCCAATGTTCTGCCGGCCCGTTTATGTTGGATAAGTGAGACTCTACTGTAATATATTTTAATAATACATTCCTATGTGCTATGATAAAATAAAGTAAAATGCAGCACTATTAATTCTTTGCCATGGCAAATGGATTGTGTGCGTGTGTGTGCGTGCATGCACGCGGCACTCCCTGGTTCGATTTCTGCTATTTCATTTTCTCAGCTGTATTTGAAATGTCCCAGGGTACATTTACATTTTACAATTAATGCAGTTTGACACCACATCAACTGCCAGGTCTCAATTCCATGGAAAGGTTAAACCCTTGTGCCAGCTGGACTGCTGACCTGAAGATTGGATTGCTGACCTGAAGGTTGTCGTTTCAAATCTGGGAGATGGGGTGAACTCCTATCCAACAGCCCTAGCTTCCCATGCGGGGACATGAGAGAAGCCTCCCAGCAGAATGGTAACACATTCGGGCATCCTCTGGGTTACGTCTCTGTAGGCGGCCAATTCTCTCACACCAGAAGCGATTTGCGAAATGTTCTGTAGTTGCTTCTGACACAATTTTAAAAATTCCATGGAATCCTGGGATTTGTAATTTGGAGAGGCCCCAGTGTTCTTTAGCAGAGAACCTGTAAAACTACAGCTGTCAGGATTCCATAGCATTGAGTTATGGCAGTTAGTGGTGTCAAACTGCTGTAAATCTGTAGTGTAGGTGAGCCAACAGTTTCTCTCTCCTCCTCCCACTTGCATTCTTCATCCTCAGCTAACTTCAGTGTAAAAGAACTATATATCTTTAATTCTAAGGCACACTTTTTCCTGATACAAAAATGGAGTATATCTTAGAATTGCAGGTAATTTATATATATAAATAACCCCCTTTTTCTGTTGATGGTACTGAAATTATTCTTTGTTTTACTATCAATGGAATCTTAGGACCAAAGAAATATGGTAGTTTGCATTGAATTAATTCAGCAGAAGGTAGAGAGCCAAAAGACTAGAATCCTTTTCTTCCCAGTTGGCTCAGGGAAAAGCAAACTGCTGCAGCCTTTCCTAGCACTGTGTACGGTATTCCCCATTTCTGAGGTTTAAAAAAGGGAATAAACACACACTGTAAAAAGAAAGGAAAGTGAGACCAGTTAAGAGGGAATTTTATTGTGGCAATCTCCTTTGTGATTTTTTAAAAACCAGAACCCCCAAAGAGACTCGAAAACCCACAGCTCTGAGGGAACCCAGACACAGAGACTGTAAGTGACCTTTTCCCCCAAAACCTAGTTCCAGGCGACTTCCAACTGAACTTGCACCCAGGACATACACACACCCCTGGGAAATCCCATCACTTAGTCCAGGAAGGAACAAAATCCCTTCACAATACCCCAGGAACTTCACAACTGGCCCAGGAAGAACCACAGGGGCTTCCCAAGATATTATCAAGCCATATCTCTGAGAACTCATCCTAATCCCAAACACCTGATCAGACCTCTTCCCTGGAAATCCATTCAGGCTGTGTCAACGTCCTTGCCACTCATTGTTCGTCCAGACAAAACCCATTGTCTCACTCCAAGCAGACAGGGGTGAAGCTATTAGCCCCATTAACACAGACCCCACCCACATTCTTTTCCTTCTCATATCCCTCCATGGGCGCACCATGAAAATAGCCACAGACTTAAAATTGAGCAATAACAGTTTATTAAAATTCTGGCCAGACCTATGAGTCAATCGCCAACGACAGTGAGGGGCACATCTTAACTAACCAGCATGCGGATGCTATGTGGTTTTGGTCTCAGCCAGTTAGCATCCAGGATGGCAAAGTCCTTTGTTTCAAACTTCTGTCAAAGTGCTATAAATGTATCTGTATGTCCAGAGACATTATGAAGTAGGCCCTCTCAGGACCCTTCCACACTGCCCTTTATGCCAGGATCTGATCCCAGATTACCTGCTTTAAATTGGAATATATGTGTCCCCACTGCCAGATAACCTGGGATAAACACATAATCTGGGATCAGATCCTCAGAGAAAGGGGAAAGGTGATATCGAACACTCCCCCCCACCCCCAGGTCAAAATAGCCACCTTGAGTACCCTCGGGTGAGAAAGGCGGGATAGAAGTGATGTAAATAAATAAATAAATAAATAAATATATTTATGTTACCGGGAGAGAGAATTTAGTGTCAATTTAGTGTCAATTTACTCTGAAATAGTCAAATGGAAGAAGTGATCTTCCATTGACATCATCAAGGCAACTATACCCATATCTACTCAAAAGTCAGTCCCAATTAATTCATTGTCCAACTGACAAAGAGTTCTTCTCACACCCTGGACTTTCCACAGATACATATAAACCTTCCTTGCTTAGTTTCTCCATACCTCACAACCTCTGAGGATGCCTGCCATAGATGTGGGCGAAACATCAGGAGAGATACTTCTGGAACATGGCCATACAACCCGGAAAACATACAACAACCCAGTTCATTGGGAATTTGATATTATGAAAATGTGTTCAGGCTTGTGACGTTCAAAAGGGCCTAAAATAAAATGCAGCTATTTATTTATTGGTTACATCTTTCTTATATACAGCCAGACTCCATTGCAACAAGGAGAAGCAGGGTCCTTGTCGCAATTCCCTCTTGCACCAGAGATTGCTCATGCGAGAGAGTTGAGTGTAAATGTCACTTAGTTGCTTCCCTTGCAAGGGCGGAAAAGATCTCCCATTGATTGTAGTGGCTGCTTTTACCAAAGTGGAGTTTGGAGGAGTTTCACAATTCCTATCTGTCCCTAAACAAAGAATTGTGAATATTAAACTGTGTAATTCTAGGTTATGCTTTCATAACTCTTTAACAGGTCTCAACCTACATTCCATTAATCTCTTGGAGCTAAAAGTGTTGCACTTTATCTTCCATTTTTATTTTAAGAACAAACCTGTAAAATGGGTTGGGCTGAAAAGCTATGGTTGACTCAAGATGGCCACATGACTGTTACATTTGGGAGGAAATCAGTTTTGGCCTGATCTATAATGTGCATTGAACAAGCTTTTAAAAAGCATTTGGTTTTTAGAATAATGTGTAATATATTGATTGATAATCATGCTATGCACAACCATTGTATTGAACTGGGTTTTACTTTGTCCACATGATTCCCTAAGCTCAGTATAGTAAAAGGTAAAGGTTTCCCCTGACGTTAAGTCCAGTCATGTCTGACTCTGGGGGTTGGTGCTCATCTTTTTGCTTCTTTTGCTTTTTTCTTTGTACTTCCTCATACATTTTAGACCTGTTTCCCAGCCTCCATGCCATCCCAGCATTCGTTCTTTTGTTCTTTTCAGCAGCAACAAATGGCTCCTTCTTGGCCTTCTGAGAAGTCGTCTCCAGAGCCCAACAGCCCGTTCTCACTGAACCAGGAGTGCCCACATTCCATCGCTCAGGGTGTGTCTTCACCAACTCCTTTCTACAAGATACATGCAGAAAATACTAGAGAGGATCAAGTATTTGCACGTTTTGCTGGTGTGAAAGGCTACAACTTCACTAAAAACTTCACAGTGTCTATTCTGTTTAGACTATCAATATCTACTAATTTTGATGAGCAATCCCTCCAAGATCAGACATAGCGTGCTTCTCAAAACCAATTTCTAATGAATACAAGCAAGAGGCAGAAGTCAACACGTAACTTTAAAGCACATGGAAACAATCCCCTCTGCTTCCCATAGCCATCTGGTTGACCACTTGTGAGAACTGGATGTTGGACTACACAGCCCTTTGCTCTGATCTAGCATAAACTGCTCTTCTGGTGTTTTTATGAGAAACATCTCATCATGTTTCTGTGTGGCTAGAGTCCTGGACCTTGTCACTGTTCCTTGCAGTAATGAGGGTAAATATGTTAGTAGATTACACTGGCCAACACACAGTTTGGTACCTCAAATGTTATACCTCTTTCTGGGTATATTGACCTGCTGATTCCAAAAATGGCACCGGTTCCCCTCTATCAACTCTAGTTTTTGAGATGAATATATGCCATATGCCAATCTTCATTTGCTCACACATAGAAAACTGTGATAACCATATCTAAGAAACTAGGGCTGATGCAGCTGAGACAATTATTATTATTTTTGGAATCAGAACCCCAATTAACCCCAGGAACAGGCCTAAAAACCAAGGCACCAAGAAAAAATATTTCTGTACCAATGGTACATAACTCCACATAAATTGGGAAAATGTTATCCTAACCTACATGACAAATGTTGGAAATGTGAGGAACATGTAGACTCTTTTTTCATATGTGGTGGACTTGTAAAACAGCAAAAGAATTTTGGAAAGTAATACAAAAAACAATTCAGAAGTTATTTGACATAAAGGTGCAGTTAAAATCAGAGTACTTCCTAACTGGGAATCTTATATACAGATATGAATAAAAATAATGACAGACTATTCAATTATTTAATAACAACAGCTAGAATAACATATGCCTGACACTGGCAAAAAAAAAATACCTACAAAACAAGAATGAATATTGAAAATAATTGATGTAATCAATGCTGATAAACTAACTCAATTACGAAATAAATGTTCAGATGGATATAAGAAAACAACAGATTGGGTACCAATAAGAGATTATATGAAATAATAAAAAATAAAATTACAGTAGTAATAAACTTTATTCAAAATAAAGTGAAAAATTGTCACCCATCTGGACACTGAAGGGGGGAAAGCAACATTGCAAAGAAATAAGAAAGAACAATTAAGACCACAGTGGAGAGGACTGGATTCTGTTTCTTTTTCCTTTTTTTCTTTCCTTTCTCATTTTCTACTATTTTTCTCTTCTTCTTTCCCCTTTTTTGGCTAAATCCTTCCCTTCCCAAATTCCCTAGATGAATAAAAATAATGACAGACTATTCAATTATTTAATAACAACAGCTAGAATAACATATGCCTGACACTGGCAAAAAAAAAATACCTACAAAACAAGAATGAATATTGAAAATAATTGATGTAATCAATGCTGATAAACTAACTCAATTACGAAATAAATGTTCAGATGGATATAAGAAAACAACAGATTGGGTACCAATAAGAGATTATATGAAATAATAAAAAATAAAATTACAGTAGTAATAAACTTTATTCAAAATAAAGTGAAAAATTGTCACCCATCTGGACACTGAAGGGGGGAAAGCAACATTGCAAAGAAATAAGAAAGAACAATTAAGACCACAGTGGAGAGGACTGGATTCTGTTTCTTTTTCCTTTTTTTCTTTCCTTTCTCATTTTCTACTATTTTTCTCTTCTTCTTTCCCCTTTTTTGGCTAAATCCTTCCCTTCCCAAATTCCCTAGATGAATAAAAATAATGACAGACTATTCAATTATTTAATAACAACAGCTAGAATAACATATGCCTGACACTGGCAAAAAAAAAATACCTACAAAACAAGAATGAATATTGAAAATAATTGATGTAATCAATGCTGATAAACTAACTCAATTACGAAATAAATGTTCAGATGGATATAAGAAAACAACAGATTGGGTACCAATAAGAGATTATATGAAATAATAAAAAATAAAATTACAGTAGTAATAAACTTTATTCAAAATAAAGTGAAAAATTGTCACCCATCTGGACACTGAAGGGGGGAAAGCAACATTGCAAAGAAATAAGAAAGAACAATTAAGACCACAGTGGAGAGGACTGGATTCTGTTTCTTTTTCCTTTTTTTCTTTCCTTTCTCATTTTCTACTATTTTTCTCTTCTTCTTTCCCCTTTTTTGGCTAAATCCTTCCCTTCCCAAATTCCCTAGATAATAGTAATTTTCTTTTTTTAAACATTTTTGTTATTAATATTATTGTTAGTGCACCTAGGTGAGAAAACCTATATCTACATACCATATTATGCTTTACCTTTTCTTTCTTTTTGTTTTTTAAGGTATTGTAAATAGTTTGTAATCAATAAATATTAATTAAAAATATATATTTTTGTTGGGCTGTGAGATGCAACAAAAATTATGAAAAACACAGTTTTCTATGTGTTGAACATAAAATTACAATAGTGTGTATCATGGGGCCATTGTTTAGACTCATCCTGATATATATAATCAGAGGAGTGAGCAAACCAGTTGTGGAACAGCACTCACTGCATTTTGTCAGAGTTTAGAGATATTAGAATCAGAGTTGGAAGAGACCTTGTGTGCCATCCAGTCCAATGCCCTGCCAAGAAGCAGAAAAATCACATTCAAAGCACCCTTGACAGATGGCCATCCAGCTTCTGTTTAAAAGCCTCCAAAGAAGGAGCCTCCGCCACACTCGGGGGGAGAGATTTCCACTGCTGAACAGCTCTCCCAGTTAGGAAGTTATTTCTAATGTTCAGGTGGAATTTCCTTTTCTGAAGTTTGAAGTCATTGTTCCACGTCCTAGTCTGCAGGGCAGCAGAAAACAAGCTTGCTTCCTCCTCCCTATGACTTCCCCTCACATATTTGTACATGGCTATCATGTCTCCTCTCAGCCGTCTCTTCTGCAGGCTAAACATGTCCAGCTCTTTAAGCCCCACCTCATAGGGCTTGTTCTCCAAACCCTTGATCATTTTAGTTGTCTTCCTCTGGACATCTTCCAGCTTGTCAACATCTCCAATTGCTGTACTCAGAATTGGACACAGTGTGATTCCAGGTGTGGTCTGACCAAGGCAGAGCAGAGGAGGAGCATGACTTGGATCTAGACACTAGACTCCTATTTATGCAGGCCAAAATCCCATAGGCTTTTTTTGCTGCTGCATTACATTGTTGGGACATGTTTAACTTGCTGTCCATAAGGACTTCAAGATCTTTTTCACACATACTGCTGTTGCGCAGTACGTATATTACTTTTCTGAACTACAATTCCCAGAAATCCCTAGCTAACATGGCCAAAAGGTATGTTGGCTGCAGGAATCTGGAAGTCTCAGGCCACAAATGTAATGTTTCCCAACTCTGAATTTAGCACTAAGTTCAATGGCAGTCTTTGGATTTTGCTGAGGAGGTACATATTCCTCCTCTTCTCGTTTCCCATCCCCTCCAGCTGTAAAAAGAGTTGATTAGCTAGCTCTTCTGTCACTTACAAAGCCATTTCCTCCATCTGCTGTTGTTGAAGCTTAATTATGTGTATAAATGGCTGATTTCTTTTTTAAAAAGGAAGCACCAAAAGTGTTTGATCAGATAAACATGCAAGGTACTTTTTAAAAAGGCTAGTGTTACTTGCTTGAAGCAAGAAGATGAGGCAATCAGTATTCAGTTTGGAAGTTGTCTGTATCTTTGAAAAGCAGAGCCTACCCGCAGTATAAAAAGGCAATGCTGGCTCGAAACAGCCAACAATGAAGAAAATATATAGCTGACTAGTAGCTACTGGGAATCTCATTGTCCATGCATTTGTCCAAGTCTGCTATAAAGTCATATAGGTTCGCAGCTATTTCAGTGCAACTATCATGTCAGAGAAGAAATTGAAATCCACAAGTATGTGGACAATTTCAACAGAAAGGAGGAAAGCATGAAAATGAACAAAATCTGGCTGCCAGTATTAAAAAACTCTAAAATCAGTTCAGTAAATAAAGAACAACATTCTGAACACAGAGGAATTACAGACATAAATCAATCAGGGGCAGCTAACACCTCCCAACAAAGGATTCCCCCCAGGCAGGAATGAACCTGGCAAGGCCAATAATGCTGATCAAGGTGATTGATTAAAACATTCAATGCCTCAACTGACACAGCGTTCTTTCTACCATCCTGGAACTTCCACAGATATACAAACCTTAGTATATCTTAGTTTTCCAATATACCTCACAACCTCTGAGGTTGCCTGGCATAGATGTGGGCAAAACGTCATGAGAGAATGCTTCTGGAACATGGCCATACGGCCCGGAAAACTCACAGCAACCCATCTATGGTTAACTCTTGCCAAAAAATTTCTATAGACCTAGAGATTCCTAGAGAGAGAAGCTCTCTAAGAATCTAGCTCCATCCAGCACAAATCTATGGACAACGTATTTGCATTTATCTGTCCAAATGTCCCATCATTGTCTTTTGTCGTGATCCAAAACAAGTTCTATATTCTCTCCCTCCCTTAGCATAGCTTGGTAACTTTTAGATATCCCAGGAAATTACAAACCTGAAGGATTCCTTAAGACAAAGCCACAATGATCATATGAAATTCATATAATTCTATGGTGCAGATGCTTTCAAATACGTACATAAGCACAAAATCTTTAGGCTTTGGTGACAGCTGTGATGTTTCAAACTCTACACCCCACAAAGGTAACTACAGATAATTCTGGCCCAGACTGGATGGGAAGAATGGGAGCTGTAATCCAACATCTGGAAGGCTTGGAGAAAGCTATGGTGCAGTGGTTCTCAACCTGGGGTCCCCAGATGGTTTTGACATACAACTCCCAGAAATCCAAGCCAGTTTACCAGCTGTTAAGATATCTGGGAGTTGAAGGCCAAAAACATCTGGGGACCCCAGGTTAAGAACCACTGCTGTAATGTAATATAATACAGACATCATGTTAGATGAATTGCCCTCACTTCCCAGAGAGATTCCTGACAGCTGCAGTTTGGCAGGGTGCTGAGGATCCTGTTGCATCCAGTCTTTTCCACTCCTGGCAGAACTACAGTTCCCTCAGGCAAGAGAATGATTTGACAGTTAAACCACTTTAAGTATGTAGAGTAGTTGTGTCTTATGTTCCTTCTTCTCTCCATCCTTTGTGGTTTTTAATGTTGCTAAATAAATATACATCTTCCTCATTGAGTTGCTCGGTGTCTGTGAGGATATATATATATATTGAAAACCAAAAGATATCTCACCTCTTCCTATGAACGATGTGGCCACTGATTCAATTGCCAATATGCTTATTTTTGCTTCGTCTTTTCTTAAAAAAAAAAAAAAAAGAAATGCAGAGAAAGGGTTTGGTTTTGCTCCTGCTGCAAACCACAGGAATTTTGCCATGGGGTTCTATGGAAATAACACCTGCTCCTCTTGATGCAAAGAACAGAAAATGAGCAAGATGATGTCAGTTCATAAATGTAGCAAGAAAAACAACAGAGATGGAGATCCTGTTGCTGAATCCCAGGAATAACAAAGGCCTGCTTACATAACCAAGATTCAAGGCTGAATTATGTTGGAAAAACATCCTCCATCCACACAAACATGGAATTCCTGGGTGTTGCAGTCACACCAGTCTTGCAGTGATCATGGAAGGGGAGAGCATTGGGACCTTCTGATGGCATTACCAACAATCTCTGGATACATCTACATGGTAGAGTAATTGCAGTCTGTCACCACTTTAAATGCCATGGCTCAATGCCATGGAGGCATGGGATTTTTGTGAGGCAGCCAACACCCTTTGGCAGAAATGACTAAATACTTTGTAAAACTACAGCTTCCATGATTTCATTGCATTGAACTATGCCAGTGAAAGCGGTGACAAAGTGCATTAATTCTACAGTATACATTTCCCAGTTCCTCTGAATGTTGTTGCAATCCCCAAAATAAATGGAAAGAAAATGGTTTTTCTAGCAACAATATAGTATTGGGGAGCTACTTCTGCTACAGTGCAAAGCACAGGCAGCCCCCAAATTACAAGCATCCAACTTACAAACAACTCATAGTTAGAGAACGGTGGGGGGAGGGGGGGGAGACAACAGGAAGTGAGAGAAATCTATCCCTCGGAAGTAGGGCTGTAGGGGGGGGGTGTTTAAAAGTTCGGCCTCCCCATATGTGTCAGGTTAAAAAAAACCTGGGTTACTCATAAATTGGTTACCAGTTAAAAGTCATGAGTAAACTTCATTTCGGCAGAAAAATGGAATGCAAAGATACAGAATGGGGGACGCCTGGCTAGACAGCAGTACATGTGAAAAAGATCTTGGAGTCCTTGTGGACAACAAGTTAAACATGAGCCAGCAATGTGATGCAGCTGCTAAGAAAGCCAACGAGATTTTGGCCTGCATAAATAGGGGTATAGCATCTAGATCCAGGGAAGTCATGCTCCCCCTCTATTCTGCCTTGGTCAGACCACACCTGGAATACTGTGTCCAATTCTGGGCACCGCAATTGAAGGGAGATGTTGACAAGCTGGAATGTGCCCAGAGGAGGGCAACTAAAATGATCAATGGTCTGGAGAACAAGCCCTATGAGGAGAGGCTTAAAGAACTGGGCATGTTTAGCCTGCAGAAGAGAAGGCTGAGAGGAGACATGATAGCCATGTACAAATATGTGAGGGGAAGTCATAGGGAGGAGGGAGCAAGCTTGTTTTCTGCTGCCCTGCAGACTAGGATGCAGAACAATGGCTTCAAACTACAGGAAAGGAGATTCCACCTGAACATCAGGAAGAACTTCCTCACTGTGAGGGCTGTTCGGCAGTGGAACTCTCTCCCCCAGACTGTGGTGGAGGCTCCTTCTTTGGAAGCTTTTAAACAGAGGCTGGATGGCCATCTATCGGGGGTGCTTTGAATGCGATTTCCTGCTTCTTGGCAGGGGGTTGGACTGGATGGCCCATGAGGTCTCTTCCAACTCTACTATTCGATGATTCTATAAACCAATTTTTTTGGGGGGGGTTAACCCTTTTGGGGGGTTGAATCTTTAACCCCCCCCCCTTCCTGTCTCCAGCCCTGCTAGGAAGGGAAATTCACTCCCGGAAGAGTTATCATGGGGAAAAGGTTCTCCACAGAAGCTTTATCACCAGTCTTTGTCTCCACAACAAGCCAAATACAGGGATGGAATATGAGGTGTAATCTTCTGAACAGGGGCACAGACAACAAAACAAATACCACGGGAGTGTACTGTTAATCCTTCCCTATGCTATCCAAAGCCAATATATATCTATTTTTAGCTGGAGTTACACTTAAAAATGTACCTGTTCTAACTTACAAACAAATTCAACTTAAGAATAAATCTACATAACCTATCTTGTTCATAACTTGGGGATTGCTTGTATATTGTGGTGACATAGGAGTTGTCTGCATGGGCAAAAGAAAACCATACTCACCTTGTATCTGGTACTGGCATAACACAAAACTGTTTTGGGAATTCAGTTCTAAGTCAGTGTTTTTTTTTTAATCCCTGGGGGTTCAATCTGAGTGAAAAATCAACTTTTTATCCCATACTTTTCTGGAAAATGTTTGTTTTTACATGTGCCTTGGTGTTGACACAGTGTGAAGATGTTGCTTCACACTGCAGTTTTGACTTTTGTGAATTTGATTATTCATGGATTTGATCAAAGTGATTTCTCTAGGAATCTCTAAGGTGTGACTCTGATCAATTTATTCCAGTCATGCTGGAGGACCTAGAGATTTCTAGAGATAACATCTCTCTAGGAACCTTATTTTCCATCTTCATCGCTATGATACTTCATCTTGTGGATGGGAAGATTCCCACCGGAGTGGAAATCATCTATCAGGCAGATAGCAAGCTATTTAACCTCAGCAGACTGAAATCCAAAACCAAGGTCACAACAACATCTGTTATAGAACTCCAGTATGATGATGATAACGTAGTCTGTGCACATTCAGAAGAAGACCTACAAGTCACTCTAAACACCTTTGCAAGAAGCATAGGAGAAACACGACCTCTCGTTGAATATCGAAAAAAACCAAAGTGCTCTTCCAGCAGTCACCATTCCTGCAATGCCAGGAATACAACTTAATGGTGTTATATTAGAAAATGTGGATCATTTCCACTACCTTGGCAGCCAACTCTCCACAAAAGTCAACATTAACACTGAAATACACCGCCTGAGCTCTGCGAACGCAGCAGTTCTCCAAATGAAGCAGAGAGTGTTTGAGGATCAGGACATCCGTAGGGATACCAAGGTGCTTGTTTTTAAGCTATTGTCCTCCCAACCCTGCTATATGCCTGCGAAACATGGACTGTTTACAGACATCACACTCAACTCCTGGAATGATTTCATCAGCATTGCCTCCAAAAAATCCTGCAAATCTCTTGGGAAGACAGGTAGACAAATGTCAGTGTGCTGGAATAAGCAAAGATCATCAGCATTGAAGCGATGCTCCTATGCCATCAACTCTGCTGGACTGGCCACGTTGTCCAAATTCCCCTAGGTCAATTTGAACTTTGGCAAAATCATGGAGTTTTATTTGATCAAAGAAAGAGAATTTCTTGTTCTGTGCAGCCTTAGAATGTACACCCAATGGTGATAGCAGTGAACCAAGCAATCTTTCCAAGATTAAATATGGGATAGGAAAAAGGTTGACATTGGGACCTATATGACTGAGTAGGCTATATTTCAGAGAAAAGGAACCGGCAAAACTGGTTCTGATGGTTCTTTGTCTAAGAAAAACTTATGAAATTCATGGGGTCACCACAAGCTGATAAGCAACATAAAGGTATGCACACATTCACACACGACTATAGTTGTGGAATGTAGATGCATTCCATATTGTATAATGTCTACATTGTAGGTCTCGTTCTATGTGGATGTTACATCCTGGTGCCGCATCCTGGTGCATGTGAGTTAAAAAGTGGAAGCAAACATAGCTGCCTCCCCAAATGGACCTTGCAATAATTCTCATTACAACACCTGAAACAGATCCCTTCACCACATCAAGGGAGGGAAAATAGTTTTTAAAAGAAATGGAAAAACAGGGATAGAAGCAGCGGAAGCAGGAAAGGAAAATATTGCTGCAGACTAGGATCCAAACAATCTCAGAGGTATTTGTTGCCTGACTGCTCGAATGAAAAGCCATTGTCCAAAGCAAAGGGTTCAGAGTTAGATATTTATTTAAATGAGGTCTGGAATGTTACTTGAGTTCCCCGCCAGCAGCTGTCAATCTGCCAGGAGTTTCTGATGCAGACAAAGAACTGCAGGAGACAACACAGACATTCCAGTCAAGTGATGCCCATCTTCCCATGTTTGGAAAGCAACAAACAGAACCAAGAAGATTTCCAATGTGCCCTTAAAAGATAAGCCCAAGCTGGAAAACTTGTAAAGATTTGAATTTTTTAAGAGGTGTTTTCTTTCCTTCCACTGATCTATGTATACATAATCATGTCCATCATTCTGGGCTTGAGTAAAACACATATTCTAAATGCAAGACAAGTCTGGAAAAACTTGCAGTTCTAGGAGCCAATATAATTGAGGAATCAGTGAAGTGTAGTGGTCTGAGTATAGAGACCAGGGTTGCACCTCTACTATAGAATTAATGCAGTTTGGCACCACTTTAACCACTATGACTCAAGGCTATGGAATTCTGATAGTTATAGTTTGGTGAGGCATCAGCACTCTTTGGCAGAGAAGGCTAAAGACCTTGTAAAATTAACTCCCAGGATCCTATTGTCTTGATCCATGGTGGTTAAAGCAGTGTTAATCTACATTCATTCGATAGTGTAGATGCAGCCTGGGAAACCCAGACTCTAGTCCCAACTCTGCCTTGAATTTTACTAAGAAACCTTGACCCAGCCACTTTCCTTTCAGACTTATTGACCTCACTGGACTAGAAGAAACAATATTACTCTGAGTTCACTGGAGGAAAAACAAGGTGTAAATGTAACAATAGCTACATCACTGTATCAAATAGGGAGTGTGTATTTGTAATTGTGATTCTAGGATCTAGAAAATTGCAATTTGTGCTTTTAAATCACTGGCTCGCAACCTGTGGGTCCCCAGATGTTTTGACCTTCACCTCCCAGAAATCTGAATAGCTGGTAAACTGGCTGGGATTTCTGGGAGTTGTAGGCCAAAACACCTGGGGACACACAGGTCGAGAACCACTGTTTTAAATTATACCAGAGGTGTTAATGCCTCAAAGGAACCAGATCCCATCTGATCTTGAATGCTAAGCAGGGTCAGCCTTGGTTACTACTTCAATGGGAGTCCACCAACAAATACCAGGTTCTCATCATGGTGGGGGGGGGGGCAATGCTTGCATTTTGATCCCCGCATGGTAGTAACATTACAAGATGAAATACATATTTTATGTATTTGCAATCATAGTTCTAGAATCTAGATAACTGCAGTTTGTGCTTTTACTTGTGAGACTTTTTGTAGATTTTTTGTAGATTTTTAGCTGACCTGGTCCAAGAACTTATTCGATGGTGTAGTTCCACCAACAGAGTAAAAGGAGGCGCAGCAGCAGCAGAAAGACAATAAGAGTAGGCGTGCCAATAATGGGAGGGGATAGCAGCCAAAGGAAAAAGGTTCCCTGCTAGCTCCTGGGATGCTCAGCAACCACCAGAGCAACTGCATCTCCTGAGAGAAATGGCTTTTGGATGCCCTTATCCCAATTCCACTATGCCCCACTTAGAAAATTACTTGTGATAACATAACATACTACTCCTCTTTCATCATCACTATTTATTTATTTACTTATACAGCACCATCTGTGTACATGGTGCTTTACATGAGTGGCTTATACTTGTCAAGCTGGCATTTCCCTGCCTTCAGGTTTACAATCTAAAAAAGACATGATACACAAGAAAAGGGGAACGGCAGTAGAAGAAGGGGATTAAGTCCAGCAGATGCTGGCTGCTGTCCTGTACCTCTGAGGCCACAGCAGTGGCAGTGGGATGAAGGGAGGGCCTTTCATCAGTTGCTGTGCCAAGGCGCAATCAAGCTGTGCCTGCCTTTGGCAAAAATAATCAACAGCCTCTCATTCTCTCTATCCTCCATGCCCCCCATCTCTCTTTCGCTTTAAATGGTTGCGTTCCTCCTTACACATTGCTGTTGCTTTCAATAAAATGACACCCAATAAAAGAAGAACTATAAATGTGTTGTTGAAGGCTTTCATGGCTGGAATCATTGGATTGCTGTGAGTTTTCTGGGCTGTATGGCCATGTTCCAGAAGCATTCTCTCCTGATGTTTCACCTACATCTATGGTAGGCATCCTCACAACCTCTGAGGATGCCTGCCATAGCTGTGAGTGAAATGTCAGGAGAGAATGTTTCTGGAACATGGCCATACAGCCCAAAAAACTCAAAGCAGCCCACAACTATAAAGGGCAGCCCACAACTTTAAACATATTTAAAATATTAAAAGTATATTAAATAATTTTGGACCTAAAATTAGACCACCAAAAGCCATTTATAATAATGCTGATCACAGCACATGAGCAAATTTGACAAAATCAGTTGTGTTCTGAGAGCTTTAAGAAAACACCATGTTTTGACCAGCATGACACTAGGATTGCCATCAATTTTGTTGGCATTTTGTGGGAACAGTACTCCATAATAACTAGGCTGCCATGGCCAAAAGATCTCTTATATGTCCTGCCACAATGTATTGCCCTTAATGCTTGGACATAGGGGACAGGTGAGATGTAATTCACATAAATGCATAGAAGGCATGTATATGTAGTTGGGGACATCACAAAGTTATGCTGGCCCATTTTACTCACAGACACCTTGTGACCAAACTCTTCACTATGTGTGTGAAAAGTGATTTTATACACATGCAATTGCATATGGAGTTTCCTCATTGAGCCAGGAACTTTATACACACACATGCACAGGAGGCTGCTGTATTCACTAAAGCTGGGGAAAGTTGTTTCTAATTGAATCAGGACAAGGCAGGTGGACTGGAAACTAATACTGTCAGCCCCCAAAGAGCTTACTTAACAAGTGCTTCTTTGCTCTACTGTCACATCATCTATGTTCCCTTGAATCCAGTGTCCTATACAGAGACTCAGGAGTGTCAACACACCCATTCAGACACAAAGCATGCTCTCAGATCAGGAGGCTTTGGTGTGAACAAAAGTGACGTTCCTTTTCACTCCATCAAACCCAATCATGGAACAGAGCTTGATAACAGAAGTGTGAAGGTGTTATGAGGAGTAACTGGTATGACCCAATCAAGCCTTACCTTTAATAGACGAGTAAAGGAATTAGAAAGAGTTGGTGATATTTAGGATTAGCCAACAAGGAGAAAGCATCGTGAATTTGCAGAGGCCAGAGGACACACCAACACTTCAGTGATAAAGAAAATCATTATTTTCTTTCAAAATAAAAATATTGTATTGCAGGCCTAGTGGGGAGAAGCCGGTGTGGGACTGATGGAAGCCAAAATGTAATATACAGCAACACGGATAGAGAAACATGGCAGAAAATGAGCTGCAATTTTAATGTGATATAGCTGTATATGTTGGTCTGGCATGAGAAGTCTCCTGGCCCAAAGCTAGGGAAGAAGATAACAACAGAGAAGATATTTGGCAGAGGACAACTGTTTTGTTTTCAGCCATCTGAAGATGAATCCTGAGCTGGACCTTACCTTACATGTCTCTGTACCTGAATTCCTATGGAATGATGGACTTTGATGTCAAAATTTTCCTCACCTCTGGATCTTGCCCCATGCCACACAACCAAAAAGTGTGCTAAAATGAAGAAATGTCATTCAAAATAATAATATGATGAGAGCAAGCATTAACAATCAGGTAAAACTAAATCCAGCCAGAGGAGAAAACACTCTACTGCAACTCTGTCATAAATAATATAGTAACACTTGGTAATAACCTCAATTTTGGTAAAAGGAAGCCAGCAATTCAGGCCGGTTGGAGCTAGAATGCCTTGCAGAGTGGGAAACGCCTAAATATATTCTTTCCAGGCAGATCTGAGCAAAGCCTACATTTCCAAGGCTGGGCACATTTGATACACCCACACTACTTCAACTTCATTGGCTTTTCAGGTATGTGAAGAACACAAAGGAACCTTGGAAGAAAGAGCCAAGTTGGATGAAATAAATGACAACTCATAATCACCTGCCCTACTGATATAGTCTGGGAAACTCCTCCTAGGTCAATCAGAGGCCACTATTTTTTAAATTTAAGTCAGAAATATGCTCTAATATTGCTTCTAGCATGACACAACAGTGAACTTCAATTGGACCAGTGAAAACCAGGCATCATCCAGCAGCTGCCACAATATTGTGTATTCTCCCAGTGTTCTATATTCTCAGAAAGAGAATCTTAGTGTTAAAACAAAATGAGACTGGCAAACCAACACAGAAACCTAAGCACATTCAAAGGCAGTGGTGGTTTCCAGCTCCTGTGTCTATTTACTGGGTTTTCATTCCAATTTTAAGGAACCTATCCAAGGTGCTGAACTCTATCCTCAAAATGGGTACAGCACGTTGGACAGCTACTTTAAAAGCTGGTCTAAATCTGAAAGCAGATTTACTGTCCTATGAAAATGAAAACCATCTGCTGCTACTGTGAACATGTGCAAATATTTTGCTGACAATTTTGTTAACAAATTGAGGCATCCAGTGGTGATAAGAAATGAGGCTGCAATTTGATAGACATGTGGAAGGCTCTTTAAAAGAGTGGATGAGGAATAAGTGCACAGGTGGTAATGGATTATGGTGTCACAGGTGACTGACAAGAAAATTATCAATAACATTCAGTTGAAATAGTTTTGTGTAGCATTTAAATAAAGTGTCTTACTGATACTTTAAAAACCATAATGGCATACATTTGGGGACTGTGTAAGGAAAAACACAGCAGACTGTCTGAACTCGGATGGGGCAACTGATTGGTTCAGATTCTGCATATTGAAAGGAATCACATCAATAGGGATCACTTTGTAAAAAAAATGGATTGCATAAAATTGGATCTATTTGGTTCTAGAGTAGAATGACATAATTCAAAGCACTTCATTCTAATTTGAAATGTGAACATAAAAGTCTATGGGGAAAAAATCAAACTATGTTCTAACAAGATTGCATGAGGAAAACACCAAAGTGTGTGATAAGGAGAGAAAAGAGGGGGAGTTATGTTTTCTTGATAGCCCTCCTGTGTAATCTGGGCCAGAAATCTTACTAGCACTCACCAGTTCTCTCAAGAAGCAAATAAGTAAAATAATTTAAACTTTATAGTTTATTATCTCCTACTTATCTCTTCATTTTGTTAGTTGCAGATCATGTGGTGACGGATGGACAGTTGTTGATTGTTATTCATGTTGGTTTTAGTGTGTGTGTCTCTTCCATTTGCTTTTGCCTTGTTGGGTAGAACAATTTAATGTTGTATTAGCTTTCCTTGTTTTTCTTCTTCTTTTCATTCTGTGAGTCTTTGTGATTTACATAAGAAAACTTTCTCTCCCTGCCAGCCCCATCTCTCCTTATTTGTTTTTATATTTCTTTATATCTCATTGTTGTATAGTGCCAGTAGTTGTTATTGATGTTGCCTAATTGCTAGATGCCATACATTTTATTGATTAGCCCATCGGCTATATCAAAACACTTGACAAACACATTTAACACATACACATTTAATACATACAGTATACAGCTTACAACCCACAGTACAACAAAAGTAAAAGCAAACAAGCTGTTATCAAGGGATCAAGATCCCAATCCAGATCAAATAGCTTCATTACCCCTACAGTTTACTCCAATTGAATTCAAATATGCAGTTCTCAGCTGAGTTGCTCTAATTGCTAGATGGAAAGAAAGCAGTCTGAGTCACTAAAGAAAAAAGAGAGTTTTGCCCAGGACCACTTTAAGTGGGAGAGGATCCCAGGACTATTATCTGACTTCTCTGTAAGCAGCAAGTGCATAAGGCAGTGGTTCTCAACCTGGGGTCCCCAGATGTTTTTGGCCTTCAACTCCCAAAAATCCTAACAGCTGGTAAACTGGCTGGGATTCCTGGGACTTGTAGGCCAAAAACATCTGGGGACCCCAGGTTGAGAACCACTGGTACAGGGGCAAATAACCAGGACTTATCCCACTAGCAGCCTGCTCCAATACTTTAAGTGATAGTGGCAAGCAGATGATCCCAAAGCTACAAAGGTATCCCAGAGGAGTCCTGAATGCAACATTTTACTCACCTCTTCACTATAACCTCATTTCTCTGATAGGGAGAATGAGTATTATTAACCAATTATTTGTTAGATGTATGCCATTAAGTTGTGCATGAAACAGTGAGTAATCACAAACCCTATTGAATGAATGGCAGAAATATATAATAGAGTCACATTATAGAAAAATACCCCCCCCCCCCAGACGTTTCTAAGTCCTCCAGCACAACTATATGGTCAGCTTCCATTAGAAGCATACCATAGAATCACCTGCAGGACCTCAAAAATGAACATACTTTGTCAGTCGTATGTAAATGAAACTGCTCATACTAGCACTACAGTTTTAGGGCTAGGTCTGCATATAACTGGCCCATCAGGCTTAGTGCTATCATTTCTGACTGGCAGTGACTTTCCATTTATTATTTTTTTAGACAAAAGTGTTTCCCCAATTTTTGTACTTGAGATCTTTTTAAATTGGAAGTGGCAACAGGAAGATCATCTTTGTGGAAAGCATATCATTTTACCAAATGTTTATGGACACTTTTTTATTGCTGCAGCAAAGTGTGTCAATGAGTTCCGCTGGACATACTGTGTGGAGAGAAAAAAAGCATCCACTTCCAATATTCCACAAATCTCCACCTCCTTTTGAAAGCAAAACCTTTAAGAGTGTTTCAACAAGACAGATGGTATGGAATGGATGCGAATTGATTTGTACTGTGAGCAATTGATTTTGTACTGTGAACTGTTAGGGCAGTTAGTGATGGGAAAATCACATCAACAGCAAAAGTGGATCAAAATGCAACAAGCACCGACTGTTTGATGTACACGTTCTGATTACATTGCGTATGTGCTATTTCAGTTTCCAGGCCCAGTTAAAAGGGTTAGTCTTAACCTTTAAGGGCATAAATAGCCTTAGAACAGAGTGCCACCAAGGGCATCTCTTTCAGCCTGTCTGCAGGGATATTCAATAACCAAAGCCTTCTTTATTGTCCCTGCCATTTATGGCAGGTGGAAAAGCAAAGTAGGACTGTAGTGTCAGAGCCAGATTTCCCCATCCCGATGCCCCCCAGATGTGCTGTACTGCAGATACCACAATTTCAAAAAAAGAGGGAGCAGTCATGTTGGTTGGGAATGATGGAATTTGTAGTCTTATAGATTTGTTGGGCATCATTTTGATAAAATCTTGCATAGACATCCATATAACTAGCTAATCTTAGACCTAGACATCAAGGACTTAGGGGACTCCCCCATAGAAGAACATGTGAATTATTTCACTTGGTGAAGTATACAACTGATGCCTATCTTTCCCCTTCTATACCATTGTTATTGTTGTGTATCTTCAAGGCATTTATTACATATGGTGACCCTGGATTTGTTCAGAGTGTTTTTATTGATTTCCTCTGAGGCTGTGAGAGTGTGACTTGCCCAGAGTCACCCACTGAGCTGAACTTCCATGGATAAATGTGTATTCGAGTACTAGTCCAAAAGTCGAGCCCCCAGATGGCGTAGTGGACTAAGTGACTTGAAGGTTGGGTTGCTGACCTGAAAGCTGCCAGGTTCGAATCCCACCTGGGGAGAGTGCGGATGAGCTCCCTCTATCAGCTCCAGCTCCATGCGGGGACATGAGAGAAGCCTCCCACAAGGATGGTAAAAACATCAAAAACATCTGGGCATCCCCTGGGCAACATCCTTGCAGACGGCCAATTCTCTCACTCCAGAAGCGACTCAAGTTACTCCTGACACGAAAAAAAAGTCCAAAAGTCAAACCTCTTAGACTGTTCTGTGCTCTCAGTTTGCTTTTACATTCCTGTTAGAGCAATGAACACAAAATAATTAGCCACCCGAGATTTTTTTGGAAGCAGAAACAGAAATATATACTCTAAGTATATGTGGTTTTGATTTTCCAACACCATTGTGACTATGAGAATAAAATGAAGTCTGATTCTACTACATTGATGATAAACACACATATCTGAGAAGGAGAATGATATAGTAAGGGTAATATATTTTTTTCTACTATTTATAATAAAATATGCATCTGTCCCCATGCTTGTTCCTGCCCAACCACTCCTTGACAATCGAGGTTTGAGTGTTGCTGTTCCTTTTAAAGACAACAACGGAAAAGATGCTGCAATGAACAGATTCATTCCCATTGGACCCTAGGATGTGGAAATGCTGATGTTAGTCTTGTATGTCATTCCCTCTATGTGTGGGGAGCTTCGCTGCCAATCTATAGGCCTCAGGTCCAATTTCCACTCTTAACTGCATTACCACAATTGAGTTATCAGTTGTACTTCCCTGGACTTGAAAACATTGCATCTTTGCAACTGCAAATAATGACTCTATATGATTTATCTGCTTGCGTCAGTTTTATCTATTAATATTTCTTTCACTTATTGATTCCTTGGATTTACGGATTGTATTTTTCTTTCTCTTGGAGCAAAACGCCATAACTCAGTGGCAGAGCATATGTCTTGACACACAAAAGGTCCAAGATTCAATCACTGCCTGCAATTCTAGGCAGAATTAGATAAGATTCTCAATGAAGACCAGGGTGGGCAAATGTTGGGAGCAGGGCCCTGTTTCTGTCACTATTTTAACTATTTTAGCTGAGAGTGTAATGACTTTGGGGCAGGGTTCATAGATGAGGAGCACTGTGGGTTAGGAGATCTTCAAACTGCCTCATTTGACAAAAATCTATAGGTAAAGGTAAAGGTTTTCCCCTGACATTAAGTCTAGTCATGTCCAACTCTGGGGGTTGTTCATCTCCATTTCTAAGCCGAAGAGCCAGCATTGTCCACAGACACCTCCAAAGTCATGTGGCTGACATGACTGCATGGAGCGCTGTTACTTTCCCACCAGAGTGGTACCTATTGATCTACTCACATTTGCATGTTTCTGAACTGCTAGATTGGCAGAAGCTGGGGCTGACAGTGGGAGCTTACTCCACCTCCCAGATTCAAATAGCAAGCGTTTTGGTCAGCAAGTTCAACAGCTTATTGGGTTAACCCATTGCACCACTGGGGGCTCCTGTCAAAAGTCTTACTGTAATTTTAAATGTGGACAAGGTGGGTGGTTTGGAGATCACCAGGGGTGTTTCAGAGGCAGCGTTGTCAGATCTGGCCCCAGGTATTCAGTTTTCATGGGTCATCTCCATCTTAGATAGGAAAACAGCAGCTTTTTACCATTGATCTATGTAGTTCCTTAGTTGGTATCTTCAGTTCCCATTGTTGTGGAGCTGGGGTTCACTCTTCTCCACATCCACTTTCTGGCTGCAAAAAAGTGGGCTAGACTGAATATTACTTAACTTGTCTCCCAAAGAAAATAAGAAGGACTAATCCACTCACTTCACTTTGATCTGGGAAAAGCTTTTAATTAAGATTTCCAGATAAGAAAATGGGTTTCCTTCTCCTTGTTTGAGCTGTGAACAACTATGGCTGGTACATAATGCTTAATGACATCAAGAGGGTCCTTTGCTATGTCTCCGGTTTTGGCTCATCAACATCAGGAACTGGGATGATCCAGAACTGGCAACCCTATTCAGCAGCCACAAAAATAGGGCACACAATGCCCACAGGCCGTATTTCCCCCTTTTCCTGATGTAAATAGATAGATAGTTAATTTTTTGTTGTTCAAGTGATCATAAGATGAACCTAAGACAGTTTTTTTCTGGCAAGGTTTGCCCAGAGGGAGATTTGCCTTTGCTTTCCTCTTAGGCCGAGAGAGTATGATTTTCCCAAGGGCAACCAGTGGGTTTTCATGGCAAAGTGACTTCTCCAGGGCCATGGCTCAATACTCAAAGTACTACAGCATTCTGGCTTTTTGTCAATCTCTGAATAGCTACATAAGACAATTTTCTGTGTTTTCAACATTTCAGTAAAAGCTGCCTTCAGGATCATTGATGTGAAGACAGGATAAAGATGTTTTAATTAACTAACTAATTAATTAACATCCACTCCTTTCTTTGCTCAAATTGGCTTGCAAAGAACTGCAGGAAACTTAAAAGTCTGTTTCATAAGCAGAAGGAAATTGTGCCTTCTTGTCAGAGATGCATATGCAAAAAGCAAAAAACAAAACGTGCCCAACCAGAGTAATAACAACTGGCACTCCCAATGAGCTGTTCAGCCACTAGCAAGAGGACCACCACTCCATTCAACTTCATAGACCCATAGCAGAAAAATAGTGACTAATTCTCTTGGGTGCTCCTTCCCTCCCTCCCTCCCAGACATGCAGTGGCATTTGCTTTAGAAATCAACTCAAATAAACAAATGCAAAGTTCAGAACAACACAATACAGGATATGTTGGGCCTCAGGGGAGATGTTTCTTCCTTCCTAAAACACTTACAGAAGTAAAATTAGACTCACAGGTTTCAGTCTCACATTTATGCCTGGGTGGCTTGTCTGTCCTTCTCTGTAAAAAGCACCCAAAGAATGATGTTCACCTTCCCACAGGTCCGTACCAAGGGCTGGGAAAGCAGAGGGTTTCAACTCTTGAACTATAATTCTTATCAGCTCTAGTCAGCCTGGCCATGGTGAGGGATGATGGGAGTGTAGTCCAATCAATATTTTTCTCTATTTAAAGTGGTAGGAAAACATTTTCATTTCTAAGCTACTTTGAGTCCCAACTGCTGACCTAGATGCATTGGTTCCCATTGTGGACAGGCAGAACATTAGCTGTGTATAATGGGAACTGAAGTTCCATGTGTCTGAAGGACTCCAGGCCAGGGAAGGCTGTACTACTCTACTACAACTACAAACTATCAATAGACCTACCAAGAAAATCCAACATATGCTATGTTCAGAAAAGGACAAGAGGGAGACACTGAACTCTGCAGGAGTCCATCGTATACCATGCAGCTGTGGACAAGTCTACCACCAAACGCAGCATTGCCCAAACACAAACCAAGAAACAGGAAAGGTACTGCAGACTAACTCAACCAGAAAAGTCAGCCATAGCAGAGCACTTGATGAACCAACGTGGACACAGCATATTATCTGAGAAAACAGAAGTGCTGAACCACTGTAACCACCATGCCAGACTACACAAAGTAGCCATTGAAATCCACAAGCATGTGGAAATTTTTTTTAAAAAGGAGGAAACCATGAAAATGAACAAAACCTGGCTACCAGTATTAAAAAAAAACTCTAAAATCAGGACAGCAAATAAAGTACAACACTCTGAAAATAGGGGAATTCCAGACATGAAACAATCAGGGCCAGCTAATGATTCCCCCAGGCAGGAATCAGCCTTGAAGCTGCAAAGCCATTAAATGCTAATCAGGTGATTAATTGCAACAGACTAGAGTTATTTCTCTCATCCTGGACCTTCCACAGATATATAAACCTCACTAGCCTAGTTTTCAATATACAGCAGAGTCTCACTTATCCAAGCTAAATGGGCCGGCAGAACCTTGGATAAGCAAATATCTTGGCTAATAAGGAGGGATTAAGGAAAAGCCTATTAAACATCAAATTAGGTTATGATTTTACAAATTAAGCACCAAAATATCATGTTATACAAGAAATTTTATAGAAAAGGTAGTTCAATACGCAGTAATGTTATGTTGTAATTACTGTATTTACGAATTTAGCACCAAAATATCATGATATATTGGATATATATTGGAAGACATTGGATAAGCGAGTCTTGGATAAGTGAGACTCTACTGTACCTCACATCCTCTGAGGATGCCTGCCACAGATGTGGGTGAAACTTCAGGAGCAGCCCCAGATATAGTGCACTGAAGTAGTCTAATCATGATTTTTCTAATACATGGTCTACTGTGACTAAATTAACCAATATCCAGGAAAGGCTGTAGCTGGTGGACTAAGCAAGCACTCCAAATCACAGTGTAAGACAGATCCAACTGCTCCAAGAATGCAACTGCTCCTTTAAGCCATCAAAATATTAAGAATTAGCAATAAGATATATGTACATTACAAGACACTGGAAGCAATCTCTGTTTTTAAAATGTGGGAGAAAACACATGTAAGGCAAGATGTGGAACAGATCCCAGCTTGAAGCAGACAGTTCCAAGACCAGTTTGGAGCCCATTGATCACAAGCTAATTCTCTATTCATACCATGCAAGTAGTGACGGCAAACAAGAATGGCCCTGAGCTAAATTTATTCTCTGCTACTGCATCCAGGAGAGAAAATACTGCCATGTCTGCACAGATGCTGATATGTTCACTTTCTGCTTCTTGTCATTCTAAGATGCCAAGGGTGAGATAGTCTGATCCTAAAGGACAGAAGAAATAAACGCTGGATGCATTAGGAGAGCATACAGTCAGAGAACCATAGGCAGAAGGAACTGGACTGAGTTTGCAAAAGTTTCTTTTTTTGGACAGCAACTTTTGGAATTTCCCCAGTGCTGGCTAGGGGATTCTGGACATGATAGTCAAAGGAATATATTATTTGCCAAGCTCTGCAATGCCTTAACAACAAGGAAAAACCCATACTGGCAAAATGAAAGGCCTTCTTGCACAGGAGGGAAGCAATCTGAATAGAGAAGCTACCGACAGGGGTTGCCAACCATTCAGCCCAGTGGGGTTCCTGGGTCTCAGAAAGTTGCTTGAAAGACAGCAAGGCAGCAGGAAACAGAGAGGCAATGATTTGTATAAACATAGTTATTTTCTCTACCAATGACCCTTCCTTGCTCTGTAATATTTGTAGATGTTGGCAATGTATAAGTGCAACGAAGCATGGCCATAAAGCTGACCTTTACCATTTTCCAAGAGTAAAATGTTCAATAAATACTTGGGGCTGAGGCTGTCGCTTTGTTGCAGTGAAACCACCGCATCATTCTCTTTCACTCTCTCAAAAAGAAAGCCCTCGTTGTCTCTAAGGTTTGAGAGTCGCAATTTTCATGCCACAAAGCCTAGAAGTGAGTCAGCCATTACATCCCTAAACCGGTGCCCCTCAGAAGCCATGAGCCCTTAGATTCAGCTTGAAAAAAAATACCCTTTGGGACCATAAACCCACAGAATTTCCCAGCTAGCACATCCTATAAAGAAAAATGGCTTTTTTTCCTTCTCTTTCTTTCTTACAATGTTTCTATCTTATTCCCTATTGTGAGAAAAACTGCAAGTCACTCCTGATAGGAAAAAATTGGCTGTTTGCAAGGATTTTGCTCAGGGGATGCCCAGATGTTCTGATGTTTTTACCATCCTTGTGACAGGCTTCTCTCATGTTCCCACATGGAGCTGGAGTTAATAAAGGAAGCTCATCCGCACTCTCCCTGGGTTGGATTTGAACTGGCAACCTTCAGGTCAGCAACCCAACCTTCATGTCATCAGTCCTGCCGGCAAAAGGGTTTAACCCACTGCGCCACCGGGGGCTCCTATTGTGAGAATTAAAACATTATAAACAGTTTTGAGTAATGCCAGCTGAAAACAAGAAAATAATTTAAGTATAGCAAAGGCATATTAAATAAATCACCAGATCAATATGATAGAAAAGGTTGACGCAATTAAATCCATATTAAGTTTTGGCTTCAAGGACTAATAAGAAACTATGTTTTAACTCAGTGCTGAAAGAGAACAGTGTTCATGCCAACTGGACATTCAAGGAGAAAGCTTGTCATAAATGATACAGGTCCGTTTCCAAAATACCCAGAACCAGAAGTGTTTTGGAGTTTTTTAGATTTTGGAATGCTAATGTTTGCATATCCACCCACCCATCCATCTTGCAAAAGGGATCCAAGTCTAGACAAAACATTCATCCAGGTTTCATATGCACCATATGAAAGCTGTTTTAGATACTATATTTTACTAATCTTGTATGTGAAATAAAGTTTGTGCACACTGAATCACCAGAAGAGGAAAGTGTCACTATTGCACCCTCCCATGTGAACAATTTCAGAATATTTCGGATTTAGCTATTCTGGATTAGGAATGCTCAGTCCCATAGCAAATAAGGCCTTCTTCCATGTTCTCGCATGAAATATCGTTCCCACTAGTGAGACACAGGGCAGGGACCACATTTTTTTTATTATGGCTTTGCTATTCCTTTATCCAAAATGACCTCTAGCTAGAGCAGGCATGGGCAAACTTGGGCCCTCCAGCGGTTTGGACTTCAACTCTCACAATTTCTAAAAGACAGTAGACTGTTAGGAATTGTGGGAATTGAAGCCCCAAACCCCTGGAGGGCCAGAATTTGTCCATGCCTGAGCTAGAGAGGTAATCCTGGCAGGGCGATTCTCAAGAATATCCCTCCCAAAACACATTTGGAAACTCTGTCTATCCATGTTCCTCTGTATAAAGGATATCCACATCCTGGTTAAAGATAATGAACTGCACACATTTTCAAGTTATGATTTCTTCCCTAATCAAAGCTCGGTCTCAGCCTTAGCTTCTAGACAAACAGGCAACTTGGTCACTGTCAGATGTATTGCATTCCCAGTTAAAATGTAATCATTACTTTCTTTCAAAATTTGCATCTACAATAGTATATACAAATTCTATGCAAATTGCTGTCCTCTTTTGTCACTTTTTTTGCTGATGCAACAGCGAGCACCATCAATTAAACTTGAAAAGATTCAAAGCATAGACATACTGAAAAACAACTAATCTATTAAAGGTCTTCCATGTATAGCTTTGATTTTGCTAATGGTGGCTGCAGGGCAAGGCAGGGAGGGGAGCACCAGCTCTCCCTCTTCATGCTCTGGCAAGGTCCTAGTGCAACCACTAGTATATTTCTACGGGTATATTTCTCTGGGCTAATGACACACAAACATGGTAAGTGGCAGTGAAGTCCCCCCCCCCCCCTCAATAATACAGGCTGTGACAGCTCTAATATGGAGAACAATAGAATGGCACAATAGAAGGGGCAACCTCTGTCTTGTGCGCATGAAATATTGTAGAAATTATAATCTCTAGTAGTTTGTCCCAACCTAGAGATCTCCATTTTTATTGCACACTACATTGCCCACTGTTCCTACCCCTTGCTAATAGGGGATAATGGTACTTGTAGCCTGACACATCTAGCGGGTACCAGGTGGGTAATGGCTGATGTAAAATTAATAATAATAATAATAATAATAATAATAATAATAATAATAATAATCCTTTATTCTTGTATCCTGCCACCATCTCCCCGAAGGGACTCGGGGTGGCTTACAACAGGGACATGCCCAGCATAAAAAACATAACATCATAAAAACAGTGATTTAAAACAGTAGTTGACACAATGCAGCAATAAAATGTGCACATAAATAAATACCTTAAAACTCAACATCAATACACATATAATAAAAAGTTAATAGTACAGTGTATGAAGGTGATACAAGGCAGGGCAAATAATTTTTAGGGGAAATACATGCCTTCCTTCCCCCATCTGCAGTGCTTTTTGGTGAATCACCATAATGATTGAATCAATGGCTGGTTACTACTCCCATTCTGTGGTTTCTACAGCTAATACAGGCCTTTGTGTAGGCAGTGTTTCTGAAACTGCTCTTCCATTAGTTCAGGACTTCATTTCCCAGAATCCCACATCATTGGCCTAGACAGCTGAGATTCTGGAAGTTAAAGTCCAGAAGTCCTGGCGGACTAGAGTTTGGGAATTAGATAGAGGCTCTTTCTGGCTTCATAAAAATGTTGCCTTCTCATGGTAGACTGAAGACCAAATCTCAGAGTTGTGCAATAGTGCTTTACTCTGGGCTACCTTTGTACCAAGTTTAGAAACTCCAGTTGGTTAGGAGCCAGATTGGTTACAGGAACATCCAGGAGGGAGCATATTACACCTATCCGAAAGTCACTCCACTGGCTGCCAATTAGTTTGGGCAATTGGGCAAAGTATAAAGTGTTTGTTTTGACCTTTAAAGTCTCGCATGGTTTGGGTCCAGATTACCTATAGGATCACCTCCTGTACAATCCCCCCCCACACACACACACTTAGGTCCTCTGGAGGGCAGCTATTCCCATCAGCCAGAATCTGACTGGCCACCTTATTCCGGAGGACCTTTTCATTGGCCACCCCACGACTGTGGAATGACCTGACAGAAGATATTCGACAGCTAAGCAAGGTGTTGGGATTTAAATGCAACTGAAGACCCATGTCTTCCAGTAGGCCTTTCCAGTCAGTTTCAATCATGTCTTGTGTTCACTCCATTTTAACCTTTGTTCTGTGTATTTTAGTATATGTATTTGTAAAAATATGTTTTACTATGTGTATATTATAACGTTTATGATGGTTATGAGCTTTTAGCTATGTTGTAACCTGCCTTGAGCCACAAGGAGCGGTGGGTAAGAAATAAAATGATGATGATGATGATGATGATGATGAGCTAGTGACTATAAAATGCTGGGAACGTGCTTACAATTCCTAAATGGCCTATTATTTTGAAATTCTTCCTTTCTGTCTTTCAAGTTTTACAGAGGGAAAGCAATTTTACAAGCAAAAAGAATATAAATAAATGTTAATATGCAAAATATTGGTAAATTTGTCATGGTGTGGAGTAGTATGAAATTGTTTCTTCCCACTTCAAAAGGAAAAAAAAAGCAAAGCATGTTACTAGAACAAGGAGTTTGGGAGAAATAAATACCATAGCAAAGACGTTTGTACTAGGAGGGTGTGTGGGAAAAGAATGCAACCAATCGTGCTTGATATTTTCAGTCATAGGAATCTGCTCTGCAAACACGACCACAGAATTCCATAAAAGTCACCAATTTTCATTAAAGCTTTGTCAGGAAGAACTGCAACACCCACGTGCTCATTCATTTTCTTGAAAGTGGAAACACAATGCCAATAACGGCAACACTTCTTTTGGGGGCTACACTGGAGAATCTGCAGTTGCCTTCACACCAATGTGTATGGAGGGAAATAAGGTTAAAAGACAACCTTCACTGCCTCATTCATGGCATCATTGCTATGACCATTCAGGCATACGGAGTACATCTACAATGTAGAATTAATGCAGTTTGATACCACCTTAACTGCCATGGCTCAATGCTATGGAATCCTAAGCATGGTAGTTTGTTGAGGCGACAGCTCTCTTTGGCAAAGAAGACAAATAAACCTTGTAATCCTACAACTCCCAGGTGTCCATAGCATTCAGCCATGGCAGTTAAAGTGGCCTCATTACACAGTATAAACACACCCACAGTGGGAATAGTAGATGATGGAGTCAGATCTGGGACTTTACTCCGGCCTTAATTGGAACCTTCTGCTATTAAAAACAAGCAAACAAACGTCCACCTTTCCTGAGTTCAAAAAGTCAAAGTTGGTCCTGGAAATATCTAAATACACAAGAAAAATAAAGTTGAAAGGCATGTTAGAGTATATTCTTCATCATTGGTATAGATCCTTAGGACTAAATCTGACCTTTAAGTGTAGTTCGGGGAGGGGTGGGTGTCTCCATATGTTATCTTGCATTCTGCAAAGAATAATTGAGTTTGAACCTAGGAATCAAATGTCATCTCTCCTAGCCTTCTTGGCAGAAGATACAGCACGGTCTCCACAACCTAGCAAGGTAACAACTAATTAAAACATTATAAAATAAATCCTGCTTCTGGATGTTAAGATTTTGCCTATAAAACTGATGCAATGGCATGATTTGACTTAGGATATGAGTGAGGCTGAACCAAAGTCAGTCAATAGGGGAAGTAGGGTTGTTGTATGTCTTTCGGGCTGTGTGGCCATGTTCCAGAAGTATTCTCTCCTGACGTTTCGCCCACATCGTCAGGAGAGAATACTTCTGGAACATGGCCACACAGCCCGAAAGACATACAACAACCCTGTGATCCCGGCCATGAAAGCCTTTGACAACACAATAGGGGAAGTGTACATATTTGCTTCCTAAGAAAGTAGGTATCTTTGTCAGAGAGATTGCAAGCCATGTTCCACATTAATAATATTACAGAAATAAAACACATCAATAATTATTTCAAAGAGTGTCCATGACTTCATATTAATTATTAATTATTGAGTAATGGTCTTTTTTTGGAGCCCCTGATGGCGCAGCAGGTTAAACCGCTAAGCTGCTGAACGTGCTGACCAAAAAGTCGGCAGTTTGAATCCGGGGAGTGGGTTGAACTCCTGCTGTTAGCCCCAGCTTCTGACAACCTAGCAGTTCAAATACATGCCAATGTGAGTAGATCAATAGGTACCGCTCTGGTGAGAAGGTAATGGTACTCCATGCAGTTGTGCTGGCCACATGACCTTGGAGGTATCTACTGACAACGCTGGCTCTTCGGCTTAGAAATGGAGATGAGCACCAACCCCAGAGTCAGACACGGCTAGACTTTGTGTCAGGGGAAAACCTTTACCTTTACCTAATGGTCTTTTTGGTGTCTGCCATGTAGCTATATATTTTCAAATGTTCATTCCTCAACTCTGAAGCAATCTGGCTAGAAAATCTTATTTATGAAAAATTTAACTCACGTAATTACTTTTTTTTCAAATGACAGTCTGGACTATTTTCTTTTTATCAGAGTTTTATTCAAGCTTAGCATTGCTTTATTCAAGCCTGGCATTTAGTAATAAAAAACAGCACTTCTCCTGATTGCACTAAATCAGCTTTAAAGGTCTCACTGAAACTGGGGCATCCGTCTCCTGCAGCATTGCCTTAAAGATCAGTAGAAATTGTCCCAAATTAACCTTATTTTTTTCCTAAAATATATTATACTGAATGCATTTTAATACAAATTGTTTCAAGGTTGAATAGAACTGCTGCCTTCCTAGTGGGACGAATTACCGTGATTGCTTATTTGTGATTGCTGTTTATTTTGAATATGCTCAGAATTTAACTGCACATTGGTCCAACACAGATCAGTTTAAAGATGTTGGCCACAAAAAAGGCACCGGTGTGGAAGGATAATAATCCTAGACTATTTGGGTATTTTCCTATGTAATCAGCAGTTTGTACCAACTAAGCATATCCGATTTCTAGGCAGGAACTAAAAGAGATGCTTGTTTGAAAACTGTAACTCAGAAGGATACTGGAATGACTCAAATTCCATGGCATAAAGTGATGACTTTGGAGATACTGTACACAAAGCATAGGGGTCAAAGCTCATCTAGATTATGGAGAAATGTGGAGACATTAAGGAAACGTGCAGTGAAGAAGTGATCAGATTTCCACATTCCAGTTAAAAAGTAATGCAGATATGAGTTCTCACAAAACATTTCAAAGTATGTTTGGTTCTTTCTATCACACCCTCCTATTCAATCCACAGAGTTCTTTACTTTCCCCTCACCAAATCTGAGGAATAATACTAACATAAAATTACAGCAGTTTGATACCATCTTAACTGGTTCAGTCTGCTGGACTTCTGGTATTTGTAGAACTGCATGTAGAATTTTTTTTGCTAGACAGTCATAGAGCTGTAGTACAGGGCAACAGACTAGAGCTTTCTAGAAGAAAATGTCTGCTGGAGGTCCTCTGCTTCGTAGAGGGGTGTGGGGCACCCCAAGCCCCACATCGCCTGGCTCCAGCTGAGGGCGATCAAATGAGGGGAAGTGTGGGTGCATATAGTGTGTGTGGCTCCCCCCCCCCCCCCATGCATTCCAATGGCAACACGGGAGACCTCCTGTGTTGCCCTGGCGGAAGCATGTGCCGGGTCCGGTCTCCTTCATCCGTGAAGCTGCGCCGGCGTCATCTGTTGGGAGCTGGCCAGCTCAATCGATGACCCGGGGGAAATTGGCGCATGCCCCCAAATTTAGCATAACTAACTACACTTCAAATCCCAAGATTGTTAAAGCATGTAAAAACAAGTTGGTGTATGTGTGTGAACAAAAAAATGCAAAGCACCAAGCTGATTGGTTGGGCCACACTCAGGGAGCCAACTGAGCCTGGGAATTTGGGCAACAGTTACAGTTTCTGCTGGAGCTCAGTTTGAAAAGGAGCTTACAGAGAGAGGTTTAGCTCCTGGGCTGCTGAAAGAAGACATTTTACATGGACATCTAAGGACTATTTGAATCTCTCTTAAAAGGACATTGTGTGAGTCAATGCAACTGCTCATATGAATGTATATATGTTGCTCTGCATTTTGAAGAGTAAACTTCTTGTTATTTACTGTGAAGGGACCATAAGCCAGAAAGTAGTAAAATATTGCCTATGTAGTTTTGTCTCTGCATATGCCCCTCCCTTGCCCTCCAGAAAGTTCTAAGGAGAGAGGAGAGCTTGGAGTAAATAAGTTAGGTCATTGGTATCATTTATGCCAAAGTAGGTGTGGAAGGTGAGAAAGACCCTCAGCCATTGGTCAATTCTAGATAAGGCTGAGATATAAAATCCTTTGTTTGCTACGCACATGTGGCGGCAGCCATTTGTATTGTGCAGCCTTCTGGAGTATGTACAGCTGTCTGCCTTCGCATAGCTATGTGAAAAATAAACTTTGCTTTTTGCATCTCTCACAAGACTTGGTTTCTCTGCCTGATTTCCCTCCTGAGCCAGGGCCCTTTGAAGGTAATTGTCTTACAACTGTTCATCTGTGTGGCACATCTTTTCTCTGTCAAGACACTGTGTGGACTGGTCAAATGTGAAATACGCATGATTTTCATTTCACCACAAAGATTCCATAGGATGGAGTCATGACATTAAAACTGGTAACAGACAGTTGTATATGTGTAATATAGGTTTATTCCTGTTCTACTTTTGATGATGGCCATCCTCCTGCAAAGTTTACTAGAAGTAATTTGTTCGCATTACTCACTGCAAACTTTGCAAAGTCATTTATTATTTCTCATCACAATGTTCAAAAATAGTCATTGCATTACTTGTTGCCCTGCTCATTAGTTTTCTGTTGCTTTTCATCACTTTCATTGTTGTGAAAAAAAGCACATACAGTTAGGATTGAATAGAGAATGGCCAAAAACTTGGAATGCTGTCAAAATGCTTCTAAATACGCGCAAAGTGATCCTTAAAAATAGCTTTTGAAAGTAACTAGAAGAGTTACTCATTGCATTTATACAGCACAATGAGCCTTTTGTGTCTGCTGGGAATTAGTTCCATGACCCACCATGGCCACCAAAAACTGTGGATGCTCAAGTCCCATTGCATCTAATGGTGTAGTAAAATGCTGCCCCTTGTATAAAATGGCAAAATCAAAGTTTACTTTTTGGATTTTTAAAAATATTTTCAAGCCAAGGATGATAGAATCAATGGGTGCAGAATCTTATACAGAGGACTGACTGTATCATTGTGCTACCCTTGTCATGTTCCTACACCTCAGCAACTAAAAAAGTAGAAATAAAATACGTTATTATCCTTGTACTTCATGCTTTCAAGCTCTGCTCTCATATGGCTAGCTGGAGGCCAGAATGTTCCTGGACACAAAAGCAACTATACCTCTTGACATGTACTAAAAGATTGATCTGTGTTCACCCACTAGCTGTTCATCTTGCTAACAGGTAGTCTTGGAGACCTGTTCACACAAGCTTCAGCATGACCTAAAGTTTCTGGATTGTTATTTTTCATCTAGTAAAACAGACAGCAGCGCCCAGATATATCCACATAGGAGGAACAACAATCAGTGGCAACATTGCCTGAGGCAGGTAGCTGGCTCAGAAAGATGAAGATGTGACTGGCATGCAAGACGTTGCCAAAATCCCTTGGAAAATAAAGCTGCAGATTCAAACACACGTGTGCGTTTATCATAGAAGCAGGGTATGTCTTCATTATCATCATTTGCTACGTAGGTGACCACTTTTGTATAACTCCTCCAAGAGGTTTTGCGTGTGTTTGTGTCAGAAGCGACTTGAGAAACTGCAAGTCGCTTCCAGTGTGAGAGAACTGACCGCCTGCAAGGACATTGCCCAGGAGCTGGAACTGACAGAGGGAGCTCACCCGTTCTCCCTGGATTCAAACTGCCAACCTGTCAGTCAGTAGTCCTGCTGACACAAGGGTTTAACTATTTGCACCACCGGGGCTCACTCCAAAAGGTGAATAAAAGGGAATGTGGGTTTTCTATACGTATACGTGGTCTATCCCAAAACTAATGAGAACGATTTTTTTTGGTGCAGCGCAGAAGGGACAGGAAAGGAAAGTGGGATTTGAGTCAAGTGGAGGGGGAACCCAGGCATACAGTTTGATCTTCCTCAGTTGAGCAGTAAGTAATGTTTGTAGCAGTAAGTAATGTTAGCTATGTATGTAGTAGCTTTTGTGTCTTGTCATGGGTGAAAATGCAGACGAGTCTGGAGCAACATCCTTTGACTTCAAGACGTGAGAACAATGTGGCTTGTATGAAGGCTGTTCTGCATGCTTCTCCACCCGCTGTACAATCCTGACTTGGCTCTGTATGATTTATTTCCACAAGCTCAAAGCCCATCTCAAAAGACATCATTTTGAGGCCTTATTTTTTGAAGATGTCCAAGCAGCTACAGCAAGGGCTTTGATCAACATCTCAAGTGAAGACTTCTGCCACTGCTATGAAGAGTGGCAGCAAAGCTGGCATCACTGTATTTGATCACAAGGAGCCTATTTTGAAGTAGATAAACTGTATGTTCAATAAAGAAATCATCCAATAACTTTTGGTTTGTTATTGTTGCTGCATGTCTTCAAGTCAACTCTGGCGGCGCAATGGGTTAAACTGTTGTGCCAGCAGGAATGCTGATCAACAGGTCCGGGGTGATCGATTGAGCTCCCTCTGTCAGCTCCAGCTCCCCATGCAGGGACATGAGAGAAGCCTCCCACAAGGATGGTAAAATATCAAACATCCGGGCATCCCCTGGGCAATTTCCTTGCAGACGGCCAATTCTCTCACACCAGAAGCGACTTGCAGTTTCTCAAGTTGCTCCTGACTTGAAAAAAAAAGTCAACCCCAACTTCTGTCAAGGTTGTTGTGTGTTTTCTGGGCAGTATGGCCATGTTCCAGAAGTATTCTCTCCTGATGTTTTGCCCACATCTATGGCAGGCTTCCTCAGAGGTTGTGAGATCTGAACCTCTGAGGATGCCTGCCATAGATGTGGGCGAAACGTCAGGAAAGAATGCTTCTAGAACATGGCCATAGAGCACGGAAAACACACAACGACCTTCGACAACACACTGAACTTCTGTCAACCTTATCCTAAAATTTTCTTATCAAGATTATTCAGAGAAGCTTTGCCAGTAGCTTCCTCTAAGACTGCGAAAGTATTTCTTCCTCAAGGCTCTCCAGTGGATTTCCGTGGCTGAGTGATTATTTGAACCCTGGTCTCCCAGAAGTCCCAATTGTACATCAAGATCACTCTGCTCCGCTATCTTGCATGTATATGGTTGTACATTTAGAAATAATGGCTATAATCTCAATATGTGTGTTGGTCAGCTGTGCACTGACCTCCACACATTAAAAAGACTCACGCGCAGGCATCTTCCAAGAAATAAACCAAACCAAAAAGTCCCATGGCGATCAGGGAGTGGTGATGGGGGCAGGACTGTGAATTCTAGAAGCCCCTAATCCCAGACTGGCACGTGGGTGGTGCTCCTGGAAACAGATGCCCTCACTGTAGAAGAACATGCGGGTCAAGAATAGGACTCCACAGTCACCTACATACCCACCGCCAAGACAATACATTTGGAAGGCCATCATATTTGGACAACGAGGGATCACCTAAGTAAGCCAATGGAGCCTGTTGTTTCCATTGTTGATGGGGAATAATGTAGCCCTCCTACAGCTCCCAGCAGCCTTCACCTGCATACCCACTAATAAAGAATGCTGGGAACTGTAGTTCAACATCTGGATGAAATACAAAATTCCCATCTCTGTTCAACATCCTGGAAGCAGGACTGGCCTAAACAGTGCTTCCTGTATGGACAGTTCTCTAAAAGCTCTTTAAATAGAGGGCTGCTTCACTCTACGTGTAGTCATCCTACAATCCCTTTTCTCCTCATATCATAAAACACACGGCACTGAGTGCATTGCCCGGATCAATAAAGAAGAATTGATTGTCCCTGTCCCAAAGATAAGATTTATGATATTGCTCTGACAGACCAACTCAGTGTATAAAATTAGGTTGTACATTTCCAGGTCTCACGTAATACTTCATAAGCTGAAATCAGAAAGGAACAGAGTTTCATGTGTAATCTAAGGCATGAGTCAGAAAACATTTACATTACCTATGATGAGCATTTTATAAAAGCGGACAGGCAGCCTATGTCCATAGAATATTTGCAAAGACGGGTCACCAGGGACTTGTGCTGATGATAGTGGATATTTTACAAGATGTTCAGTATTTGCCAACGCCAAAGCAGAAATAGTCCCAGTGACCCAGAAATACCTGTTCTTGAATTAAACCTTTGTCTTTAGCAAGGTCACAAAGAGCTGACTTCAGCTTTGAAGTGGTTTTTAAGCATCTCTCTCTCTCTCTCTCTTGGTTGAGCTAATGAAAAAAATAGCTAATAATGTATGGAAAGTAATGGAATTACAGCTGAGTGCCTTATATTAGAAGGGATATATAGAGCCAATTTTTTGGACAAGTTGGCATGCATTGCCTCTGATCAGGCTAAATATGGTATCAAGAGAAAGTCAAGATGGTAGGGAGGCTGTGCATCCTTCTTTCTAGAAAAAAGTTCTCTTTGGTAGGATTGTCCAATCCAATCGTTAAAGACAAAAAATGTTGAAAGGAAGAAGAGACAGTGGCTTTGAACAGTCAGCACTTGAATAGCAAACTGAGCATACACAGAGCTACCTAGTTAACGTCTTCCATCCTAAGCTACTTTAGAAAATTCAACCATTACATAAAGCTGTTGTTTGGGTTTTTTTTGTAAAGTTTGGCTTAAGAGCAAGGAGACAGGGTTGTGGGAGGAATATTCCAGTAAAAAATGATGAATGGAAGAGTTTTGCGTTGCTTCCTTTATGCATGCAAAGCAAATCAGTTGAGATCACTTAAAATAACCTGGGAATATAAAGAGCTGAACTGTCTCCTGTCAAACGGCCCAGTGAGATCTCAAAACATGTCAAAATTGACCTCTTTGGCCCTTCTATGGGTGGGTTGAGCCCCCGGTAGCGCAGCGGATTAAACAGCTGAGCTGCTGAACTTGCTGACCAAAAGGTGGGAGGTTCAAATCCAGGGAGATGAGTGAGCTCCTGCTGTTAACCCCAGCTTCTTCCAACCTAGCAATTCAAAAACATGCAAATGTGAGTAGATCAATAGGTACCGTTTCTGCAGGATAGTAATGGCGCTCCATGCAGTCATGCCGGCCACATGAACTTGGAGGCATCTATGGAAAACGCTGGCTCTTCAGCTTAGAAATGGAGATGAGCAAGGTTTGCTGAGGCCTTCCAAGGTCCCATAAAAGGCCAGGGTAGACACTGATGCTCAACATTTGCCCTCCCAACTCCAAATCCTCACTGTTGTGAAAACATATAGAGAGTAGATCTAATTCAGAATTCATTGTAATTTTTCCTTCATGCATCCTAATAGAGATTCATATAAAGTTGAGTTACTATCTTATAATGCTTTTTTTTAATTAGTTCATTCAATTTCAACTCTGCATGACCTCATGGACCAGCCCACACCCTAGCTCTTATAATGTTATCACACCTATATATAGGTACAAGTGGCATTAGACTGTTTTTGTGTGCCTTCGGGCTGCTCCCATGCTCCCTATAATGAGGTTTTCCTGGCAAGCTTTTTAGAAATGAAGGTTTTCATTTGCTTCCCTGTGAGAGTGAGTATGATCTTCCCAAAGTCACCCAGAACTATACTCCAATGATCAAACTACTACACCATGCTGGCTCCTGCATTTTGCCATGGAATAAATAAGTGATAAATTATACATACCACTTCTTTATTCCATTTTCTGCGCACAAACTGACCTTACTGGTTTAGATTGCCAAATATTTGTCCAGTCTCCTTTTCTGACTTTTATATTAATATCTCATTGCCATATTAACTGGTAGCATAGATTACATACCAGTTACATTATACAACAGCTAAAGGTAACAATAAAGAATGAAAACACAGGTGTGTGTGTGTGTGTGTATATATATATATCATCCTTCCTCCTAAGAATCTTTAATAGTTCTTTATGCCTTCTTCAGTAATCATTTATGGAATGATACCTTGAGTTAAAGACAACTAATGTTTGTTTGTTTTCAAAGTACACAATCCTATACAGATCTGTATCGTTGCTATAGTTTATTTTGTTCTTCTTAAAAACTTTAGGTCATATTATGGTCCTTTCTGTGCAAAGTTTAGTTTTCAAATGCTGAAAAACCACTTAAATATGATAACTACTAAAATCAATCACTGATAAACATCAAAATAGTTTAAAAGAACACTTTTAAGGGAAATGGCTTGTCCACTCTCTTCCTGGAAGCAGCCTGAGTGGGAATTGACTGCAATTGATGGCACAATCTTCTCTCGGTCTTGCTCAGTGTTCTGAGCCTATGTATTCCAAACCCATCACTTAACAGCACCAGACGATGACATTTTCCCAGATAATAGGCTGAAAACATACACTGGCTCTACTGAGGCTTTCAAACAGAGGAAAGTTCTCCAGCCTTCTTAGGAATGGGTCATGAAGGGTCACTGATGCATCAACCAAGAACCCAGAAACTTGCCAGTTCTCTCTCTTCCCCCCCCCCCCTCCCCCGGTAACTTGTCTGCTACTGCTTTCTGATGTATCCATCCTTTCCCTTTTTCCTTTGCTGAAGTTCCTCTGCCCAGTTCATCACCTCCTGCAGAAGCTTTTTTGGGCAAAGCACCAGATTTTCCTCTTTGATTTTAAAACTTCAGTAAACTAGAAGACTTAGTTCAATTGATCCTTTTTCTTAATGCACTCTATAGTACATTAAGTAGGAACCCCTGGTGGTGCAGTGGGGTAAACCACTGAGCTGCTGAGCTTGCTGACCGAAAGGTGAGTGGTTTGAACCTGGGAAGCAAGGTGAGCTCCTGATGTCAGCCCCAGCTTCTGCCAACTTAGCAGTTTGAAAATATGCAAATATGAGTAGTTCAATCGGTACCGCTCTGGCAGGAAGGTAACAGCACTCCATGCAGTCATGCCAGCCACATGACCTTGGAGGTGTCTACGGACAAAGCTAGCTCATTGGCTTAGAAATGGAGCTGAGCACCAACCTCTAGAATTGGACATGACTAGACTTAATGTCAGGGGAAAACCTTTACATTTACCTATTCCATAGTAATAGTGACTAAAGGCAAAACAAAATATTTCATCTACATACATCTGTTCTTTGGAAAAGACTTTAGAAAAATTATTCCTGCCAGGATAAAGCCTCTGTTGTGTAGTCCATGATGGCAGTAGTTGGTGCTAAAACTACAATTCCAAATGGTTTAGACTGTTGCTCCCATAACTTTTGGCTATGTACAAAAAGCTAATGGGAGTGGTAGTTGACCTTTAGCTGAAGGGCCATCATCACCCACCTCTACTTTACTAATCTCAAAGGTAGGGAACCTGCGGTCCTTTAGATTTTGTTGGATTACTATTCACATCAGCCCTAGCCAGCACACTTCTTTTATGCTTTTAACATAGTCCTAGCAGGCAAACCCGCAAGAAAATTATTTATTTCCTTTCATCCAGCCATAGTCTCATACCTCTTCCTCAGGACATTATTTGTGCCTATTATACACATGTTAGAGTCTCAGTCCAGATTAAATATGGCAGCACTGCCTGTCTTGTATTACTTGTTTTGATCGATCTTCTCTGTCTGCTACTTTTACATCAGAGAGCTGTTCACTGGTCTGTGCGAAATGAATTAGTTGTCTTTTCCTCATTGCCTAATGGGATTCATGTTTCCATAACAGAAACTACCAGCACAATTAAACCTAATTGGTCCTACTTATCAACAGTCTCAGAAGAGCAGTCAAGGATTAAACAGGAAGGTCATGATGAATAAACTTCTCCTTGACCACCCCATGGTGTAGTACTAACAATGACCATGACTGAAGAGTCCATGGTCTAGTTATGACTAGAGTTTTGCAAAAATCCCTTTTTTTCAGACTACGTATATCTAGGGCATTCTAAGAGTTCATGTCATATCCTAACTTGAGGAGGTGATCTCCTTGGATATCAAAGAGGAATATGACTACAGAGGTAACAAGTATCAGAATAGCCAAAGGAAGCTGGTGGTCATGCTATGGCATTGGCAGAGATTGGCACATCCCAAACAGTATCTGAAGGTCAGGAGGGGGAAAGTGAGGCTCTTCACCTTCTGGCGCAGTGTAAATTAAAACGCCAGGAGCTAAGGGCCAGGAAATGCACCACTGTACTTTAAATGGAAGATGCTGAGTCAATGAGGCCAGCTGGATTGATTTACTGCTGGTTATAAATTAGTTTGGACAAGGCTATTCCATTGCTGCAAACAACTACAACATGTCTATAGCGTTCTATCTGATGTGTCCTGCTTTGTGGATCTCTGGCCTTCAGCCCATGCTTCAGACTAATTTGTTTGGCAAATCTCTTCTTTGGCCCCTTCCATAAAGCTGTATAAACTCCACATTGAACTGGATTATATGGCAATTTGGACTCAGATAATCCAGTTCAAAGCAAATACTGTGGATTATCTGCCTTGACATATGGCTGTGTGGAAGGGCCCTTGGTTTCAGACTCTGTTCATGACAGCTTTTCCTACTCAGATTTTAGACAGCCTGGATAATACTTCTGCTTCCACTGATATCCTCTGTTGACCTTTGAGACAGGCTTGGTTTTCACCTGTCAATTCCTGTGGACCATAGTTGTGCTTAGCAGGCACTTGCCAGATTTGGAGAGGATAGTTGTAATAAAAAAAACATTGCAAAGTTCTGTTTGATAAATGCATCGAGGATGGAATATGGAATATTGATTGATATTTATAATAATAAAATAGCTGGACTGAATCTATAACAGTCATAACTCACCGAGATAATAAGCTAAATAACTCAAAATTTGCTGTTCGGTAGCCAATAATGTTGAGAGTCAAGTTGATGCTCCAAATCGGGGAAGGGTAGGTATTAGACAGGAGCCCCCGATGGTGCAGTGGACTAAACTGCTGAGCTGCTGAACTTGCTGACTGAAAGGTCAGTGGTTCAAATCTGGGGAGTGGGGCGGGCTGCCGCTGTTAGCCCCAGCTTCTGCCAACCTAGCAATTCGAAAACATGCAAATATGAGAAGATCAATACGTACCGCTCTGGAGGGAAGGTAACGGCGCTCCATGCAGTCATGCCGGCCACATGACCTTGGAGGCATCTATGGAAAATGCCAGATAATCTGGGATGAGAAGATAATCTGGGATCAGATCCTGGAATATAGTGCATTATAGATCCAGCCCTAGAGAATCTCATCCACAAAGCATAACATTCTTATCGTCATTTAAATAAGGTCTCACACTAGTTTTTTGCCTCTTTACTTCTTACAACATTTCTGAAGTGTTTTTGTATTAGAGTTGTTTTTGTATTAGACTTGTATCTTTCTTTTTTTTGCCGCTGAAAGAAAATAAGATTAAAAAGGAATCATTTACGGGAACAGTTATTGTTGAAAAGGTTTCGAGCATTTCTAGCCTCACAGAACTCTTATGGAAAAGAACAATGACCTCTGCCAAAGAAAAGCCACGGCTACCACCATACGTTAAAGATAATAAACCAAGCCATTATAAATGTGAACCAAGATTTTCAACTCTGAAGTTCAAAATATGTGTTTGCGCCGATGTTTTGATTTTGATATTCAATACTTTAGAGGCATGCAAATTTGTCTTAGCTCAAAAGACATTTGTTTTTAAACCAGTTCAGTGCATCCAAAGTTCACACTGCTTTATGGGGTGATATTGTGGGGAAGCATCTTACTTGCCAGTTTTGCATACTGAGAAGAGAGGAAGCTGCAGATTCAAGTAACACAATATTTGCTAAAGGTTCTTTGCAAGGAGTGTGTACTCATATTAAATTTCAAAAGGAATCTAAGATGAGATAATATTAGAGGTATTCACTTTCAAAAGATATTTTAAAGGGCAGTTGCAAGCAATTTTAGGAGGCGTTTGAAGGATTTTTTTTTTAAATCGCTTAAGCTTTTCTTGCTTGTTTGCCTGGTTTTTGAAAGGAAACTGGACAATACTGTACTCACGTTGCCATGGATGGACGGGGGCGTAAAGAAGAAATGCAGCAAATCAGGCAAAAAACAAAAACAAAACTCCAATAGTCCTGATTGTTAAACACCATGCTTCAAGGCAGGAGTGGAGTTATGGAGAAGTGGGGAATGGAGGCATTAACCCCCTATGAGAATTTTTCCCATATGAAATTTTCAATAGCAATTGCCATATCATATTGAAATTCTTTTTGTGAATGCTTCACTCTCCAGTGAAAGTGAGATCTGATATCTCAAAGTTGAGTATAAGTGTGTACACATGCAGATAAGGTAAAGGTAAAGGTTTTCTGCTGACATTAGGCAGAGTCGTATCCGACTCTGGGGGTTGGTGCTCATCTCCATTTCTAAGCTGAAGAACCGGTGTTGTCCGTAAACACCTCCAAGGTCATGTGACTGGCATGACTGCATGGAATGCTGTTACCTTCCCACCGGAGTGGTACCTATTGATCTACTCACACGCACATGTTTTCGAATTGCTAGGTTGGCAGAAGCTGGGGCTGACAGCAGGAGCTCACCCCGATCCCCTGATTCGAACCACCAACCTTTCAGTCAGCAAGTTCTGCAGTTTAACCCACTGCGCTACCGGAGGCTCCTACACATCCAGATACAAACACATATTATACATAGTCTCTGTGAATGTTTGTCCAATATACACAACCAGAGATATATGCAGAAATATTAGGGTATGGAAATAAACCAGGTTAGACCTTTTATAGGATTGATAATACAGTAGTTATTTGGGTATCACTTTATGCTTCCGAAAAGACACATTTGAGGAAAATTTCAATTTCGCTATAATTATATAATACTGGAGTTCTTGCTTTTGGCACAAGTATACTTCCAAGCCATAAATGTACAAGACTTTGGAATATGGAAGCTTTGAGGGACTGATTCCTGGGTACAGCTGAGTAGTGAGGCACATGCTTTCTTACATTCAAAAGCCTAAGTTCAATAATTGTTAGTCTCATGTTGGCTAGGGATACAGAGAGCTGTAGTCCAAATAAGTAATTTCTTAGTTGTGATATGTGATGTAAGCATGTAATACACATACTGTATATGAACATTCTTGGCCAAATTGTACTGAATATGTTGTTGCTCTTCTTTCATATTGTTTCTGGCTTATAGTGACCCTAAGACGGGCATGGGCAAACTTCAGCCCTTCAGGTGTTTTGGACTTCAACTCCCAGCTGGTAGGAATTGTGGAAGTTGAAGTCCAAAACACCTGGAAGGCTGAAGTTTGCCCATGCCTGCCCTAAGGTGAATCCATCATGAGGTTTTATTGGCAAGATCTATTCAGCGTGGACTTTGACTCCTTCTGAGGTTGAGAAAGTGTGTCTTGCCCAATGTCATCTGGTGGGTTTCCATGGTCAACTGGGGATTGAGACCCTGGAGCTATAGTTCAACACTTAAGCCATTATATTACACTGGCTCTCTAGACCTATAAGTACTTACTTTGAATACATTACCATATTCAATTTCATGCAGCCCTGTTTACTGTATTTTCGAGATACATAATCTCTTTGGGACAATGCATATGGCAAGACTAACAGTGAATTAAATGGGCATTATTTCATGCTGGATTACACATTGCACTGAAGATACTGTTTTGAATCCTATGATCTCATTATGACCTGGATGCACAGCATTTTGTCTGAACCTGTTTCTCTAGCCCTTGCCTTCTCTGAGCAGTGTGAACATGTTAAGAGCCAGGATATTGTGTCATCAGTTGAATACTCCTTGAAAGCACATAACGTTCATTTAGATACAATTCAATTAAAAGCATATAAATCAATGGTTCTCAACTTGTGGGCCCCCAGATGTTTTGGCCTTCAACTCCCAGAAATCCTAACAGCTGGTAAACCGGCTGGGATTTCTGGGAGTTGTAGGCCAAAACACCTGGGGACCCACAGGTTGGGAACCATGGATATAAATGAATGTAATATCACGTGCCATCAAATCAATCTAGATTTAGAGCAATCCTTTGAGTTTTCTTAGCAAGATCTGTAGATAGGGTTTTCCATTGCCTTCCTTTGAGATTGAGAAAGTATGACTTGCCCAAGGTCACCTATTAGACTTTATTGGCAAAGTGGAGATTTCAACCCTGTCTCACAGAGTCCTAGTTCAACTCAATCCACTACACCAGAGTTGGTCAAAAACACACAGAAGATTTTTTTTATCATGTTGGAAGTAACTTGAGACCATGCTGCATGTCGTTTCTGGTGTGAAAGAATTGGACAGCTACAAAGACATTGCCCAGGAGACACCTGGATGTGTTACTGGGAGACTTCTCTCATGTCCCCGCAAGCTAGAGCTTACAGATGGAAGCTCACTCCATCTCACGGATTCTAACTGGCAACCTTCAAGTCAGCAATCCAACCTTCAAGTCAGCAGTTCACAAGGGTTTAACTCATTGTGTCACCACAGCTCCATGGAGGATGAGAATTTGGGAATCAATGCACTGCACTATGCTGGCTCTTATCTAGAGGAATGTAAGAACATAAAAGAAGGAGCAGTTGCTGTCTTTCAGTCATCACAACCTTTTCCTTCCTTTCCCCATTGGACTCCTGCTTTGATGTGCTTGCAACCAAGAGAATCTCAACATCGCAGTGTCTTCCCTTTGGAATGAGAAGAAAAGAAGCAGAAAGTTGAAGGACTTATGCAGTTTTTGCCTTCAGAGCCTCATACTGGGTGTCAGCAAAATCTATTTGTGGCTTGGCATTGCACTTCTCCTTTGTCTAGCAATTCAGAGTTCATCGGTGACTGTATCTCAGCTTCCTCTTTTGTATTATGGCTGTAATTACACTAATTTGCTGTTACAGGAAGAATGGTAGTGAAGAGGATGGCCCCAGTCCTTCTTTACAGAGAACAGTCCTTTGTTTGAAGGGATGTCCTAATCTGAATTAATGATAAGAAAGAACCATGAAATAATGGTGGCATTATGATCATTGTCATCATCCTGGTTTTTTCTCATTGAAATTGGGAGACCATGCAACTTGCTATTTAAAAGAACAAAACCATTATGAACATACAAAATGAGTGATAACAATAGAATCCAACAATGAATAGTACTCAGACATTTCAAACCTCACGTTAAAGAGTAAAGTGCAAATTAAAAACGATGAAAGCAATTTAAAATAGACCAGTTTAAAACAATGCAGCCCACCCTGCCTGTTCTTTAAAATCTTTATTTTAAAAAACCTGTCAGAATGAAAAAGTTGTTGGCTGTCAACGAAAGGACAAGAAGTAGGGGATCAGGAAGAAAATTCAGGAGTTTAGGAGCAGCCACCAAGAAGGCACTTTTGCAAATCTTCACCAACTTTGCTTGTGAGGATGGTGGGACTAAGGGTGCATCTACACTGCAGCAGTGAATTGTGAATGCAGACAACAAGTTATAACTTTGACCAAAGGGTCCACAAGGACTTTACACTGTTTTCAATCTAACCTACTCACAGCATTGGTTTGGATAGATAAAGTTTATTCCAAGCATCAGTATTTTATAGAACTTCAGTTACACAGAAAATGACAGTGTGAAGGAACAGTACTGACTGCATACATGGTAAACCTTATTTGAGGTCTATGTGAGCAGTACAGCATGGATTAAGAGCTTTTTTCTTTGTCCCTGAAGATGTTTCCAGGGTCTAGTACTGTATGTCATACATTCCCATCCTTGAACCTGGGCATGTACTGTTACAGGTACAGCATTTCTTACATAGTACAAATAATAGAGCCAGAAAACAATACATGCTATGGGGAGATATCAGTCATTGTCAAGATGGAGCTGATCTGGCTCATTAAACAGATCATCATACAGCTGAACCTTTAATTCTTATTTTTTTTACCAACAATTTAATCAGAAATCTTGATGCACATAGGCCTAAATTCTTCTGAATCACCAGGGTTTACCTATTTAAGTTCTGCTGCTCAATCGCATAGTCGTCTCCGACTCTTCGTGACCTCATGGACCAGTCCACACCAGAGCTCCCTGTCGGCCGTCGCCACTCCCAGTTCCTTCAAGGTCATGCCAGTCACTTCAAGAATACCGTCCATCCATCTCACCCTTGGTCGGCCTCTCTTCCTTTTTCCTTCCATTTTCCCCAGCATCGTGATCTTTTCCAAGCTTTCCTGTCTCCTCATGATGTGGCCAGAATACTTCAACTTTGCCTCTAATATCCTTCCCTCCAGTGAGCAGCCGGCCATTGTTTCCTGGAGGATGGACTGGTTGGATCTTCTTGTGGTCCAAGGCACTCTCAGGATTTTCCTCCAGCACCAAAGTTCAAAAGCGTCTATCTTCCTTCACTCAGCCTTCCTTACGGTCCAGTTCTCGCATCCATAGGTTACTATGGGGTAATTGCTTTGATTATGTGGACCTTTGTTGCCAGTGTGATGTCTCTGCTCTTCACTATTTTATCAAGGTTGGCCATTGCTCTCCTCCCAAGAAGTAAACGTCTTCTGATTTCCTGGCTGCAGTCTGCACCTGCAGTGATCTTCGCACCTAGAAATATAAAGTCTGTCACTGCCTCCATGTTTTCTCCTTCTATTTGCCAGTTATCAATAGGTGTAGTTGCCATGATCTTGGTTTTCTTGACGTTTAACTGCAACCCAGCTTTTGCACTTTCTTCTTTCACCCTGGTGATAAGGCTCCTCAGCTCTTCCTCACTTTCGGCCACCAGAGTGGTATCATCTACATATCTAAGGTTGTTAATGTTTCTTCCAGCAATTTTAACTCCGGCCTTGGAATCATCAAGCCCTGCACGTCGCATGATGTGTTCTGCGTACAAGTTGAATAGGGAGGGTGAAAGTATGCATCCCTGCCACACTCCTTTCCCAATCTTGAACCAGTCTGTTGTTCCATGATCTGTTCTTACTGTGGCTACTTGGTCTTTATACAGATTTCTCAGGAGACAGACAAGGTAACTTGGTATCCCCATACCACCAAGAACATGCCATAGTTTATTATGATCCACACAGTCGAAGGCTTTAGAATAGTCAATAAAGCAGAAGTAGATGTTTTTCTGAAACTCCCTGGCTTCCTCCGTTATCCAGCGGATATTAGCAATTTGGTCTCTCGTTCCTCTGCCTTTTCTGAACCCAGCTTGTACATCTGGCAACTCTCGCTGTATGTATTGCTGGAGTCTGCCTTGCAAGATCTTGAGCATTACCTTGCTGGCATGGGAAATAAGTGCCACTGTACCAAAGTTTGAGCATTCTTTAGCGTTTTCCTTTTTTTGATATGGGGATATAAATTGATTTTTTCCAATATAATGGCCAATCTTGTGTCCTTAAGTTTAGCCAGAGTTAAATCTTGACACCATCTTAGAGACAGTTGAACACCATACAAGAAAGAGAAAATAGGAAGAAATAAAGATTGAAGACGAGTTAAAGAGGTTTATTACAATTTGGCCAAAAATAACACAAATACAAGAAATTTTCTTCAAAAGATACGTATAAACGTATAGAGAAATGCACAACATCTTCTACAGTTCTGATGGATAGTCAGACCTCCTGCTCCCTCCCCCAATTGGCTGAAAAAGAGGCAGGCTAGGATCTGCCCCCAGATTGGACAGAAGTTCCCTTGACATTACAGTCTGCAGGAGGAGCTTTGCAGGGTGGGAAAAATGACAGTTGGGGATTGGTCTGTTCAAGGAATCAATCCCTTACAGAGACATGCCCTGGGAGGGCACAGTCCATGAGGAAGCAATGGTGTGGATATCAGATGAGCCTCTGACTAATTAAAGTGTCTGGTTCCATGTGAGACAAAGATGTAAAGCCTAAAAGACGAATGTGTTGGATTTAATCAAGGACTTAACTGCCGGCATAGAAAATTAATGAATGTACATCTACTAAGTCCCCTCAGCCTCAGATTAAATGGACAAACATCCTGTGCTTATTTTGTTGGTAAAGATAGTATCGGCCTTGGGAAATACCTGCAGGGATCCTGGTCACAGTCCCCTTTCCCAAGAGATTATGCAAAAAGGGGACATGAAGACGTGGCTGCCTTCAAGTTACATTTCGGAATTAACATTAGAAAAAAAATAAACACCTCATATAAGGATTTGACACCATTCATAAAAAATACAAGTTATACAAAACCATCAAATTGATACATTTTATTAAATGGTTTAGAACTGATAGAGTTTGTAGGGTACAGTTGCTGCTAAGTTCGTTCCAGAACATCTAACTCTTTGGAATTTCACAACTCTGGATCACTGAAAAAGGTATTTAATAAAAAGAAGAAAAACATATATTTGCTTGTTGTCTCTTGAAGAACTATATATCTTTCAGGGGGTGAGGTATCATGGCTTGATAACATAAATATGTGCTATGGAAAATAAGATCCTCTCATATTATATTGCCCCCATTAAGTAGCACAACTCTGAATCTCAATTGTTAAGGAATGTGTGATGGAAATGCTATGGCTGCCTTCACCTTCTTCTGGTGAGCTTCTGGCATGCAAGTGTTTGGCCACTGTCTGGAAAATTCATGGATCAGATTGGCCTTTGATCTGACCCTGCACAGCTTTTTTATTTTCTTACGTTTCAATGTTTCATGACAGGTACAGATGAGCAAATGCTTCAGTGGCTAGAGTTTCATTTTCCTCTTAGATTACTGAACTGAATGGGAGAAAAGTCAAAAAAAGAGAAAAAGAAAAAGAAAAAAAGCTACTCCATGGAAGGGACGTATATTTACAGCTCCTAGTCCAGTTTTGCTGCAGTCTGTCTTTGCCATTGTTTCACAGCCTGGAAGAAACAGGACCTTCCCAACTGGGATATGGAAATAATATATTCATGTCTCGCTGCCACAATCTTAGTACACGTTGTTAAATAAAGTACATTTGGGAATGCCAATAGAAAATACATGACATTTTCGGAGAGCTCTGTATTTTCATATACAGTTTATCTAAACGTATCCCTCTCCCATCTAATGAATAATAATATCCAGACAGGACAAGAACTAAGCCATTAAGTGACTTAAACTAGAGGTTTTGAATCATTAAAGGCAAAAAGTCAAGAGTGTTGACTTAGGAAAACTGTAAGAGGATGTAAGACCAGAAAATAAATAAAAGAATAGCAGATACACTGTTTAAGTTTATGTGTTCAAGGGCAGGGAGATTTGCATGGACAGAGTTCAAAATATGTTTTGAATCATTAGAATTACTTCTTGTTGTCTCAAAAGGCAAATGTGAGACCTACCCACAATATATGGCTGTTGGAAGTCCAGTGAATTTGAGACTGCAGAAATGAAGAAAAATAGCAGCCAGCTAGGAAGACTGCGAACATGGTGCAATGATCTGAGCATTGAACTACAACTCTGGAGATCAAGGTTCAAATCACTCCACAGCCATAGAAACCCACTGGATTATCTTGAGTAAATCACACTCTCTCAGCCTCAGACCCCATCTACACTGACCATATAATCCAGTTTCTGAATGCAGATTATCTGCTTTAAACTGGATTATATGAATCTACACTGCTATATAATCCAGTTTAAAGTAGATAATCTGCATTCAGAAACTGGATTATATGGCAGTGTAAATGGAGCCTCAGAGGAAGGCCAAGGCAATCCCTTTCTGAATAAATCCTGCCAAAAGATCCCTGTGGCAGGGTTGTCATACCTCAGGAACAATTTGAAGATACACAGTAACAGCAAAATAGATAGATCACACCATGAAGAACCTTTAAAAGTAACATAATTTTGTACCAATAAAATAAAATAAAATAAATCCATCATGCTGGGTTCCCCCTAAACTAAAGAGCCCCGTGTCAGCCCTCCGAATTCTCTGGGATTATGGATGCAGTATTCTAACAAAAGTGGAAAAACTGTGAATAAAAATGATTGTTTTTAAAACCTTGAGAAAACACCTTGAACTCTGGATTGCACTGGAGAATCTAGAGATTCCTAGAGAGATGTTCACTTTAGGAATCTCTAAATCCCTCACTGTATGAGTCTGTGGTCATCTTTTGCTGAAGTCAAACATAGAGTTACAGTGGAGAACCTAGAGTTCATCTACACTGCAGAATTAATGCTGTTTGACAGCACTTTGACTGTCATGGCACAATGCTATGGAATCTTTGGAGCTGTAGTTTGGTGAGGCACTAACACTCTTTGGCAGAGAAAGCTAAAGACCTTGTAAAACAACTCTCATGATTCCATAGCATTTTTTTTTGTATGTGTGTCAGGAGCGACTTAAGAAACTGCAAGTCGCTTCTGGTGTGAGACAATTGGACGTTGCCCAGGGGACACCCGGATGTTTTGATGTTTATACCATCCTTGTGGGAGGCTTCCCTCATGTCCCCGTATGGGGAGCTAGAGCTGATAGAGGGAGCTCATCCGTGCTCACCCTGGGTTGGATTCAAACCAGCAACCTTCAGGTCAGCAACCCAACCTTCAAGTCATCAGTCCTGCTGGCACAAGGGTTTAATCCACTGCGCCATTGGGGGCTCCTAGGTCCATAGCACTGAGTCAGTTAAAGTGTCAAACTACATTCATTCTACGGTGTAGTTGCATTTTAGACATTCCTAGAGAGACATTTTAATTCAAATCTGTGAATAATCAAATCTCCAAAAGTCAAATTCACAAATGCTGAGTGCCAACTGTATAACCTTTCCTTCTCCCTTCCTTAAAAAGACATTTCTCTTATAATGATATTTCATTTTTCCTCAAAGCATTCTATTCAGTTGCTTGAAACATACCATTTTCCCCAAAGCTGATGTTTCCATTGTGACTGGAAGCATTCTTGGAGATGCGGCTGCTTTAATGTCCTGAATTTCTACATCACCTTTAGCTCCCCCTGCCCCTTTGCTGCTAGAGCATTTCAGAACTTTTCCCCAAATTTCTTTCTATAGATTACTTCCTTTATGTTAGGGACCATGTTCTTTCCCAATGTAACTGAAGCTGCAGCTGCTTAATGAGCTGCCGCTGACGAAGGTGCAAAAAACAGAAACCCAATTGAGGCAGGAATGTCGCTTGGGGGAGGGAGGCATAACGGGGGCATTGCCCTTCAAATAGGAATCCTGCCCTATCTCATCAGATTCTCCTTCAGTTCCCAAATTTCTAGCATTGGAAAGATGGAGGCCTTGAAAACTATTCACATATTTCACTTTTATATTTGCAGTGTTGACATTCCCTTGGTAATTTTGCTTGCTCTTTTCTTTGGAAGCATTTCTCAGTGCTCCACTGTCACTAAAATGGTTGCAATTTTAGAACTTGAGGAACTGAAAAAACAGTTCATGGGGGGCAGAGTTCTTATTTGGTTTGGGCAATGCTTACATTTCATGATGAAAAATGGAGATGAGCACCAACCCCCAGAGTCAGACACAACTGGACTTAATGTCAGGGGAAAACTTTTATGTAACAAAATCTTGTCACACCATTGAGACTGTTAGAAAGAAATGATGATATAACCTTCCATAGACTAAAGATTGACTTGTACGCTACAGTTTGACAGCACTTTAACTACTATGGATCAAGGCTGTGGAATCATGGGTGTAGTTTTACAATGTATTTAGGTTTGTCTGCCAAAAAGTGCTGGTGCCTCAGCAAACTACAAATCCCAGGATTCCATAGCATTAAGCCATGACAGTTAAAGCACTCACAACCTCTGAGGATGCCTGCCATAGATGTGGGCGAAACGTCAGGAGAGAATACTTCTGGAACATGGTCATACAGCCCGAAAAACACACAACAACCCAGTTAAAGCACTGTTGAACTGCATTAATTCTATAAAGTAGATGCACCCTTAGGGCCCTTCCACACAACCATATAACCCAGAATATCAAGGCAGAAAATCTTACAATATCTGCTTTGAAATGGGTTATCTGAGTCCACACAGCCATATCTTCCAGTTCAAAGCAGATAATGTGGGATTTTGTTCAGCTGTGTGGAAAGGGCCTTAGTCTGCTTCCTCAAATGGCATCTGAAGGAGCAGATTTAAATTGATGAAAGTTTATGGTACAATTTTCTCTGTTTCACTGATGCTACACAACCACTTTGTAACTTGATCCAGTTTAATGCAGCTATGTCTTTGAATCTGGAGAACACTTTGATTTAGAAAAATGAGAGAAACACTTTTCTCACCCAGAGCAGTTACTGTGATATTCCCCTCCACCAGATGTAGTGATGTCTGATGGATGGCTTTAAAAAGTTCATAGTGGACTGGATAAGACTGCCATGGGATATTGGGCAGGATGCTATTATCTCCATTATCCTGAGGATCACATAACCTTATCATATTATCTTCTATTATGTTTCTCAACACCAGTTGCTGTGATACATAAGTGAGAGTGCTATTGCACTCATCCTGATGGTCAGCTTCTCATAGGCATCTGGTTGGCCACTGCATGAGCAGATTGCCAGACTAGATCAGCCTTTGGTTGATTAAGATATTTTTTTTCTCCCTGCTAACAAAGTTATGCCCATCCTTTGCAGTCATAACCCATTGTTTTGTGGACTTGTTGTCTGATATGGGAAGTTGCTTTATATTGTACCTCATCTAGAATTGCCAGAGTGAAGGAACAGACCAAAAATTAATCCCTTGGTCATAAAGGGAGACCAAGTGGACCAGGTGGCCAGTTTTAAATTTCTGGGTGTCACTGTTAAGGAGGATCTGACCTGGAGCATCTTTACGGAAGCGTTGTTTGAGAGGGCCCAGCAGAGATTTCACTACCTGCGACTTCTAAAGAACCAGCAACTGAATGAAAAACTGCTGGTGACTTTCTACCACTGTGCTATAGAGTGTGTCCTAAACAACTGCATTTACGCATGGTTTGGTAATTGCACAGTGGCAGATAGAAAGCGCTTCAAAGAGTTACCACTACTTCCCAGAGAATAATTGGTTGCCCTCTCCCCTCTTTGGAGGAACCTTATACGTCCTACAGCCTTAAGAAAGTTCAGTACATTCTTAAGGAGCCATTTCACCCAGCAGATTCCTTTTCTGAATTATTACTATCTGGCAAATGGTACAGGGTGACAAAAACAGACTGAATGATGGGCTTTTATTCTAGAACTGTAACTATATTGAACTTTTGCATTGATGTGGCATTGGGGGCTGTGTGATGGCGGCTGAGAGTGTGGAAGGATGAGTGTGTTGTTTTTGTGATGTGTGCTGGGGAAAGCATTTAATTTCATTGTACAATGACAATAAAGTTATTCTATTCTAAAATTGCTGAGGGCTCATGGATCTTTAATGGTTGTGGAGAAGAGGAAATTTCATCTGGTTTTGTTTATTATCTGGACACACCTGCTGAAATTCCCTTTTTGAGAGCATAGCTTCTTAAACTGTGAGTTGTGGACCCATTTGGGGATCCACTGATTGAATTTGGGGGTTGTGAAAAAACATTGTGTTGTTTTTAGGGAACATTTTAGAAAAACAGCAAAGCAGTGTCTCTTCAGAACTTCCTGATGGCAAGACCTGTTAGACAGTGGAATATGCCACCTTGAAGAGCAGTGATGTTTCCTTCTCTGGAGGCTTTTAAGGAGAAACTAGATGGCCATTTGCTGGGAGTGCTTTGATTGTGTATGTCCCTGTATGGCAATGGATTGGGCTGGATGGCCCTTGGGGTCTCTTCCAATTCTATGATTCTAATTATGATTAACTTTTGTTAATCAGCAGCAACAACAACAACAACAAAACTTTATTTATATTCCGCTCTATCTCCCATGGGGACTCAGTGCGGTTTGCACATGGTAAACATTCAATACCAACATACAGTATACAACAGTGCAATAATAAAACAACAGCTTAAGTATAATAAAAATTTAAAACAACGTGTTCTTTAGGTATAAAAATAGTTTCAGATTACTCCATTGGGTGATTTAACAACCAATGGGCTTAATTTCTGAATAGAACAAGATAGCTGTAAGAGCTAGGGTAAGGGCAGAACAGTAAAAATAACATAAAGCCAGGGGCAAAGTGTTAATGGATAGCAGGGAGCATAGGCCACGATTACACCACTTCAGATCTGCTGAGTAGCTAACAAGGGTTAAACTAGTTAAACTAGCACACATAAAGCTGAGTAAAGCACAGAACAGGGACCGTATGGTGGCCATGTGTCATCTACGGCTTCAGGGGTGGGGGCCACGACTGAGAAGGCCTTTTCCCTTGTCCCCACCAACCGTACCTGGGCCGGTGGTGGGAGTGAGAGGAGGGCTTCCCTGGGTCTGCGCTGGGATATAGAGGTGCGATTGCGAAGGTAGGTGGGGCACAAACCATTTAGGACTTTATAGGACATGACCTGCACATCACATTGCAGGTAGGTACTGGCCATGGACTAAGGGTTGTTGAAAGACAGAGCTTGTAAGGAACATGTTCCCAAACAACATAGCTCTTGGTAAAATGTTAGCCTGTGCAATAACAATGGCAAGAAGCAGCTCCTTTGCAAAATCAATCCAGTGAATGAAAACAAAGCTACTTTATCAGTGGAGTGTGATCCATTTTTTTTTCTTTTTAAGGGCCTTTTTAGCCAAAGAGACATTTTATGCTATTATCTTATCCATCTTGGGATGGGTATGCCATATGTGTTTAAAGTAATAACAAGCTACATGTATGGCAACTCTGTCTGTCACAGGGATTTCTTGGCAGGATTCGTTCAAAAAGAGATTGCCTTGGCCTTCCTCTGAGGCTCCATATAATCCAGTTTCTGAATGCAGATTATCGGCTTTAAACTTGATTATATGGCAGTGTAGACTCATATAATCCAGTTTAAAGGAGATAATCTGCATTCAGAAACTGGATTATATGGTCGGTATAGATGGTGTTTGAGGTTGAGAGTGTGTCTGAGAGAAAAAAACACACAAAAAGTCCAGAAAACTCACAGCAACCCAAAAGGATATAATAATCTGAAAAAACACCATCTAGGAACCATAAGATGAACACAGAGTTGTACTGAGGGACCTAGAGATTCCTAGAAAGATAATTTTACTCAGATCCATGACTAATAAGATCTGCAAAAGTTAAACCCACAAATGGAGAGAATTGACTGCAATTTCATTTAGAACACTATAGCAAGCAATGAAAATCAATTATATTTTGTAAAGTAACTATTCAGTCTCTGGCTGGAGACTATCTTCAAAGACATGCATGCATTTCAGGTCCCTCCCCCTGACTAATTTATGAGTAAGCTTCCATTATTATCAACAGGGTCCTTTCACACTACATAGTTATAGTCAGGCCTGTAGCGAGGGGGGGGGGGTTAGGGGTTCAACCCCCCCCCCCCCAAATTTTTCAAGTTTTAAAAAATATCTCGTTTACTCGTGAATTTTAACTGGTTAACCAAATCCCCATGCTAAGTCTATGAGATGCAAAACATTAAGAGTCCCTCCAGGCACTATCTCAAGCAGATATTGACAGGTTTGTAGCGGGGAGGGGTATGTGCTAGGGGTTCAACCCCCCCCCCCCCCCCCGAAATTTTCAAAACCCCTCCCGAAATTTTTTTCTGGCTACGGCCCTGGTTATAGTGATATGATTCCACTTTACCTGCCATATGGACATCCTAGTTTCCAACAGACCTCACACCTCTGAGGATGCCTGCTATAGATGTGGGCGAAACATCATGAGAGAATGCTTCTGGAACATGGTCATACAGCCCGGAAAACTCACAGCAACGCAGTGATTCTGGCCATGAAAGCCTTGGATTCTTTGGATTTGCAGTTTACGGAAAGGTACTTCAAATTACACTATGTAACATGGTTTTTGTTTCTGGGTTATGAATGTCATTTCCTAATTGGGTCTATCATTTTTTTTTCCATGTCAGAAGCGACTTGAGAACATAAAAACATGGAAAAGGTTTATTAAACTTCAAAAACTTTGTTTTAGCAGGACATCCTGCAGCGTATTTTGCTATTGTTTTTCAATGAATATCTCATAGTGTCTCAACCAATTCATCATAGTTTGTGGCAGCCAAAAAATGAAGTTTCTGGAGTATAACAACAACTTTCAACGAAAGTATCAGGCAATTAAATGGGAAATAACACTTTAAACCAGAATCAGAAAAGTTTTCAACTTTTGTTACATAGTGTTATCTGACAGAGTTTTAATGCCTCCCCAAACTATACACTAGGGTTGTCCATATGTTCGTAAAAATTCTCCTACCGTAATTATTTCGTATTGTTCCCGTTTTTTGACACGAGTATTGAAACGTTTTCCCTGGGCGCTACTGGCAATGTAATACGATTCATCGTTGGCCCATTCTGTAATTGTGTCTTAAAATTTTCGTTAATTTTTTTCCTCCAAATTTTTTAAAAATATTTTTTAATTATTATTATTATTATTATTATTATTATTATTATTATTATTATTATTGTTGTTGTTTCTGCAACCTAACATGAACGGGAGCCTAGCGCAGCCTAACATGGCTCCCGCTCCCTGCCAATCAGAGTCTTCCACGATGGCTAAAAAAGGTGGGGGCTAGTGTCCTCCGCGTCCACGTTTAGAATCGCTCTAAAAATCGCCTCCGCACGGAGCCAAGCCATTCTGGGTTGGGATACCGAGGAGAGAGGGTGGTTTGCGTGCGCCGTGAAGCTGAGAGGGCAAAGTGACTGGGGGTAGAGGGTTGCTGCAGTGCTTAGATATTGTGTTGGGGGGAAATTGGCTTGGGGCTTGGGGCAGAGTGCTTGCTGTGGATGTTGGGAATTTTTTTTTCCCAAAGGAGTCTGCGTCCCTCCCTGCTAGTGCTGAGCTTTGGGTTGGTTCCTTCTCCTGAGGTAGACCTTTTGCCTTTCTATTTTTCCTTTTTCTGGAATAAAGCAATCACCCCATAAGCCTTTCTTTCCAAGCCTTAAAAGGAAGGAGCTTGAAAATTATAGTTTTCTAAGCAGCACGTCTGCTTCCCTGTAAGCGCTGAGCTCCTGAGGGAGACCTTTAGCCTTTCCTTTTTAAATTTTTCTGGAATAAAGCAATCACCCCATATGCCTTTCTTTCCAAGCCTTAAAAGGAGGGAGCTTGAAAATTATAGTTTTCTAAGCAGCACGTCTGGTTCCCTGTAAGCGCTGAGCTCCTGAGGGAGAACTTTAGCCTTTCCTTTTTAAATTTTTCTGCAATAAAGCAATCACCCCATATGCCTTTCTTTCCAAGCCTTAAAAGGAGGGAGCTTGAAAATTATAGTTTTCTAAGCACGTCTGCGTCCCTGTAAGTGCTGAGCTTCCCTCACACTTCGTTTATAATCCCAAGCCCCCGGGCTGAGTGTTATTGTATCAATTACAAAGACACACATTGTTTTCAAACATAAAGGGTACATTGGAAGAAATAGTTTCCAAACAACGTGGGGCACCCGCCAAGGCATTGCTTCCCTCATGCTCCATTTCTATTCCCAAGCCTTGGGCTGAGTTTTATTTCTGCAATCACAAAGTCAGACATTGATTTGATTCAATAGAGGGTCCACAGCAATTTATAGTTTCCAAAGGACGTTGCCAATCCTGTCAAGGCATTGCTTGGCGTGTGCTGCATTTCTAATCCAAAGTCCTCAGCCAGAGTTTCATTTTTGCCATCACAAGGTCAGCCAGTGGCACCATTGATCAAAAGGTTCAAAGGCAATGTATAGTTTCCAAAGGACGTTGCCAATCCTGTCAAGGCATTGCTTGGCGTGTGCTGCATTTCTAATCCAAAGTCTACACAAGTAGAAGAGGGACTTTTACAGTGATAAGAACCCAATTGAACAGGAAATAAGACTTTCAAACCAGGAACAGGTTTCTTCAAATATTGAAAAATAGTGTATTATAAAAAGTTATAAAAATTCACCAAAAATAATAGGAGACAGGAAACATTCTGCAATTTGTTGAGCAAAGAGTGTGGAATGTGTTCTCCCACTGTACCAAATTTGATGAGAATAGCTCAAGAAATGAGGGCAGAAGACCCCCAGAAAAGTCCCCCCTGGTTTCCTGTTTTTTGGCGATTGTGCATGCGCGTCCGCCATTTTAGAAACATTTTAGAAACATTACGAATTTTCGGAAATATCCGAAAATTTTGGGTGAAACATTTAGAAATAATTTCTACATCGAAGAGCCGGCACCCCCTACTTTAGAAACAAGAATTGAAACATTTTTTCCATCGATTGGACAAGCCTACTATACACCCCTTAATTTTATAGGATGCTGTAACGGAAAACCTAATTATAATGGGGATTTTTGTATATATTATTAATGTTGGTTTAATGGCAAAGGTAGGCAGGAGATAGCTACTTCTGATTGGTTGTGCTGTAGAAATGTAACTAGCAAGAAAGGGGCGGAGCTAGCTGAAGGAAAAAAGAGGGAACATTAAAAAAGTTATCTCAGTTTGTAGCCGGTGAGCTAGATGGAAGATGTATGTGTTCAGGTTTGTAGCTTCCAATGTATATTGAGGTAAAAAGAGAGTGATTTAGGTCTGGGTTCTTGGTTAAGAAAAACTGAGAGGAATAGAGAGTCTTTTGAGACTAGGATTCAGTCAGGTTGACTAGAGTGAAGAGTAACTTCCAGATTTAATAGCCCAGTCAAAAAGGCTGTGGGGATATATATATTTTTGAAAGGAAAAATAGAGTATTAACAAATTGAACTAAGTTTGAGTGTTCGGAAAGTTATATATTAACAGCTTTGCATAACCAAGTCAGTGCAAGACAATATCTATCATAACAACCAAGTGGAACTGAAGAAAAGAATCTTTGTAACAAAATACGCTTTATGTGCCAAAGAATTCAGAAATAAACCTTTCTTTGTTTCAATAAGGATAGTATCTCTTTACATCGCATGTGTGCACGCACACACTTACGTGTATATTGTTGGGGATCTTGAAATAGAGATCACTCCCTGCCTAAAAAGCCTTTTGTCTTGGCATAATATTTAATGTTGGCAAAGGTGGGATATCAAGAAAAAGATCTCCCCTGCCGGAACGATCCTTTACAGATGCCATCATGGAAGTTACAGTATAAAACATAGTGCTAAAATTGTATAGTATGAAAGGGCCCTAAAACATGTGTCGTAAAGAGAACAGGATTCCTTTGTTTTAGGAAGCCAGAATGCCACTGCCCACCTCATTTCATCTCAAAGTCACTAGACGGTTTAGATACACTTGAACTAAAATTAACCACTTTTCAATTGTATTGATCTTAATGGGAGAGCATAGTGCGTGTTCCACTCCCTCCCTTTCAAACGAATGGGATGGAAAAAATAAACATCCACTGGATGGCATCAGCTCTTAATCTTCTTATTTTAAAGTATTTTAATCCATCTTCATCTTCTATATGCTTTCCCAAGTGATCCCTCAAAGCCTTCTGCAGCTGCACTTTCTCTGAGTCTGTAATTGGTGTGCCATTTATGGCAGGCAATTCACATGGGAGTGAATGTCCACAATTGCATACCGGAAACACTGTAAGTGGATTGCTCTTCCCTTCAGAATTGCAAGTAATTTAGATGCTTGTCCCCTTCTTTCACCACAGCTGCACTTCCAGTGTGCAAAAGGATGTTCACACACAGATTCATGCACATGGTCTTGGTCTAAGGTGTCCTTCCAGAAGGTAAACTTAGGGAGGACATGGGAGATTTAAGCTCAAAGGAAACTAGTGAATCATCTCTTTTTTTCTGTGATGTTCCTGCCACCACCACATTTCCCCTCACATACGCATCTAAAAATAACAAAGCCTAATGGCATCTTAAAGATTAACAAGTACAGAAACCTACATAGATAGCATAGACCATGCCACAATGCGTCATTTTTCAAGGATAATATCTCTCCTTTGCTTGTTCTACACCAGACCCATATGGGCTTGCTTTAGAAATCCAAGTAAATTCAGGAATTTCATGTGGGGATGCTGGCATCTGTAGTCCCGAAACCTAACTTTTCCAGACAATGACAATTTGTGTGCATCTGTCTGCTGAGATAGAGAGCCACCATGGTACACAATAGTTTGAGGATTGGATTGGGATGCTGGAAGTTCAGGATTCAAATCTCCACTCAGCTATGGAAACTCACTGAATGACCTTGGGCAAGTCACACTCTCTCAGCCTCAGAGGAAGGCAATGGCAAATCACTTCTAAACCTTGCCTGAAATAGCTACCATAAGTCAGAGCTTATTTGAAGAAACCTGGCAATAACAAACAACCTGCTAAGATTGTGGTGTGCATTTCCATCCAAGAACTTCACATCTCTTGCTTCTGCAAACTGAGTTCGAAGCAGTGCTAAACCTAAGGGGCTGAATAATGCAGCAACATATAGGCCAGATTGATGTGAGATCTGTTTATGACTTCCAGGATATGCCTCTGAAAACCAGTTGACAGGGAAAAACAGGGAAAAGATAGCTAATATCTTGCTTATAGGATTCCCAGCAGGCTTCTGGTTGTCCACGGAGAAAAACAGGAAGCTGGACAAGATAGGCCTTGGCTCAGATCCAGCAAGACAATTCATATGAAAACCGATCCATGTGAGAAATAAATGGGGGAAACATTCCCTAAAGAGACTATATTCATGCACACTAGGCTTGATCGATCCACGAAAAATTTGATTCTAAACTCGTTGCAAAAGTAGAGGGGGGCAGCGTTTCGTTTTTGAAGGTATTTCTGAATTTTGCCCCCCAAAAAATTCGAAATTAACGAAAATTTGTTATTTTCTAAATTAATTCGTTAATGGCGGACGCGCATGCGCAATTCCCAAAAACAGCACAGAGGGAGAGGACTTTACAGGACTCTCCCACCCTCATTTTTTGAGTGATCTTCTTCAAACTTGGTACAGTGGTAGAACACATTTAACACTGATAGCTCACCAAAATTTGGAACGTTTCCCTTATCCTCTGATTTTTGGCGAATTTTCATAGCTTTTATAATAAACCATTTTTTAATAATTGCAGAAATCTGTTCCTGGTTTGAAAGTCTTATTTCCTGTTAAATTGGGTTGTCTTTACTGTGAAAGTCATTGTTCTACTTCAGAAACTTTGTTTTTGTGGCTGAAACTTTGTTAAATTGGTGTGTGTGTGATATATACTGTGTATATATATAGTCCCTGCATATGTGTGTGTGTGTTTGTGTGTGTGTGTGTATAGGTAAAGGTAAAGGTATCCCTTGACGTTAAGTTCAGTCATGTCTGACTCTGGGGGTTGGTGCTCATCTCCATTTCTAAGCCCAAGAGCCAGTGTTGTCCATAGACACCTCCAAGGTCATGTGGCCGGCATGACTACATGGAGTGCCATTACCTTCCCGCCAGAGCGGTACCTATTGATCTACTCACATTGGCATGTTTTCAAGCTGCTAGGTTGGCAGAAGCTGGAGCTAACAGCGGGCACTCACTCTGCTCCCGGGATTTGAACCTGGGACCTTTCGGTCTGCAAGTTCAGCAGCTCAGTGCTTTAACACACTTCGCCATCGGGGCTCATGTATATATATATAATATACATACACATCCACACAATGTGGAGAATATGTGGAAAGGTAGATAGATAGATAAGTTGGGAGCCACAGCGAAGGCACCTTCCTGGGAGCAAGGTCTAATAATAATAATAATAATAATAATAATAATAATAATAATAATAATAATAAATCCCTTACAATATCCAAGATGGGTACCATTATTGGCAGAGAAAGCCAAGCTGTAGGAGTTGAAATCCAATAATTTATCCTCCCTATAGAATCAATTTTATATGCATTTTTAGCTACAGAAAAGCTAAAATCAGGACAGTAAAAGAACAACACCCAGAAAATGGGAATTCCAGACAGGAAACAATCAGGGCCAGCTAATACCTCCCAACAAAGGATTCCCCCAGGTAGGAAGCAGCCAGGCTTTGAAGCTGCAAGGCTATTCAATGCTAATCAAGGTGACCAATTGCAACATTCACACTTGCCTCCCACAGACAAGAGTTCTTTCTCCCACCTTGGACCTTCCACAGATATATAAACCCCACTTGCCTAGCTTCGCACAGACGTCAAAACCTCACCGCCGGACCCCTCTCTGTCTCTCTCGGTCTCTCCATTCCCGGCTCCATCCGCCGCCTTCCCGCCTCACAGAGAGACACCAGGCCTGAGCTGAGGTGAGGCGGCGGCGGCGGCAGCCATTTCCCCCCTCCGTCTTCCTCCTCCTCCTCGGCCTCCTTCCCCCTCGCCCCCTCCCATTGGCTGAGCCCGTGACGCCCCTTTTGCTGAGGGGCAAAAGGAAAGGGCCTGAATGGTGGGAGTTTGGGTGATTTGCAAAAGCTTTTTTTTCCTAACGAAAAAAACGACGACATAACGAAAAACGGCCTCTCGCGATTCGAAACCGCGATATCCAGACGTGTGGACAACCAATGCCGTATATTGCTTCAAAACAAACGAAAATAACGAATTAATAACGGTTAACGGGGAAAACGAATTATTTGAGCAAGCCTAATGCACACTTACACAGTTCTCCAGATCATCCAGTTCAGAAAAGTTACTTGGGCAAGGATTCCTAGGCAGCACATCTGATGTCCATAACCAATTGCAATCCCCAAAATAATGTTTCCAACAAGAATACAGTTCATTTTCCTTCAATTGTGTGTCTATGCATGTCTTCAAGTTATTTAAATGTATGGTGACCACCATGAATTTCATAGGGTTTTCTTAGGCAAGGAATATTCATAGATGGCTTTGCCAGTTCCTTCCTCTGAAATACAGCCTACTGTACCAGGCATTCATTGTTGATCTCCCATCCCAGTACTAACTAGACCTGAGGCTCCTGAACTTCCAGGATCATACAGAATCAAGTTATCTTCCTTACACTGTGTGTGTGTGTGTTATAAAGGAATTCACACTTTGTCCCTTAGGCACCTGTACCCCTTTGGTATGATTGTACTGAGCATGTTCAGACTCAAGATTCCATTTTATAGGTAGTCTGCTTTACACCTCAGTGGAGGTGGATGCATGTATGTTGCTGTTTGGACTTCAATATAGAAGTATGCTTATGGACTTCAGTGAGTACAAGTATACTTAATGAGTATGGACTATTGATTAAGAATGATACGCAGTGTACTCAACACAGAGAGGCTGCATCCTATCTGTAACTAAACTTTAATGAGAAATGTGCCTGTATGGTGAATTAATAATAGATGTTAATGAGTAAACAAGATATGTTATTTTTCAAAGGGTTTGTTTTTTTTATCTTTAAACTAAAAGATTTTTAAAGGGAGTGTATATCTTTTGGGAAATTATAACTGCAAAGAAACAACCATCTTTTGCTAACCAAATATATTTTCATAGTGGCATGCCTTTGTCCTTGGCAGTTCAAAGACATGATTCTTCAGTTTAACAGCTGAGTTACCTGTGTGCCATTACATCAATGCTAATATCACTTGTTCAAAGGGTTGACTTCTAATAATGTTATGCTTTTCTTGACTAGTGTTTTTCAAAAGGTGGTCTCCACATGTTTATGGAGATTCACATTTACCAAAAGGATATGTGCCCAAAGACTGGGTGCAATTATTTTTGATAGTTTGACTTAAACTCCCAACCACCCAGCTAGCATAGTCAATATTAAGGAAGGATGGGTGTTGTTGTAAAAAAATGTCTAGGTGGTCCCATACTCCTCCACCCTTTCAAGACAGCCAGACTTTACTTATGTGAGAATAACTAAATAAATCAAAATAAAAATTAGTCAGAAATTTGCTTTTGGCTTGCATGGAGTGATTTTTCTTCAAGGAAAAAAAAATACTTTTAGCTTTGAACAATAAAGTGGGAACTTCCCAGCTTCGTAAAAGCGATCAATGCATCAATTAACCTTCTAAGTGTTAATGGCAAGATCTAGTGATGAAGGAATTGGCCTTTATCAGTTGTGGAGTCACACAAGCCTTGCCCAGTAAGTGCCTAGCCATAAAACCTGTGCAGTACATTGAATGGTCTTTGAATTTTTTTTATAAATTAGACCCTCCCCCAAGTTCCTTATTCCCAGTAGACAAATAATGCACTTTGAGAGTACTGGAGGATTTTAAAAGATAAATTATTACTGCAAAGGGTGGGGCAGGGAATTCTATTTGGAATGAAAAATGAAAAAGTAACAATGGCCTGGAGACACAGATGATCTACTGGGAAAACCCCTTGAAAATGTTTTCATAACAGGGTTGTTGGCTGATGCTTGAGCAGAAAACATGGGAGATTGTCTTCAAAATCATTGCACCTTCAGCCAGCATTTATGCCCCAACCTGCTGGGACAGGGTCCATTTCATAGGATCATACATTTGCAGAGTGGGAAAAGAACATCAGGGCCATCCAGTCCTATTCTGCCAAAGGAAAAGGTAAAGATATTCCCCTGACATGAAGTCTAGTCGTGTCCAACTCTGGGGGTTGGTGCTCATCTCCATTTCTAAGCCGAAGAGCCGGGGTTGTCCATGGACAACTCCAAGGTCATGTGGCTGGCATGATTGCATGGAGCGCCATTACTTTCCTGCTGGAGATGTACCTATTGATTTACTCACATTTGCATGTTTTCAAACTGCGAGGTTGGCAGAAGCTGGGGCTGACAGCGGGAGCTCACCCCACTACCCGGATTCAAACCACCAACCTTTTGGTCAGCAAGTTCATCAGCTCAGCGGTTTAACCCGTTGCACCATCAGGGCTCTAATTCTGTCATGCAGGGACACAATCAAAGCATCCCTGAACAGATGGCCACCTAGTTTCTGTTTAAAGACCTCCAGAGAAGAAGACTCCATCAGATTCCAAGGCAGTATATATATCCCACTGTCAAACACCTCTTACCATCAGGAAGTTATTTCTTATGTTTAGATTGAATCTCTATTTCTGCCATTTGAATCCATTGCTTTTTGTCCTAGTATCCAGAGCAGGAGAAAACACACTTTACCCTTCCTCAATGTGACATCCTCCTTTCAGATATTAAAATATGGCTATTATATCCCCTCCTAACCTTCTCTACTCCAAGCTAAACATACCCAGCTTCCTAAACCACTCCTCATAAGACTTGGCTTCCAAACCCTTGGTTATTTTGGTTGCCCTTCCCTGGACATGTTCCATCTTGTCCACCATCTCCTTCTTGAACTGGACACAATATTCCAGGTGAGATCCGAACAATGCAGAATAGGATAGAGCTATGACTTCCCTCAATCTAGACATGATATTCCTATTGTTGCAGCCGAGAATCATTGGCTGTCACATCACACTGTTGATTTATGTTCAGTTGTGGTCTACTAAGACTCCTGAATACGTTGTTGAAGGCTTTCATGGCCAAAATCACCGAGTTGCTGTGAGTTTTCCAGGCTGTAGGGCCATGTTCCAGAAGCATTCTTTCCTGATGTTTCACCTGTATTTATGGCAGGCATCCTCAGAGGTTGTGATGTATATTGGAAACTAGGCAATTGGGATTTATAGATCTCTGGAAAGTCCAGGGTTTGAGAGAGAACTCTTGTCTGTTGGAGGCAAGTGTGAATGTTTCAATTAATCACCTTCATTAGCATTGAAAAGCCTTGCTTTTTTTTTGGAAACAAGTCAAGTGAGGTTTATATATCTGTGGAATGTTCAGGGTGGGAGAAAGAACGCCTGTCTGTTTGAGGCAAGTGTGAGTGTTTCAATTGGCTGCCTTGATTAGTATTGACTAGTCTTTCAGCTTCAAGGTCTGGCTACTTACTGCCAGGAGAATCCTTTGTTGGAAGTTGTTAGCTGGCCCTGATTGATTCATGTCTGCAATTCCTCTGGTTTCTGAGTGGTGTTCTTTATTTGGAGTCCTGATTTTAGAATTTTTTTTAAATACTGGTAGCCACATTTTCATGGTCTCCTTCTTTCTATTGAAATTGTCCACATGCTTGTGGATTTCAAATTCCAGACAATCAATCAGAGCCAGCTAACACCTCCCAACAAAGGATTCCCCCAGGCAGTAAGCAGCCAGAACTTGAAGCTGCAAGACTACTTAAGGCTAATCAATGTTTCCAATGGAAACATTCACACCTGCCTCAAACAGACAAGAGGTCTTTCTCCCACCCTGAACATATAGATAAAACCCACTTGACTGGTTTCCAACATATCTCATTACCTCTGAGGATGCCTGCCATAGATGCAGGTAAATGTCAGGAAAGAATGCTTCTGGAACATGGCCATACAGCCCGGAAAACTCACAGCAGCCCACTCCTAAATCCCAATCAAATGTACTCAGGTGTCACCCATCCTATATCTGGGCATTTCTATTTTTATGCCCTTGTGTAGTTCAGGCTTGGGCAAACTTGGACCCTCCAGGTGTTTCGGACTTCAACTCCCACAATTTCTAACAGCCGGCAGGCTGTTAGGAATTGTGGGAGTTGAAGTCCAAAACACCTGGAGGGACCAAGTTTGCCCAAGCCTGGTGTAGTACCTTACATTTCTCCTTATGGATAGTTTTGGCTCAGTTCTCTAATCTGTTAAGATCATTTCGGATTCTGATCCTGTCCTCTGAGGTATGCTATCCCTTCCAGTTTGGCATCATCTGCAAATTTGGTAAGTATGTTCTTTTTTCCAAGTCATTGTTAAAGATTACAAGGATATCCCCCTTGAGCTGTGGTGCCCAGAACTAGACAGGGCTTTCCAGGCAATGTCTGATCAAAGCAGAACACAGTGGGACCATGACTTCTTTCTTCGTGTCAGGAGCAACCAGAGTTACTTCTGGAGTGAGAGAATTGGCCGTCTGCAAGGACGTTACCCAGGGGACGCCCGGATGTTTTAGATGTTTTACCATCCTTGTGGGAGGCTTCTCTCATGTCCCCGCATGGAGCTGGAGCTGATAGAGGGAGCTCATCTGCGCTCTTCCCGGGTGGGATTCGAACCTGGCAGCCTTCAGGTCAGCAACCCAACCTTCAAGTCACAAGGCTTTTATCCCCTAGGCCACCGGAGGCTCCTCACTTCCCACTATTCATGCAGCCTAGAATCGCATTGGCTGTATTAGCTGCCCCATCACACTGTGAGCCCATGTTCATCTTGCAGGCTTGTCTACGAAGACTCCGAGATCCTTTCCACATGGCCAGTTGTCACTCAGTTATACCCCGAGTTCACAGGAGGAGTGGAGAGAGCTGCAGAGATTTGAACCCAGGCTTTCCCCGGCCAAGGGTCCCCTGCTTGGTCCCTTGAGCCTGGCGCGGGTTCGCTTCCTTTCCGTTTGCCCGACTCAAAGGCTCGGCAAGGCCCACGGCGCCCTCCCCTCCCCTCCCCTCCCCACTGGGCAACACAAGGCGCCCCTTTGTGTCCCCTCAGGGCAGAACAGAAGCGCTGTGTGCGCGCCCAGAGAGAGAAACACGCCCAGCGTGGTACCCCCCACGCTCCCAAACACACCTCCGCCGGGATTCCTAGGAAAATTGTGTTGTCCAAGGCTTTCATGGCCGGAATCTCTGGGTTGCTGTGATCTTTCCAGGCTGTATGGCCATGTTCCAGAAGCATTCTCTCCTAACGTTTCACCCACATCTATGGCAGGCATCCTCAGAGGTTGTGGGGTCTATTGGAAACTAAGCAATTGGGGTTTATACATCTGTGGAATAATGTCCAGGGTGGGAGAAAGAACTCTTGTCTGTTAGAGGCAAGTGTGAAGGTTTCAATTAATCGCCTTGATTTGCATTAAAAAGCCTTGCAGCTTCAAAGCCTGGCTGATTCCTTCCTGGGGGAAGCCTTTCTTCGGCGGTGTTAGCTGTCCCCCATTGATTCATGTCTGGAATTCCCTCTGTTTTCTGAATGCTGTTCTTTATATTATTGGATTGGACTTTTCTGTTGTGGTGGGTGGGGGAAGGAAGGCTATTTTGAGCCAGATTATAAATCAGAAGCATCAAGTCACACAATAAAATATCCCAAAATATTGGGATTTATGCACTTTTGTTCACCCTTGATCATGGAGACTCAAGTGGCAGATACAGAGCTTAAAATGCAAAATATTCGGTTTTCAGAACAGTTAAGTAAAGGGAAAGGTTTCCCCTTGACATTAAGTCTAAGCCTTGGCAAGGGGAGATACATACAATAGAATTTCACTTATCCAACACTCGCTTATCCAACGTTCTGGATTATCCAACACATTTTTGTAGTTGATGTTTTCAATAAATCGTGATATTTTGGTGCTAAATTCGTAAATACAGTAATTACTACAGAGCATTATTTCATATTGAACTACTTTTTCTGTCAAATTTGTTGTATAACATGATGTTTGGGTGCTTAATTTGTAAAATAATAAGGTAATTTGACGTTTAATAGGCTTTTCCTTAATCTCTCCTTATTATCCAACATAATACCGTTTATGTTGGATAAGTGAGACTCTACTGTATATATATGTGTGTGTGTGTATGGTTTTCCCCGACATTAAGTCCAGTTGTGTCCAACTCTCGGGGTTGGTGCTCATCTCAATTTCTAAGACGAAGAGCCAGCGTTGTCCACAGACACCTCCTAGGTTATGTGACTGGCATGACCACATGGCCTTCCCACTGGAGCTGTACCTATTGATCTCTTGACTGTTTATTGCCCATGTTTTTTTTTTTGCACTTGTTGTATTTTGTATGTCACACCTTGAGTATTTTGTGAGCCGCCCCGAGTCCCCCTGGGAGATGGTGGCAGGATATAAATAAAGTATTATTATTATTATTATTATTATTATTATTATTATTATTATTATTATTATTATTATTATTTACTGCCCTGATTGTACAGTTTTTAAAATACTGATAGCCAGATTTTGTTAATTTTCATGTTTTCCTCCTTTCTGTTGAAATTGTCCGCATGCTTGTGGATTTCAATGGCTTCTCTGTGTAGTCTGACATGGTGTTGTTAGTGTGGTCCAGCATTTCTGTGTTTTCAAATAATATGCTGTGCCCAGGATGGTTCATCAAGTACTCTGCTATGGCTGACTTCTCTGGTTAAGTCTGCAGTGCCGTTTATATTCCTTGATTCGTGCCTGGGCGTTGTGTACCATGTCAGACTACACAGAGAGGCTGTTGAAATCCTCAAGCATGTGGACAATCTCAACAGAAAGGAGGAAGCCATGAACATGAACAAAGTCTGGCTGCCAATATTTAAAAAAACTCTAAAATCAGGACAGTAAAATACTGTTTACCACGCAGCTGTGGACAAGTCTACACAGGGACCACCAAACATAGGGCCCAGACACAAATAAAAAACATGAAGGGCACAGACTAACTCAACCAGAGAAGTCAGTCCTAGCAGAGCACTTGATGAACCAACCTGAACACAGCATATTATTTGAAAATGCAGAAATGCTGGACCACTCTAATTACCACCATGTCAGACTACACCAGTGGTTCTCAACCTGTGGGTCCCCAGGTGTTTTGGCCTACAATTCCCAGAAATCCCAGCCAGTTCACCAGCTGTTAGGATTTCTGGGTTTTGAAGGCCAAAACATCTGGGGACCCACAGGTTGAGAACCACTGGACTATACAGAGAAGCCATTGAAATCCACAAGCATGTGGACAATTTCAACAGAAAGGAGGAAACCATGAAAATGAACAAAATCTGGCTACTAGTATTAGGTAAAGGTAAATGTTTCCCCTGACGTTAAGTCCAGTCGTGACCGACTCTGGGGGTTGGTGCTCATCTCTATTTCTAAGCTGAAGAGCCGGCGTTGTCCGTAGACATCTCCAAGGTCATGTGGCTGGCATGACTGCATGGAGTGCCATTACTTTCCCACTGGAGCGGTACCTATTAATCTACTCACATTTGCATGTTTTCGAACTGCTAGGTTGGCAGGAGCTGGGGCTAACAGCGGGTGCTTATTCCGCTCCTGGGATTTGAACCTGGGACCTTTGGGTCTGCAAGTTCAGCAGCTCAGCGCTTTAACGAACTGTGCCACCGGGGGCCCAGTATTAAAAATCTCTAAAATCAGGGCAATAAATAAAGAACAACACTCTGAAAATAGGGGAGTTCCAGACATGACTCAACTAGCTAACACCTCCCAACAAAGGATCCCCCCTGGCAGGAATCAGCCAGGCTTTGAAGCTGCAAGGCTATTCAATGCTAATCAAGGTGATTAATTGAAAAATTCACACCTGCCTCCAACAGACATGGGAGTTCTTTCTCCCACCCTGGACCTTTCACGGATATATAAATCCTACTTGTCTAGTTTCCAACAAACCTCAACAACCTGTGAGGATGCCTGCCATAGATGTGGGCGAAACGTCAAGAGAGAATGCTTCTGGAACATGGCCATACAGCCCGGAAAACTCACAGCAACCCAGTGATCCTGGCCATGAAAACCTTGGACAACACATAATTGGAATTGTTTGCCTTCAACCTTCAAGCTGGAGGGGTGGGTGTAGAGAGGCAGGAGTGGGCAGTGGAAGGTCCCACCTAAAGAAATGTTGCCAAGGCTGAGATGCGGCTCCTGGTCTGATGCTGCGGCTGAGATGACTTAACACAACCCCCAATACACATACACACACACAAACATTCTCCTTCCCGGCTTGCTCTCCCTATTGCTTCTCTCCCGCTCCATCCCTACACTTTTGTTGTTGTTGCTGCTGCCTCTGCTGCGGCTGCTGCGTCTGGGGGTGGAAGGGATATTTTTAACCCAGAGGCGGAAGGGAGCTCTGCTGCTGCCTTTGGAGAAGGGGAAGGGAGAAATCTCTTTTTTTGGGGGGGAGGGAGAAGGGGGAACCCCCAGACTGACCCAAGGCCCGAAGAGAGAGGACAAGGAGAGCCCAGTCCTCCCAACCTGTGCTCTCTCTGAGCATCTGGCTCCTTCCTTTGGCAGCAGAGGAGGAGGAGGAAGAGAGGACGGAGGAGGAGCCTTGATCGCGTTATTATCAGAAATATTAGTGTTTGATTCTCCTTCGGGGAGAGAGAGGGAGGGAGGGAGGGGGGATTGCCTCCCTTCGCCTTGCCTTGCCTTGGCCCCTCCTCTCGCCAGTCCCTATTTCTCTGGCTTCCAAGGGCCGCCTCGCCAATCTCGTTCTCTCTCTCTCTCTCTCTCTCTCTCTCTCTCTCTCGCCTTCCTCGCCCCCGCCCCGCATTCAGATCCGCACCCGGCTTGGTGGGCTGCTCGCTCGCCCCCTCCCGCCCCTGCAGAGGAGGAGGAGGAGGAGGAGGAGGAGGAGGAGGAGGGAGAAGGAGGCTGCTCTGCTGCTGCTGCTGCTTCTGGGGGCGAAGCGTCGGGGGCGGAGGGTTCTTCGCCCGGGCTGAGCCATGCGCGGCTGCAGGGAGCCGGGATGGGGCGAGACGATGCCGCTGCGGCTGCTCCGGATCCCAGCATCGCCTCACCGGGGGCCCAGGAGGCAGAGGAGCCGGAGGCGCCGACGACGCTGCTGTTGCTGCTGCTGAAAGGCGACGGGCGATGGGTGAGTGGGAGAAGAACCCTTCCCACCTTCCTGATCATCAAAAGACCTTCCTTTCCCTCTGCCTCTTTCTACCTCTCCTCCCCTGCTTTCTTCTCTCCCGTTGCCCTCCTGCCCCCATCCCTCCCCATCTCTCCATCCATCTTCCCTTTTGTCTCCGATTTCCACCCCTGCATCCTCCTCCTCTGGTACCCCCTTTCTCCATCCTCATGTTCTCCCGCTTTCCATCCATCCCTCTTTGTATTTGTCTCAGAGGCAAGAAAAAGAGGATGATCTTTCCCAGGGAATTGTTTCAAGGCAGGGGCTGCTCCAGCCTGTTTGTAGGGCTCAGAGGAGAGGAGGAAGGATGCTCTCTCTCTCTCTCTCTCTCTCTCTCTCTCTCTCTGCCCTCCTCTAATCCCCAATTGGTCGATCCCGGGGCCTCTGGAGGACCAGGCACCTCATCCCCCTTCCGTCAGGAGGGACATCTCCAGGTGCACTTCTCTCTCCACTCTGACTTCCCTTTGAGATTTGGGCAGCATCAACTGTGTATGTGTGTGTGTGTTGAAGAAAGGCAATGCCAAGGACCCTGCCTGCAGACACTGCTGCAACAGCAACTGCTTATGTAGTTCAGGAGCCCAGGGAGAAGAAGGGACAAGTGTTATCGAAGGCTTTCATGGCTGGAATCACTAGGTTGCTGTGAGTTTTCTGGGCTGTTTGGCTATGTTCTAGAAGCATTCTCTCCTGACATTTCGCCTGCATATATGGCCGGCATCCTCAGAGGTTGTGATGTCTGTTGGAAACTAGGCAAGTGGGATTTATATATCTGAAATATCCAGGGTGGGAGACAAAACTCTTGTCTGTTTGAGGCAGGCGTGAATGTTGCAATTGGCCACCTTGATTAGCACTGACTAGCCTTTCAGCTTCAAATTCTGGCTGTTTACTGCCGGGGGAATCCTTTGTTGGAAGGTGTTAGTTGGCCCTGATTGATTCATGTCAGAAATTCCTCTGTTTTCTAAATCTTGGTCTTTATTTATTGTCCTGATTTTAGAGTTTTTAAAATACTGGTAGCCAGATTTTGTTCATTTTCATGCTTTCCTTCTTTCTGTTGAGATTATCCACATGCTTGTGGATTTCAATGGCTTCTCTGTGTATGAACCAACCTGGACACAGTGTATTATTTGAGAACACAGATATGCTGTACCACTCTAACAACCACCATGTCAGACTACACAGAGAAGCCATTGAAATCTACAAGCATGTGGACAATTTCAACAGAAAGGAGGAAAACATGAAAATGAACAAAATCTGGCTATCAGTATTTTTTTTTAAAAAAACCCTCTAGAATCAGGACAGTAAATAAAGAACAACACTTTGAAAACAGGGGAATTTCAGACATGAAACCATCAGGGCCCGCTAACACATCTCAACAAAGGATCCCCCGGCAAGAAGCAGCCAGACTTTGAAGCTGTAAGACTAGTTAATGCTAATCAAGGTGATTAATTGAAACATTCACACCTGCCTCCAACAGACCAGAGTTCTTTCTCCCACCCTGAACATTCCACAGGTATATAAACTCCACCTGTCTAGTGTCCAACATACCTCACAACCTCCGAAGATGCCAGCCATAGATGCAGGTGAAATGTCAGGAGAGAATGCTTCTGGAACATGGCCATACAGCCCGAAAAACTCATAGCAACCCAGCAATTCCAAGTGTCTACTCCTGCTCAGCAGCAGCCAGAGAGAAGCAACCCACTTGTACTTGTATGAATAGCCAGGCGGGGGGAGGGGAGGAACCTGGATGGAGCCAAAGGTGTTTCCCTGCCCCCAAGAGAAGGCCCCATCACTCCCATTCCAAAGCAGAAAGGGTGGGCTATGTACTCCCTCTCTCTGTTTTCCCACAAAAAGATACAGCACACACGTATACCTCCTGCCAAGGCTGCCTACCTACAAGCAGAAGCACTGCAGGCACAGCCCATCTGTTCCCCGACCTCCATGCCAGGAGGGTATCTTTGGTGCATTGGTGCCAAGCCTGCAGCACTCTCTAGGCAGGAAAGGGGGTAAGAGGTGGGGAGCTGCTTTTGAACCCCAGCCTCGATCTACCATGCACACAAATAAGGAGGTGGTCTATCCTGCCTTCCACCCCTTGTTTGCATATCCAGATTTTTAAAAATACACTGATAAAATCAGTTATAGGAGCCAGCGTTGTGCTGCTTTCTTTCCAGTAGTGTGTAATGTAGCACCACCGGCCAGATTTGCTCTATTGATCCATCCATCTCTTGCAGGGGTGGCAGTAACCACCTCCTTCAGCTCCATCCCTGGGATATGTGACTGTCTGCATGAACACAGCAAAGGTGTTATCCTGCCGAGGAGGAGAGCTAATGCTGCAGCTGCAGACCTGCTTTTAGACAGTATTTTGCCTCAGAGGAAGGCAACAGCAAGCCTCTTCTGAACAAATCTTGCCCAAAAAACCCTATGATATGATGCCTTAGGGATGCCATAGGTCGAAAATGACTTAAAGGCACCCAACAATGACAACAGCAACAGAGACCGAATAAGAGGGCAGAGAGCAAGCATGAAGGAAGGGAAGAGTAGAAAGGCAGGGCTGCCTCCTTCACTTTGTTCCCTCAAGGTTTTGGTAGGATACCCACTGAGATAATCTTAGTCAGTGTCTCTCACTGCCTTAAGGAGATCTGCAGAAACCTGACAGGAATGCATTGTTCAAAACTTAAAATTATTGGTAAAACTGTTTCCTCGTCAGCAAGGATATAGAGCTTTTGAATGATGAGAGCAAATTACATATGTTATGCCTGTAATCTTTAAAATGGTTGTGAAAGGTAGGCCAGCCTTATTATTTCTGCGTTGTAGAAGTGATGTTGCAACCATTAGTGGCTTATCAAATGGGTTTGGGGTTTAGCTGAATTACAATGGAACTTGTTTAGCTGTACCTCTGGGCGAGTTTACATATTGATGTCTCACGTCAGTCAAGCCTTGATGACTTGGGAGGTGAACACGTGAACTGAAAAAGTACCACCTTCGGGTGGGAATCTTCAGTGAGTTTTAAGTTTTTATCTGTGGTGTTTGATTGGAACTGACTCATTCGCTCAAGCCTTTCTTTGCTTGATAGTGTGGTTATCTGGTTATGACTGACGAGTGAATAAGTGCATGTGTGAATCAGACTTTAATCTTCAGCAAATGCTATGTATCTGGTGCACTAGGAAACCTCATCTCCTGGAGGTTGAGTAGCCTTATATATCCCTCACATGCATCGGGGAGAAGGGAAGAGATGGATTCATCTATAAAATTCCCAACATAACCTACCCACATACATGCTCAGAAGTAGAAACTGAGTCATGCAGAAAACTGTACCACTTTGTACAACAAAACTTGGAGCAACAAGAAGCTGAAATTACCAAACGAATTCCCATGTCTTTCCCTTAACACTCAATCCAAGACCTCATGTTGCCTGTCACTTCTTTACTGCTGCTGTTGTTACCTTCCCCATATTTTGAAAAATACATTTCAGACAATTTCTCTTCCCATTAGGGTAGCATTCCCCTACACAATGCTGGCTGGGAGAATCAAGTTGTTGCCCAAAAAATAACATTTCCAAACTCTGTCCCTCATACGAGAAAATTTAGGAGCAGATTTGAATTCCACAAAGAAGTGGGCACCTTTTTTAAAGCAGGACCCCCAAACCTTCTATGACTATGTGACAAGTAGAAATTTTCCTAGTGAAGGTTTTCCTGTTTCTGCTTGTCCCATAGTGACACCATAGGGTTGCTTACCTACAGGTAAACATATATGGTTTTCCTATCCCATTGGTATTTGGTCAAACAGGCTTTATTGTTTACTAAATCTACAAGACTTATTTGATCCAATAAGCATTACAAAATGAGGACAAAATGAATGTACATGTAGCTCTCTCTTATATCACTGTTAGATCTCTAAAGTTTTGATAGTTGGTGGTTGCCTGAGTGGAGCAAGAGAAGAAAAATATGTCAAAGCAACATCTCCAGAGTAATTTCAATTCCAAGAACAAAAAGAACAGTTGTATAATCTGCCTCACTTACACTGGATGAGAAAATAAAGACAAGGACATCTATTTGAAACTAGATCTAGCAATGGTTCCCAACCTTTGGGCCTCCAGGTGTTTTGGACTTCAACTCCCAGAAATCCCAGCCAGCTTACCAGCTGTTAGGAACTGTGGGAGCTGAAGTCCAAAAACACCTGGAGGCCTAAAGGTTGGGAATCACGGATCTAGACAAATGATACCCTAAAGTGACACTTTGAGGGTGGGAAAGGTTATGCTTGGATTATAACTCCATGAATTCCTGATGGCCCAGGGGGTTCTGGGAGGTGTGGTCCCCTCTGAGAAGTAAGAATTTCATGCACTGAGAAAATTCCAGGTCTTTTCTGTCTCTACATTGCCCTTTGAGACTCCTTGAGTCTGCAGTGAAGTCTTGTACACAGTAAACTTGGAAGGAAGCCTGAGATTATCACAGGTCATGGCAAAGCTCCAAGCTAGCTTCAGGACCTTTTTGGTTGAAGGCAGGTTTGCAGTAGAGATGGGGCAGGTGTGCCTGTTGTATAGCTACACCCCTTGTTTTGGAATCCTACATCTCACTAGATGTGGAGTATAAATAGCCAGCTGGAATGATTGAACTTTCCTCGGCTCTGCTGAGAAGGCCTTTGCTTCCAGATCAGTGTTGTTCAAGCAGCTGCTTCTAATACAATCATGTTTCTTTGGGTCTGTGATGCCTGCGTGAAATGCCATAGTCTCCCTAGAGCACTTTTATCTGCTTTGTGGACATGCGATGGCCCCTTCCTTATGTAAAATGTCAGAAAGAGTAGATTGCCCTGGGTTTTTGAGAGGAAGGAGGGGTCTGATTTTATTTTATAAGCTTAGAAATCAGAAGTTGGTACAACCATTGCACTAGGGATCTCCTGGGAGATGAACAATCTTTCTGTGCCCAAAGTTCATATAATTGTACATGTTCGGCTCCCCACCTCTATTTGTGTTTACATTTTGTACCATTATACATATGGCAGTTGACTTATGGTTATCAACTTTTGTTGGGCTCCTACATTTTCTATGGCTACAGGAAAACTGCAAATTGTAAAGCTTCCTCACTCCCCAATTTCTGCATCTCTGTGCTGGAAGACATTTTATCTGTTGAATTTCTGTTTGCTACACATCTGTTAAAGGACAGAAAACTTTGAAAAAAATGGGCAACCCTCAAAATAGCAGTGGCCAAGAAGCTGTTTCAGGAACTTCCTTTCTTGGAGGTTTTAAAAAGAGAAATTGGGAGGAAAAGCTAAAGTTGGTGTGTGAAGGGATATTCACACAAGTTTCAGTCACAATCTGCAAATCTTCATCAATTGCATCATGTATGTTTATTGTGGTAGGATTGTTTTAAGAGCTGTTAGAATAAGTAAGACTTACTTCTTCCACCATCTGACTCTGCTATCCCATCATGTGGCAATTAAAGGCATTGCTCCCTTCCTTGCTAGAACCTGGGAAAGTATTTTTTCATGCTGCTGTAAGGAACTGCAACTGGGGATTCTGGGAGTGGAATAGAATACATTTATTGTAGTCATAGATAATTCTGGGTGTTGTACCATTAAAAAATAACCTTTCCAAGCTTTTTCCCTTGCTTGGCCATTGTTTTTGTAGGTTATAAGGAATGTGTTCCCTCCTCCCATTTGTTGGACTTCAACTCTCATCTTTCCTTCCCTATATCAGCTGCTGTTCAGAGCTGATGGGAGTTGCCACCAAAAATATTTATAGGGCTGCACACTCTCCACCTCTGGTATACCATCTAGACTATTCTTTCAATATATTTTGATCCTAAAGGAAGTGGATGTCATGCAGCACATATGAATAAACATTTGAATACACCAGGTCCCATCTCTTCCTGAAAGCTAAGGAAGGTCATTCCTGATTAGTACTTGGATGGGAGACCTCAAACAAATACCAGCTGCTGTATGTTATATTTAAGGCAGTGCTTCCCAAACTTTACTCCATCAGTTATTTCAGATTCAACCCCCAGAAGATCCAGATAGCTTTGCAAACAGTCCAGAATTCTGGGAGCCGAAGTCCAAAACACATGGAAGACCAACATTTGGGAAACACTGTTTTGGAAGAAAGAACTCACAAAACCACTTCAGAGTATTCCTTGCCTAAGAAAACCTAATGAAAGCCACGAGATTACTTTAAAAAAGCAGGTGGCTTGAAAGCACAGATAAACATATATATGCAAGATATAGGCAGGTAGTGAGTAGCTGCATAACTTGTTGATTCCTCTCACTCATACAGCTATGTGCTGCTGAGATACCAACCAAGAGATGAAATTCTGCACAGGGCCATAATTCTCTTTGAGCTACTACTGCTCAGTGGGTTTTCTATTCAAAGGATTCTTAAGGATTGTGTTCAGCAAGTGAAAGGCACCTGGCTGTCTCTCTTCACAGCTTCACATTGGATGCCAGGTAAAGCAAACAAAGGCAGAAGGCACAGAGGGTAGAGTGGGAAGAAAGTGGGCACATGCCAGACGATAGCATCCACCAGGAACATTCCCCTCCATAAGGGGCTGATTAAAATGAATGGGAGCAGTGGGCCAAGTGTTCTGGGATGGCTGCATGACTAACGTTTGCCAAGGCTTGAAATCGGATGGTTTGCTCTGAAACAGAGTCTTTGTATATTGTTGAAAGTGCTGAGCCAGTCAGAATGAGCAATGGATTTGAAGAGGATGAGGTGGTGGTGGTGGTGATAGTGGTGCTGATAAAGGCTGGTACAGCTTCAGTACCGTAGTGCCAGGATGTGCATGGAATGCTAATAAGGAACAAGGGATATTGTCTGGCAATTAGGCTTGGCTTATAGCTCTGGTTCAGAACATCTCCCAGTTTACGTTCGTAATATATTGACTGTAATTGCCCATTTCCAGTTCTTTTTTCTCCTCATACTGCTAATGCTGAGCACAAAGGCAAAAGAAAATTGAGGTGTACTTGCATTACACAGTCATATCAGTTTGGTGCCACTTTAACGGTCATGGCTCCCTGCTATAAAATCCCAGGATTTGTAATTTAGAATTATCTGCCGAAGAAAATGAACCACTGTTTCCAAGAAGACAGAAAGCTTTCCAAAACACTTTGAGAACAAAGACTGAGCAGTACCTTGAAGGTTTTACAGAGTACCTTAGGAGTGCTTTAGAGCAGTTGTTTTCAGACTTTGGACTTCAACTGGGCAGGGATTCTGGCGTCCAAAAATCCAGAAGACTAAAGATTAAAAACAGCTACACAAAAACTCTCTAACACAGGGTTCTAACTACATCTTTAAAAGACAAAGCTCCTGATTTGCATAGATTAAACCATGACACTTAAAGTGGTAGCAAACTGGATATCGTCATGGAGCATGGATACAGCCTCATTTCAGAGTAGTGAGCAGGAAGGAGTAATTATGTTCACAAATACACGCGTGCTAGAAAGTGCCAGTTTTATCTACATTCTCTTTAAGGTCGTAATGAGAGGAACAAGTAAGGTGTACTTTGGAATCATTCATCAGGCACGGTGCAGTTTGCAAAAACTGACCTTACTCCACTCTTAATATCATACGGATACTAGCATGGCAGTCTCTCCAGGCCAAGTGGAGTAGATCAAGAACTTTTGGACTGACGTCTAAGGTAAAACTGGTCAACTTATTTGTAGTAGGAGAACCAAGTGCTGGGGGTGTTTACACTGTTAAAAGTTGAAAGATTTTAGGTTTATGCCAGGCAACTGTGTTCCTCATTTCTTGGACTACAGCTCCCATCAGTCCCATCTGATAAAGGAAATGGATTGTAGGGTCTGTAGCAAAATCTGGAAGACTCTCAATTGCCCATCCCAGTTCTAAGCATTCTCTAGGTCAGTTGCAACCTGTGAGTCCCCAGATGCTTTTGGCCTACAACTCCCAGAAATTCCAGGCAGTTTACCAGCTGTTAGGATTTCTGGGAGCTTAAGGCCAAAACATCTGGGGACCCACAGGTTGAAAACCACTGCTCTAGGCTGTCCTTCCTACAATCAGCAGCCTTTAAGTGTGTTAAGACTATAACTTCCATCATTCTCAACCAGGATCAATAGTCCAAACAGAAGATGTCTGATCTCTCTGTCTGGAAGCTAACAGCAGTGATACCTCAGACTCACCTGGAGGTAATTTAGCAGAATACCTTTAAAAACATTTTTCAGGATTTTGGAAAAATGTTTACAGTTGCTGTGGTTTTTTCACAGGACTCTTATAATGTGCTGGGTGCTTGGTTATTATTGTCAGTTCTTTTACAAAATTATAGGTATTTAAGTATATGGTATGAAACAGGTAGGAATTTTGTGGCCTTCCCAACTCCTAGAATTCCTCCCCATTGGCTTTGTTAGATGGGGCTGCTGGAACTTATAAACAGACAAAATCTGGAAGATGGCATGATTCTGAACCTGGCATAAACCTGTGAAATAAATAGCTTGTAGGGATATTCAGATAGGTAGCTCATTTAGTAGAAATAACCAGAGGGGTTGTTCATTTATTTGAGGCAAAACACAACAGAGAGACTCAGGGCACCTTAAAGATCGATGGATTTAGTGGACTAAACCCCACTTTAGTAAAAACAACCATGCACACAATAAATGTCTTAGTCTTTTAAGACATGGAGAAGCTCTGTTTTCAGTCTGGGTAATAGCTGGCAGCTCTTGGAAAGGGAGAAGAAACTTTCAGGACTAGGATAATAGGCTATTGTAGGAAGGAGAAGTGAAGAAAAACATTCTAAAGTCACAGGTCAAAGCTATAATTGTTTCTGGGCTCTTTTTAAAGTGCTAGTATGAACCTTTAAAGAGGGAGTAAGGGAGCTGTGGTCTTCCAGATGTTGCTGTTCTGCCTCACCAGAGATACAGTCCCTCAACATTTAAAGGGCTAACTATTCCGCAAACCTCTCTCCTTTTAAACAGAAGCCTTAATTGTGCATCAGGCCAGTAATTCAACAAGTGCAATGCCTCCCATTTCACTGCTGGGAAAATGTGGGAATATTGCAGCAAGTCAGTGTTGTATTGTGCAGTGTTCCCCAAGTCCCCCCCCCCCCCCCCCAGTGTGCCAGGGATTCGCACCATATTATTTCCTATTTATTCTATTATGGAAACTCACTGTGGACTACCAGGCAAACCGTCACTGATCTAGGGGCATTGAGTAACACATGTACAGTAAAGGCAACGTCCAGTCTTGGGTGCATCTATACTGTAGAATTAATGAAATTTGACACCACTATAGCAGTCATGGAATCCTGGAAGTTGGTAGTTTGGTGAGACACCAACATTCTTTGGCAAATAAGGCTAAAAATTGTGTAAAACTAAATCCCATGATTGCCTAATACTGAGTTATGGAAGTTAAAGTGGTGTCAAATGGCATTAATTGTACATTCTTGGCCATGCAGTGAGTAGAGCACAGTTCAAATGAGTGCTTAGCACTTGATGGTTTAGAACCAATCACTTGGTCTATTCATACTACACAATTAGAAAGCTGTTTCTCTTTAACTGCCTTGGTTCCATCCTGTGAAATCAGGGACTGGTAGGCTGAGGCAGTGCCGGATTTAGGACTAATGATTTAGGACTGTGCTAGTTAAGTTATGAGGCCCCTGACTTGGGCCCTGAAGGAGGTAGGCCTGGTAGGTCCACACTGCCTGCTTTGTGTAGTCCTACCAATTTCATCACATGGGCTTTCTTTTCCATCATAGGACACTTCAAGCACAGGTACTGGACAGAGCCCTGTGCTGGAAGCGTCCTCTGATGCAGCCCCTGCAACCTTTGACAACTGCTCATTTGATAGGCAGTGATGCTTCCCCCCATGGGATGGGGAAGGGGGTGAAGCAGGAGCCGGGATGATGGGTTGCCATGCTGCCGGCCAGATTTGCCCTGCTGCCCTACAGATGCACCCACTTTCCCCCAGATTTAGGACCTCAATGTGATTAGGTCCATAGACTATCAACTCTATCATTGTCTGGAATTGCTTTAAAACAGAATGTTTTCAAATTTAGAATTGCACCAGATAAGCAAAATCCATTGTAAACATTTTTTGTGGGGCAGAAAAATGCCCCCCCCCCCGGCCAATGGTAAATCCGACACTGGTCCAAGGAAACACTAGAATTCTGACTGGGAATTAAAAATGACCCACCCTAAACTTCCGACCCAAGGACTCTGTTGGACAGAACCATGACACTTAAAGTGGAATCATAGCACTATAATTGAGTAGTGTGAACGGGTTCACTTTCTCTCTGCTTAACATAGAGCTTCTATAAGGATAAAGAATGGAAAATGCCATGTTGATTACTCTGAGTTCCTTGAGGGCAAAGGTGAAATGAGAAGGGGATAAACAAAGAATAAAGCATTCAAAGACATGGGCATCAAAGTCCCCAAGCCTTATGAGGACTGAACAGTTCCCTGAAATGAGGCCAGTCTTAATGCGGGAGGGTGATGGAGGGATACGTAGTATTCCATCAATATTGCTTCTGGTCTACAAAAGCATCTTATTTAGCTTGCCCTTAACTGGCCTTGACCTTGACTAATGACTCAGAGATTCCAGATGGAAAGGCTTACATCAGCCAAGAGAGTCTGTGTACAAAGATACCCCTTTCTCCTCTTTGAGGAACAATCACTGTCTTTGGCAGCTTAAGAATCTGGGCAGCATCCAGCTCTAGGATATGTCCTTCTACATCACTTATAGCACTCATCATTTGATTCCCAACTATTTGTCATCTTTCTATTATCACAAATGGGACTTTCCCCCTTTCCCCCATTTCTCTTTTTCTGGGGAAAAGCTTGTGGTTCCTCACTGATACAAGGGAAGACACACTTCCTATTCTCGGGGTGGGGGGGTATCTTTATTTCACATTCAGTTTCTTGGTCCTGGAAATAGATTCTGTAATTGAGTCTGGAGGCAGATTAAACCCTAATAATTGTCGTTAGAGTTGGGGACAAGACAAGGCAGATCTAGCTGGGGCTGTAGTTCTTGGGCGTTGTCTAAGGTTCAGACAGTTGCTATGCCTTAGATTTTATCTGTTTTCATGTTTGAAAAATGCCTGTAGTCCCAGAATTTTTCCCCTAATTTATTAGTCTCACTTGGATGCCATGCTGGAATTATTACTACTACAGGCAGTCCCGAAGTTCCAAACAAGATAGACTCTGTAGGTTTGTTTTTAAGTTGAATTTATATGTACATCAGAACAGGTACATTTTAAAGCCAAAATATAGATTTTAAAGCTCCGGACAGCATAGGGAAGGGTTAACACCCCTGTGGTGTTTGTTTTGCTGTCTCTGCCTTTATTAAGAAGATTTCACTTCACTTTCTGACCCTGTAATAATGGATTTTGAAAAAAATGGCTTGTTGTGGGAACAAAGGTTGGTGATAAAGCTTCAATTGAGACACCTTTTCCCCATGATAACTCAGGAGTGGAAATTCCTTCTTAGGGGTAGATTTCTCTCACTTCCTGTAGTCTCGCCCCAGTTCTTAACTATGAGTCATTTGTAAGGCAGATGTTTTTAACTCAGGGATTGCTTGAACTACTATTACTACTTCTCCTATAAGTTGAGCACTGCCTGTTTGGAATTCTTAACTACAAAATAGAAAAGTTTCCACATGGCTGGCTGAGATAGTGACACCTTTGCTTTCAATGTACACAAACTTTTTTCATGCACAAAATTATTAAGAAGATTGTCTATAAAATTATCATTGTGTCTAAGATATGTATGAAACATGAGTGAATGCTTATATATATATATATATATATTATTGTATATAATATACCTTATAATATACAATTATATATAATAATATAATGTATATGTATATAATATTGATAATGTTATAATGTAAAACAATATAATACTACTAATAAAATATAATAATATTAATTATATATTATATATTACATGTAATATTACTAATAATATTACAATACAGTGGTATAGAACAATATAGAAATATATAATGCTAATATTGTGCTGTGCTAACAATATAATGTATTGTACACACATATAATTTGTAAGCTGCTCTGAGTCCCTTTTGGGGTGAGAAGGGCGGAATATAAATGTAGTAAATAAATAAATGTATCTAAGATATCTCATTATGTATACACAAGTATTCCAAAACTGAAACACTTCTGGACACAAGCATTCTGATAAGAGATATTCAACCTGTATTATTCATCACACTGCCAAAGAAAATCCTTTGCATTGATTTCCATCACTCTTAATGGCCACAAAAATGCACTCAGATGAAAGGCTGAGAAGAATTGCCCAAAGTGCAACAATGTGGCCTCTACTTTCTGGGTCTGACTGCTCTCCTTTTATGCAGTTCAATTCCAGTTGTGTGTTAAGTATCCTGCTAGCTTAGCTGAAGCCAACAGAACAGTTAACCATAAAAGGACTGTGTAGTTTGTGCAAGAAAGACATTTTAGTCTTGTTTGTCTGTAGCAGAGGCATCTTGCTGTGTCTATGAAATGTGCACTGGAAATAAATCAACAACCGACATGACATTCAAGTGAGCCTAATAAATTAGGAATCCAAATGTGCTTGAGAATCAGTGTTGATGTCACATACTTTGAAAAAAAGCCACAAACATGACTACACTCTCCCAGTCAGGCTATGCACTAGGACTCACAAATGAGAAAGTATACTTGAGATAGGAAACTACTCCCTGCACTCAAAGGGTTGGCATTAAACACAGTTTCTGAGCACTGAGTTAGTCCAAATCATTTTGCTTCCTGGGGCAAACAAAAAGATGGCATTTCCTTTTTCCCCAATCCCCAAAAACTGTGAACTAGGCTTACAGGTGAATCCTATTGTAATGTTGGTGACATGACAATGTCATCCATTGCAATAAATGGCAATAGGGTGGCTTTTGGGACACAGATCAGTTGGCATAAAACATGCAGCACCCTTTATTCTGTGCCTTTGGCCCCTGTCATGTGATGAATTCATCTTGCTCAATCTAATAGTGGGACTGGCCTTTCACATTAGGAGTTAAGATGGCTGTGGGCATCTAGGGGTGTGTGCTTTTCATTGATAAATGCTCACCATTGGATGTACTTGTGAGAGCTGAGGGCAATGGTATGCCAAAAAGATCCGCACCACATTGTGTATTCTTTGTCTAGAGGTATTAAAGTCTATACGGCTTTCTCTGCACTGTCAGCATTGACTTTGGTGGACTGGCAGGTTGCATGCAACCCATGGGACAAGTTCTTCTCAGTGGTAGTTCAGCGGTCCAATGTGAAAAAGCCAAGGCATCTTTAAGAGCCATGTAATGGGAAGGATTTCAGCAGATTTAACTTATTATAAAGGGGCCCCTGGTGGCACAGTGTATTAAAGCACTGCGCTGCTGAACTTGTGGACCAAAAGGTCCCAGGTTCAAATCCCGGGAGCGGAATGAGCACCCGCTGTTAGCCCCAGCTCCTGCCAACCTAGCAGTTCGAAAACATGCAAATGTGAGTAGATCAATAGGTACCGCTCCGGTGGGAAGGTAACGGCACTCCATGCAGTCATGCCGGCCACATGACCGTGGAGGTGTCTACGGACAACGCTGGCTCTTTGGCTTAGAAATGGAGATGAGCACCAACCCCCAGAGTCGGTCATGACTGTTACCTTTACTTTAACTTGTTATAAAAAAATGCACCAGATGAATTGTACTTTTTTGAACTATTACAGGTGCAGGAACACTGCCCTGACTATCTTACATAGTGGTTCCAAGGATCCCCATTTCTGGAGGAGATCTTGGGCCATACTTTAGACAGCAAATGAAAACTCGCACACTCCAACTGTCCCACTTGGGCAGCAACAATCCCGATAAATCCTCTGTCTTATGTTTTCAGCTAGTTTTTTTAATTTCTCAGTTTCTCTCTTTCCACCTTCCATCTTGCTCCTGGATTACTTCAGTTGGTGCAAACTGAATTTATCCAAAAAAGAGTTTGCGCTCAATTAATTTACTTGTGTGGGAGAAGAGAGAACAAGGTGGAATGCTATTTCCCCTTTTAGACTGAAGCAAAATCCAACAACTGAAGCATTCCTTTCCCACCAATAGCTTTTGACATCTTGAACACACTTTGATGTTGCTTATCCACATGTGTCCAAGTTCCATCTATGAAATACTGGAGGATATGAAAGCTTTCTTGTGTCACAAAGCTCTGAGACTCTGATAACTGATTAATGATATTATTAGTTGCTGCTGCTCAGTCGTTTAGTCGTCTCCGACTTTTCGTGACTATATGGACCAGTCCGCGCCAGAGCTCCCTGTCACCGCCCCCAGTTCCTTCAAGGTCAACCTTGATATTATTAGTAATGAATTCTTTAAAATAATCAGTAACTCTTAAATAATTTCCAACTCATAAAATTACTCTGGTTGCACAAAAGGGAGTCTCTCCCCAATGATATACCAAAAAGAACAGCACTCCCTTTCTGTTAAGATACCTTACCCTTTTTATTGCCTATTTTCCTCTTCAGGTTTGCCTTTAACTGAGGTCATAATTAGCTTTTAGTTTAGGGTGCCCTTCCACACAACATAATTATAATACTATGAATGTACTTCAACTGTCATGGCAACACATCATCAAACCCTGAGGTTTCTAGGTTGGTGAAACACTAGGCTGCTTTAGTTGAGAATTGTTTAAGAGTTATTATTATATTTATTATGTTTATTTATTCCCTGCTTTTGCTTTCCACAAAGGAGACTCAAAGCTCTTTACACTAAAAGCATTTAAATACAATTTGGAATTTCCAAATATACACAATTTAAAACTGAATTAAAAATCAATGGTGTTTAAACATTCAGTTAAAATCCATAAAAACTGATTAAAACATATTTAAAGCTAAAACTACACCACACCCTGACAACCTCTCCCTAATCATCAAAAAGCATGATATTCAGAGTGGAATTATAGTGTAGTTTGAAAGGTCCCAAGGATAGCTTTTCAATCATTGCTATATGTTAATACTGCTTTGGTTTTGTATGATATTATGAGAGATCATGGCTCTAAAAAGTAACTAAAATTATTTTAAATAAATAAACACTTTGCTAAGTCTCTGGTATTCTGCTGATCACAAGTTTTTCTGTTAGCTGCTCCCTTAAAAATGTTATTATCATTTTTATTGTCTTTAAGATTGGCCATAAGCTGCCTTATGGAGTTAAATAAGAGGAGTATAAATGTCTTCAATAAACAGGACTTGAAAACCAGTTGGCCCCAATCAGCCATACATAGATGATTTCCTTTCTCCCTTCCCTTGCAAGTATGTTGATGGTAAGATCAAGCAAATAATAACAAATGAGGAAAGTGAGAAAAACTTGAATATTGTTTTTGCAAATCCCTGCGAGTATATACTTGTTCTCTATGGGGAATTAATAAGCATGCACCAAGGAAGGATAATTAATTACGTTTGAAGCCAATTTGTATCAGCTGTTCCCAGGGGAAGGAAGTAATGATGCGACCATTTTACAGAATAAGAAGTAGAGGATCTGTGAAAATGAAACGACTACTTTTCTGTAGAATACTATAAAAAGAACAAGAAACAAAATCTGACAGGTTTCTGAGATTTGAGCAATGGCTTTATCGGGGAAGCAGAAAAATGTCTCTGTGGGTGGGTAAGAAAATAAGAAGTGGGCATTGCTCCACACTAATCTTCTGACTATTTTAATCACTCCTCTGCCTATTAGGAAGAGTTCTTTCTTTGATCCCTTTCAGAATCATACCAGGGGCATATAAACAAACAGAAGGTGAAACCAAGGGCCATGCTATAGAGCGGTGGGATCAACACAAAGTCAGTAGCAAGCTTTGGTTTTTAATTTTTTGTCTTTGTAAATCTTTTCTTTTTTAATGAGTAGAAATGTGTTCAACAGCGTCCATGCAATATCTTGGAAAGCTTTTTTTAAATGCAGTTTTCAGAATCACTAAGCCATAATGGCGGAGAACCAGAGCAGGATTTACCATTGTACTTAGTTGTGCTTAAAATATGATGGATTTTGCTTATGTGGTGCAATTCTAAATTTGAAGCAGTTCTGTTTTGGAGTGATTCTAGAACATAGGACTCTATCCCATGGGGTTTGGGGGGGAGTGTCATATTACTGTGGTGTTATGTCCCATAGAGTTATAAAGGAATTCCTCTTCGCACGTCTTGCTGGTTTTACTGAAATTATCAGTTTTCAGAATTATCCCACGAGCCAGTGTAGTCACTGCCTGAATGCCATTGAATTTATACAAGGAGCCCCCGGTGGTGCAGTGGGTTAAACCCTTGTGCCGGCAAGACTGATGACTTGAAGGTTGCGTTGCTGACCTGAAGGGTGCTGGTTCGAATCCAGCCCAGGGAGAACGTGGATGAGCCCCCTCTATCAGTTCCAGCTCCATATGGGGACACGAAAGGAGCCTTCCACGAGGATAAAAACATCAAAACATCTGGGCATCCCCAGGGCAACATCCTTGCAGACAGCCAATTCTCTCACACCAGAAGCAACTTCTTGTTTCTCAAGTCACTCCTAACACACACACACACACACACAAAAGAATGTATAAAGACTTATTTCCCAGTAAAGGAGTGAGCTGTTAGGTCTCTGTCCTGCATATTTTTAAGCCACACAATAAATGTTTATTAAGAAAAAAACACTATTTTGCAAGTTGGTAGAGCAATCTGGAATGTTTTGTTTTTGAAGGAACCTGATGTTTAAACAACTTGCAGGAATATAAACTCTTTTAAAAAGCATCCTGTGCTTTGAAGAGATACAGAATAAGCTGAAACAAATGGGCTGTTAAAATTTAACAGCCAGAAAGAATCTTAGAGTTGCATTCCCTCCATCGTTTCACAGATGAAAGCTGCAACATGTGGACCAAGCAACCTCAGAGTGTGATCAAGATGTCAAGGTACTAATGGGGAAAAACACACAAGCTAGGAAAGACTGCAGAGGTTTACTTTTGCCTGGAATGACAGGAAAAGGCAAACATTTGTCCTGTCCACTCACCACTATTTTGCACTTTGAACTCAGTTTTCAGGTGTTGAAGCAAACTAAGGACAAGAGAGGATAGTGGGATGAGGAGGCAGCCACTTGGACATTTTAACAAAGTGGGACAACAAAGGATTTATTAGAACTGCCCTTTCCAAATCTGGATAAAGTGTGTTGATTTGGTAGAGATCTCAGAGGTGGTCCCTTGTGTTTACCTCTCTGTTCATTTGTTCATTTGTTCAGCTTCCAAAAACCTGTCCCCTATTGTAGCTAATTGTCAGGAATTGAAGTGTTGAATTTTCAAAGACCTGGAGGTCCAAATGTTAAGAATCCCTGATCTAGTCCCAGCCTCTGGTGATGCAGTGAATCCATTGTGTAGAATCATAGTCTGAGGAGTTAGCAAATATCCGAGTTCTAGTGGGAAAAACAATTAACTATGGAGGTCATTCAGTTTCCTTGATTTTTCTCTCTCTGCTCTTTGTCTTCATGTGTATGTAAGAAGATTTGGGTTTTAGATTCCAAATACATTTTTGAAACCTGAACTCATTCACTCACCTTTGTTTGTTTACATGTAAGGAAATTCTTCTGGCTTCTATCAAACAAAACTGTGTTCACTGTCAAGGACACACACTTACAGTCAGCACTTGCACAGATGCACCTACATTCAGTAAAAAGCATGGGTTTAGGTAGAATCTGATCTTTTACGTACATTCAAGCTCTTAGAAGTCAGTTCTGTGTATTTAGGAGTACAGAAAGATTGCTTGACATGAACTTGTTAGTGAGAGAGACATCCTTTAGAGTGTCCTCTTTCACAAAATCACTTGCTAGGCTGCAATCTTCTTTGAGTAATTGCTGTGTTGGTTTTGGTTTGGTTAAGATACTTATTATAGCATTAAAGGTAATTAGGACTGAACTGTAAACAGGGTTATAAGAAGACAGCATTCTTGCATACACAATGGTGCCTCGAAAAGCCATTTGAATCCCGTATCACTAGTTTGGTTTTGGTAGTGAATATCAGGATTTTCTCCATTTGAGCCCTCAGATTGCATTGTTAATAATATCTTAAGTTTTTCCTCAAAGAATCCGGGAGATAGTGAAGCCTTGTTAGATGTTCCTCTTTCCTTCCAACAGTGTTGCAGATCTTTTACCCTCCTGGTAGAAATAATTCTGTGACTGGAAAGTTGTTACTCAAACTGATTTATGGTGATAATGCACACTGAGGTATTCAGGAGTGGTCTAGATAGGATTATTGGGATCACGTAGGGGTGAAATTCCTGATTCACAATATAGTTGAAGAAGTCAAGTGCAACAAGAAATAGCTTAGTAGGGAAGATACCTGAAAGTCACATGGGAACTATGATGACTGTTAATAATAGAAATAGAAGATAACTGACACTAGCAGAATCAGGAAAGTTATCATGACATTAATAAAAATTAACTGAACAGCTTAAGCCTTGCTGATTTAATTGGTACCTTCTCTCTCAATATTTTCCTTCTTTCTGACATTACATATAACTCTTCCATCATTACAGCAATCTCTGAGGTATCTTGAACCTCAACTACTATTATCCACAGAACAGTAATGGGCATGTTGGTTGGAGGTGATGGAAACTATAATCCAACAGAGTGTATCAGGAGAATGTTGAACTGGAGATGATCACTCTAGAGAAGACAGGTTCTGAACTTTTGATCTTCTATGGTTTTCAAGTCTCAGGTTGCCTGCTATTGGTCATGGTGGCTGTAACATCTATAAATTGAAGCCTAAAATACCTACAGGAGAATCACTCCTCCACAGTCTGAGATGGGTATATGCGGTGAAAGCAAAGTATGGAGAAGCAAAGGCTGGCAGCTTGAGAGAGGCCTCTTCTTTCGAGTAGATTTCATAGCTAAAAGCTGTCAGCAGATTAAACTTGGACGTCACAGTATCCTTTTTCAGCTTATGAAGACTTGAACAACCCTTATGGTTAAATGTGTCATACTGCTGGTATAAATTAACTAACAAGATGTGAAGCCCAAAAACCAAGCTAGCTGAAATAACATCAGACACTTTTGAGAGTGGCTTTTTGAAGAAAGGGACACCGTTTTTGTTTGTTTACCTATCATAGAGTGATGGAGCCAATATCATAAAGCAGCCTCACGATATAAAGTCAGGGATTCTGGGATGGTCTATCTTTTATAACCCAAAGACAATATAATTAGTGGCACATTATTGTTAATTAAAAGCCTTGTTAGATGTTCCTCTTTCCTTCTTCTTTACCTTACACAGCTAGGGCTTCATCAATTGCATGAAAGAGAAAAGCTGTAGCTCATCAGTGGTTCTGCTATCATACAGTGGTGAAAAACTGCACTTTAGTTGACATTCCTGGATGTCTGTCACTCCCAGAAAGGCACAGAAGACCTTGTCCATACTGAACCCAGAAACCTACTTGGAAATCCAAACGCAACATCCAATTTTAGAAGCCTTGTGATTTAGCAACAAGACTTGTATAATGGTCTTATGCAGTCTTAAAATGTGAGGAACACTCAAGTACCCATGGGTAGTAACATTTTTTGTGTGGATACAATTAATAGTCACTTCCTGACTAGGTCTTGTAGAAGTAGCATCTTAACATAGTTTAGTACATGGAAGTATTTTGAGGTTTTTATAGATTTCTTCTGCAGACAGAATTAGCAACTGAACTGAAAATGGTGTTCAGGTGCCCAAATGACTTTGACAAAATAGTAGCTATAAAAGGTAAAATAAATAATACACCTAGGAATCACTTCTTTCAAAGCTGCAATGAACCAAATCATTTGCTGGATGTCCTTGAAACACTGCTAACAATGTACTGTTTTGGGTGTGGGGAGTGTTCCCTTATATAATGGATGAAGTAAGCCTGAGGAGTTATCCTTCTCTCCTGTCTAATAGGTGCTGATTGTTATGTATGAGCCATGCACACACCATTTGAAGCTAAAGAAGCTGGGATTTCCAGCAAAAGCCATTGGTATAGGAATGTTGCTATCATTGTCAATGCAGGACTGAGGATACCGTAGTTTGATGCTACATGCCTGGGGCACATTAGATTTGATTTTAAACATGTATTCTAATTGTATGCTGGTGAAAGGTTGTGTGTCAGGCCTGATATGAGGTCATGGTGGTGTTTTTACCTATTGCTTTATGGTTTACAGATCCTGAGGCCTGGACCCTTCTTTCCAGGGCAAGAGGGAGCAATATCAGGGCAAGTGCATTGCCTTGTTGTGTATGTGTGTGTGTGTATCCATATATTCTTCTTTATTCAATTAAAAATAAACATTTGAATTACACACTCTGAGCACCCGTGCTTAATGAAATAAGGTTTCACACCCTGTGACATCATCCTTTGGTCTCATATTTTTGGCCTTGAAATTTCAGTACAGTATTAACCTGGCAACCCTACTTTGTTCCCATGATGTTCTTCAGAGGTTGAAATAATTGCTTTGGGGTTGGAGAATTGTAGTCCAAAAAAGGTACATTTCCCAAACTCTGCATTTATCCTTGCTGTCTGTCCCACTTTTAAAAATAACAAAAATTGTAGGCTATATCCCAGAAGAAGAAACTGGCTAAACCACCTCTGAGTATTCCTTGCCTAAGAAATCCTGCTGAGACTGTAAGCTGACAGGCTACTTGAAGACACACACACACACACACACAATCTATTTGTTGCATTAATGATATATTCTGAGATGCCATCCCACTAGCTCCTGCAGTTCTTTTTGTCCATAGCTGCATTTGGCATGGCCTGCAGGTCTATGGGATGGCTTTTGCATAATTAAAGAATGCTTTGCATTATTTATTGGCTATTTGTGCAGTGGAACAGCATCTTCTAATTTCCTGTAAATACTGGAGATAGTGTTGTTTAGTGCTTGCAATATATATCTGAGCAGGTGAAATCAAGGCGGATTGTCTCTCTGCTTGCATCTTTGACCTCTACCTGTCTTGATGATGGCAGTAGATGTTTTTCAAAGAATTACCATGCTGGACAAATCATGTAATAATCAAGTAACCATAAAGTGCTACTTGGAGGAGAAATAATTACATTGGGGGAATGGAGTGTGTTTCTGGGATTTCACATGTCAACATTGTGTGCCCAGCTTTGTTGCCATATCCTGCCACTTTCACTGGTCAAACTGTGATATGTGAGGGGAAGTCATAGGGAGGGAGGGAGCTTGTTTTCTGCTGCCCTGGAGACTAGGACACGGAACAATGGCTTCAAACCACAGGAAAGAAGATTCCACCTGAACATCAGGAAGAACTTCCTCACTGTGAGAGCTGTTCAGCAGTGGAACTCTCTGCCTCGGACTGTGGTGGAGGCTCCTTCTTTGGAGGCTTTTAAACAGAGGCTGGATGGCCATCTGTCGGAGGTGCTTTGAATGCTATTTCCTGCTTCTTGGCAGGGGGTTGGACTGGATAGCCCATGAGGTCTCTTCCAACTCTATTATTCTATGATTCTATGACCTGCATTATGAAAAGTTGCAATGCAGCAGACTTCCATCATCAAAATAATTCATCTCCTCTTCCAAAAACCTATTACAGATGCTCATGGCTTCCTGCTCCTTCCTTTTCTTTCCTCTTGGTTCCTTCCTATCTTATTTCCTGTCTTCTGTCTTTGGACCACAAAGAGCTGCTGCAATGATTCTAGAGTAGAATCAGCATCTGCTACCAAATTCCAGTATTTGCAAAAAATTCAATGGCAAATGGACATCTGTTAATCTTAAAATTAGTCATTGTGAATACATCTGATTTCTGTCATGTTTATTTTTGTGTTAATATTATACTGGCAAAATGGAATGGAACTAGTTCTTAAAACTTAGATTTCCTACTTGTTCTAATGAAAATGCCATCAAATTAAGTAAAATATTGCTGTCTTTCAGAGTGAGGTCCCAGCAACAGGTGTTTGGGTTTTTTGTTTGTTTGTTTGACTAATTTGCTACACTGGACCACAGACTTCCTACCAATATTTGTGTATATGTAAATAAGTAAACACATGTCCAGAAGCTGCAATTTCATTGAGGCTCCTGGGTGTTTTCAGACAAACAGATGTTTCTAACCACTGAAAGTCTTGTCTGCTGGCTGTAGCAATGTACACCACTCTCTTAGTTACTCTGATGCATTTGGTAGGTTGTGAATCCATTGTAGAAATGTACGTACTACGTGCAGTAGAAATCCTCTCATATTCCAGATTATAGTCCCCTGTTACAGCTTGTCCATTGCTTGAAAGTAGAATTAAAATGGAAAGTCTACACTAGCACTTAACACAGCACCCCATAGTATCCCGAGTTTGCTAACAAGGAAATCCCATGGAGGGAATTTTCACAGAAAATAGTGGGTAGTGTCTAGGGTAACTAGTACTAGCCTTCGTGAACAAATGAATGCTCTGGGTGCTTTTTGCTAGCCTAAGTAAGGTTTATGCCAATATAACTACATTTTGTGAAGTTGCACAAGGACTTGAGGAATATCTACTTGCACCAGTTTTATCAGGTTGTGCCTTTCCACCAAAATTGGGATTCAAGACAGCTGACCAACAGATATTTTTAGAGATACAAGTAAAAACCACAGTAAATTATAACCATAAAATGCAAATATGGTGAACATCTATAAGTTTACTTTCATTTTATTGTTATGATCAGCTCTGATTTGTAGTGGCTGTCCTCAGTTTCTGAAAAGAGTCTTTGGTGCCATTTTTTTTTTTTGAGGCAGGAGCGACTTGAGAAACTGCAAGTCGCTTCTGGTGTGAGAGAACTGGCCATCTCCAAGAACATTGCCCAGGGGACACCCAGATGTTTTCCCATCCTGTGGGAGGCTTCGGGGGGCTCCTTTGGCACCATTACTAGAGGTGAACCAGAGATCTTTTGCTTGCAACGTTTATTCTCAGGTATGGCTCTTGGCAGCTTCCTATGTTCCTCTGGGCAGAGGTGGGCATCTTAGGGTTCACAGTTGGAAGCATCATCTCCGAGGATTGCCTTAGGAAGTGGTTTAGTTCAATGCACATATCCAATGTCTTTTTTAGAAACCTTTGCTCTACCTTACCAGTGAAAAAGCCTTGCAGAGAAGGCAATTGCATGTATTGTAGAAAATCTGTATGCATACATTTTCTTCCGTTGAAGTGCACTTCAATTCATCTCCTAAGCTGTTGTGGGATGCTAAAGCTTTAAGATCACCTTGCAACCAGGCTGACCTGTTGTATAAAACCTGATCTGTCTTTTTAAAAATGCATATTACTAGAGAGTTATGTCCGAAGGCAAAAACTTGTATCATTGGAATCAAGTTCTGACATCTTCCTGATGTGACCCAATGTAGTGTGCGGAGAATGTAGACCTAGGGTAATCATTGCCAAATATGCACTGTGGGTACAGCAACGTCTTGCAAACAAGGTCCAAGTCATTTTGATTACATAAGAGAACAAACCTGGGGTCTTTCATTCTTCTACACATTGCAGGATTTTTTAAAACTTGGGTGGGAGAGATTCTATATATATATGATGTCGTCGTGGAGCCTGAGGTGATTGCCAGGATCTTGCCAGAGCTAAAGAAGAGGAAATGGAGAACAAAAGAAGGCTGGAAAAATAAATACAGCACTTCTTGGATCAAGTGAAACTCCCTTGAACAAAAATCAAGTGGTTCTGGAGGGGGTTTGTGGTCTCCTGCTGAATTTAGATAATGATTGGAGGAAAAGCAAAGAAAGAAAAGCCCTCCTCTCCATATACACACAAAGATTAAAATGTGGAGTCAGGTTTCCCCTTTTCTCTGTAGTGAATAAGGCGGGTGGGGTGGGGAGCAGGAGGCAGAGGGAATGCTTTTTGTGTAGGATTGGCTTATCACCAAACATCCACTAAAGAATTAGAGGAGATGCCTGCTGCCAAGTTGGGACTCCTGTGGACCCAAAGGGAGGGGGCGTAGGAGGGGGGTAGTGTCTCTTCCAAGACAGTAATAGAGCCGCTACTGTGGGAAAGTGAGCCTGTTGCCAAACCTCAAGTGAAGGGACAATCAGGGTGTTGGCGTATGTTTTTGTGCATCCAGTCCCGACATCTCACTTAGCTTCTACCTTAGGGTTTTTTTTAGCAGTAATCCTGCCCTTGGGGTTTTGCAATTCAAGTACCTTCCTCTTTCTAAGTCCAATGTTCAGAAAATTGCCCAGGACCCAAAGAAAAGGGGTGGGGGGAGAGATTAAGGAAATGAAAACAACATGAGGAAAACTGCTTTAGTTTCTTAGAACTGCACTGCTTTCCAGTTGTGTTGGGCTACAAATCCCACCACCCAATTTCTGGCAGAGTTGATGAGAGCTGTAATCCAATGTATATCTGACCAATTTGGAGAAGGCGCTGTTAGGAAATCATTTGATTGGGCAGCAATGATTATGAAGCTCAGCTCCGAAAACCAATCTGACATCGTTATATCGTTCTGTTTCTCCCACTCAGAATTTTTCTTTGTAACCTTTGGGAAGATGGGTTGTTGTGTGTTTTCCGGGCTGTATGGCCATGTTCCAGAAGTATTTGCTCCTGACGTTTCTCCTGACAAAGGATTCCCCCAGGCCACGATATGAAGCTTGGAAGGCCATATAATGCTAATCAAGGTAATTAATTACAACATTCACACTGGCTTCCAACAGACAAGAGTTCTTTTCCCCACCCTGGACCTTCCACAGATATATAAACCTTCCTTGCATAGTTTCTCCATATACCTCACAACCTCTGAGGATGCCTGCCATAGATGTGGACGAAACGTCAGGAGAGAATACTTCTAGAACATGGCCATACAGCCCAGAAAACACACAACAACCCTGTGATTCCGGCCATGAAAGCCTTCGACAACACTTTGGGAAGCTATACCAAAGAGGGTTGTTCCTACAGCAATACTAAAATAGCCTTTTGTGGTTATACACTGCATAATCCATGAATGCCAACATGATCGCCTTTGTACTAATATATCTTTGTGAGCATTCATTAATGTAGGGCTTTAAAAAGCAATGACGCCTAACTCCCTGCTTTGTCTTAAGAATTTTTAAAAAAAATTGAATTTGCTAATGAGACCCAGTATTTCAAATACAACTAAACATTCTGCGCCAACTTAGAGGTATATGGCCCCATTAAGACTACTATAGACTACTCCATCAAATGTGGAGTAAAAAAAACGGTGTGAACATGGAAGAGAAACAGGCCATAAAATAAAGGGTGTTCTTGTCCTGAATTGACCTGCCAGGACTACACAGTTCAGCCAGATATGAAGAAATGAAGATGAAGCAAAGAAAAAATGTGTAATAGAGAACTGGATTGAATTGTAATAGGTCACACAGAAGGAAGTGTGTGGACAGATGGGACTGATACAAATGACTGCAATTCCTCTTTAATCAAAATAAGTACCATGGGGGATGTAAATCTTTGTGTTCTTCATCTTTGCAGGCCAAATAAGCAATTCCTCCAGCATTCTCCTTGACAGATGAGAATATAAGATTCCTGTGCATTTCTTGATGCTACTCAAGCTAGGAAGTATTTATTCCTGAAGACATTTCCCACATGGAAATACAGATTTTATTTTCTGTTCCGAAAACATAATTTCTGTGGGGAAATACATACTGCTTTTCTGAATAGGTAAAGATTTTCCCCTTTCATTAAGTCTAGTCATGTCCAACTCTGGTGACTGGTGCTCATCTAAATTTTTAAGTCAAAAAGCCGGCATTGTTCGTAGACGCCTCCTAGGTCATGTGGCCAGCATGACTGCATGGAGTGTTGTTATTTTCCCACTGGAGTGGTAACTATTGATCTACTCAAATTTGCATGTTTTCAAACTGCTAGGTTGGCAGAAGCTGGGGCTAACAGCAAGAGCTCACCCCGTTCCCCAGATTCGAACTGCCGACCTTTCGGTTAGCACGTTCAGCAGTTCAGTGGTTTAACCCGCTGTGCTACCGGAAGCTACATTTTTCTGAATATAAAACACAATTTCAGTTCAGAAATACATATTTTCTATGGAGAAATCAGCTTTCTATTTAGAGAAACACCATGGAGAAAAATACTTCCCAAAGTGTAAAAAAAAAAAAAAAGAAATAAAAGAAACCCTCACAATATTCATGGGGTTGCTGATATTCTTCTCTTTGCTGAGTGTCACATTAGAGCAATTTACAGGTGCCTAGATAAAAAACAGCATTAAGTCTTTTCAAGCTTTGTATGCCCAGGTTGTCCAAAGCGCAGCTGAATGGTCATGTCAGTAATTGCTGGTCTGTTTGAATCAAAGAGTTTTCCAAGACCATTTACTTTGCTTAACTTTTTTTTTTATGTTCCCGATGTGAGTCCAGGATGATATAAATCACTTGATATTATAAATAAACCAGCAGGTTCTGGGCAAGAGACAGGAATCTCTAGTGTATCCTGCAGCTGGCTCTAGTTCCTTACTGCCTGGGACAATAGCTGTATGTGCAGGCTTAGAATAACTCAGATACGAAAAACTACGATTCCTTGTACATCTAGTAAACTAGAGACTAAATAGTTGTCCCAGATTACAGAATTTTTAGGACAGTAACAGAATACAGATCTATCCAATTTAGGTGATAATTAAAAGATATGATCTGTCTGTTGGAAAGGTTTTAAGGAATAGACACAAGCAACAAACTTGTCATGACAAATAGGAAAGAAGAATCTACATATTACAAGATTAATTTTTAGTGGGGTCTTCCTGTTACAAAATCTTACAAAACACTTCATAAAACTTACCTCCAGTGATGATGCCGCTTTGAAAATAAGGTGTGTAGAATGTGCAGGTTGCAACAACAATACTTTATTTTGAAGAAAAAGCAATGGAGAGACAGATGCTTTTGCCATTGCGGTGATTTTGGCAGTAGCTAAGTGTGGTCTACAGAAATGTAGATGCTAGCCTTGCACTCGGGCATCACATTTGCACTCTATCAAGCTGCTCCAACATCTGTAGTTGCCCAAAATGGTTGTTGAAAACCTAGAATGACAAGCAGTATTCATTTCTTTATGTTTTCATAAATTGATGCCCAAACATGAGCTAGATATATGTTGTGGATGTGGGTTGCAGTTTTATGTAATAGGTCTTAATTAAATTAATTAATGAAAAGAGGTGGACATCTCTGATTTCATAACATAAAGATTTTATAACATGAAGCATTTTGAAATACATGAAGCATCCTGAAATACATGTGCTTAAAGAGTGCACCTATATATGCTAAGCATATTCAAGAGAAATACACACAATTACAAAGCTGCTGCCTATTCTTCTACAATATAATTTCTTGGTAATCCAGTGTTTAAAGGTTTCTTAAAGGGATATAGATCAGTGGTTCTCAGCTTGGTGATCCCCAGATGTTTTTGGCCTACAACTTCCAGAAATCCCAGCCAGTTTACCAGCTGTTAGTATTTCTGGGAGTTGAAGGCCAAAAACATCTGGGGACCCCAGGTTGAGAATCACTGATATATGGTCACCTGACTACTGGTTAGTGTACAGGCAGTCCCTAAGTTACAAATAAGATAAGTTCTGTAGGTTTGCTCATAAGTTGAATTTGCATGTAAGTCGGGACAGGTACATTTGTTAAGTGTAACTCCAGCTATACGAGTGTGTGTGTGTATATATATATCATAAACCTTTATTTATATTCCTCCACTATCTCCCAATAGGGACTTGAGGTGGCTTACAAAGTAGCACACAATGGTGCCATACAACACATAAAATACAATACATCAGCATTTATAAAACCAGTGAACACACCAATTTACATAAAACCACAACATACAGAAATTAACAAGAGCTCAACTCAAATTAAATAAAGTGATCAGTAAAACGCAGGAGTAGCCACTAATTAAAAAGGGGACAGACAATCAATTAAACATCTCAACTGTGAACCAATTAAAATATCAACATTGAAGTGCCAAAGTAAACATACATGCACACACACACACGTTTGTGTGTGATTTTGCTAGCATAGGGATGGATTAGCACTCATGTGGTGTTTGTTTTTCTGTCTATGTCCCTGTTTTGCCTTGCTTTCTGTCCTAGTGATAATTGGATTTTGAAAAATGTGGCTTCTTGTGGAAACAAGGATTGGTGATAAAGCTTCATTGGAGACACCTATTCCCCATGATAACTCTTTCAAGAGTGAGTTTCCCTTCGTAGGGGTAGATTTCTCTCACTTCCTGTTGTCTCACCCCGTTCTTAATTATGAGTCATTTGTAAGGCAGATGTAACTTGGGGACTGGCTGTAAGTAAATACTCACGTATAAATGAACCTCATTAATAAGTTGAGGGCCAATTTTAGAGCCAAAAGTATGGATTTTGATAATGGCCCGTGGATAAATCAAAGGTCATATCACTTCAGGAGATAAGTGATCCCTGGCCACTGCAGATACCGTTTCCCCATCACATTCAAGAAAGCTAGAAGCTGCACCATGACAGAGAGAGTTTGGCCCCTTCTACACTACCATATAATTCAGATTATCAAAGTAGATAATCCACATTAACTGCTTTGAACTGGATTATATGAGTCTATACTGCCATATAATCCAGTTCAAAGGAGATAATCTGGATTTTATATGGTAGTGTAGAAGCAGCCATAGAGGGGGGTTGGTGCTAGTTTTAGGTTCTCTCAGGAGCCTAAGTACTTGCCTTTCACCACTTTACTCAAAAAAGGGGGTGGTTCCTTTTTTATAAGGTATAACACTTATATTGACCTGTAAATGAGTAAACCCATTATTTTGGATTTATTTTTTTGAATATGATTTTTAGACTTATACATGAACTAGGAAGTCCAGTTGACTAAAACAGCACATTCTGGGAAATATGGCTATGACACAGATTTACAGCTATATGCAAAGAAATATTAGCCTTCTTCAAGATATACGGGTGAATGAACCATACCTGTGTCACCAGACTAAAGACGTAGCCCACTTCAGCCCGCCAGGTGTTTTGAACTGCAAATCCCGCAATTCCTAACAGCTGGTAGGCAGTTAGGAATTGTGGGAGTTGCAGTCCAAAACACTTGGTGGGGCGAGGTTTGCCCATGCCTGCTATAAAACCCTGCTCTGAGGTTATTCCAGGATCTTAGTCCACTGAAGTGCCTTTCCCAAAATCTCAGGCTGTAGGCAATGTTGGAAAGGATTTGGGAAGCAGTTTGTGTATCTCCCATCAGTTTTCATCGTTGTGAATATATATGGAGTCTGGCTGCTTCTAGTTCACCTAGATGTTTTCTTTTGTGAGAGACCTCTGAAGATCTTAACCATTGCCTTCCTTACGTTCTGTGAATTGGGTCAGGTTGGTTGGTTGTTGATTAATTGGGAAGGGAGCAGAAATGTTGCTTGCTTCACCTGATGAACCTTGGCCTCAAGCAACTATGCTCCCAAAGTATTTCTTGCACAGTAATCCCTTTCTGAGGAAATGATAAATGAAAATGGGAGATAAAGTTTTAGAGCGTAATCACTTATAAAACAATTAACACCAGATTTTGGGCTGCTAAGAATTTATTGACAATATGAAGTCTTGTCCATCGATTGAGTAGTGGTTCCCTTTTGCACCAGAACTTGTTAGCCAACCAACAAAATGTAGAGAGTTGAGCAGACAAGGGGGCCATTCATGTTACACAGTTATAGATCGTGCACTTCTAACCGCCAACCCCTCTCATAGTTGAGGGAGGAGCATTTAAAATTCTAAGCCAGAGTCTGTGCATCCTCACACTGCAACCCCCAGAATGGAAACATGGCAATTTAAGTTTACTACAACTTAATATTGAGTGGAACAGAGACACAGAAATGGCTACACTTCTATTTTTCCACCCTAGTGCATGGTCCATAATTACTTTTTTTGAATGTCAGAACAGACATCTGAAGCATTTCAAGGGAGTATCTGGGCATGTATAGACTACTGAGTAAGAGCAACCATCTGCCATGTACATGTGGGAATTGAGAGTAGGCTAGACTTCAAAGTTTTGTGGATTTTGTTATAAATTAAAAGTTAAAGAAAAATAATTTTGGCTGCTAAAGGTTGTAGTCAGTTGTCTTGGTGCCTTGTACACCTGCTGTACTTGTGGGAGGAAAGATATTAGCAGTGCATGGAACAGAGAGAATTAAAAATTAACAATGGGTATGGGGCATAAGGGTGTGTGTAATGAACAGTGCAAAGGAAACTTGGCAGTATCAAATATGAGTACATGGATCCTACTGCTGTTGTGACTAAATGGAAGTTTTCTTCAGTGATTGGTAAGAATAGCTTATTTATTTACAACATTTCTACCCTGCCTTTCTCACCCGAAGGGACTCAAGGCTTTGCTTGCTTCTGTCTTTCGAAATATCTGTTGGTATGTTTAATATGTAAGTGTTCTAAAACACGGGAACACATGGACTGCTGTATACCGTCCAACATTTCACAAATGAAAATTGGAACATGTGCAGGCAAGCAATGTGTAGTTTTTACATAAATGGGGCAGGTGGAATTCCTAGATACTTGAATAGGAATGTTTAAGTGTCTTGGGAGAACACAGATTAATAAAAGTAAAGTAAATAAATAGATATAGGCTTATTGCTTATTCTGCAACTGTCCCAGTTTGGTAGGGATAGAACCAATTAATCTTAAACCATCTAAAGTTATGTGCATGGCCCATGTGTTTTATCTTATTTCTTTCAGCAGTTTATAAGCCACAAAGCTGACATAAAAATATTTCAGAATACTGCCCAGAATAAAACTGCAAGCACAAAATACAACCACAAAAATACAACCTCAGAAACATTTGGATAACTTAATGCATATCTCCTCTTCCACGAATTGTAGGAAGTTTCCTCTTCCTGAATTTAATCTGTTCCCAATTTGATGTGCTGCAAAAACAAATGTCCCTACAGAATACAATATATATAATTGACATTTGATTAGCAATCATGTAAGTTTCCCTTTATTATCTAAATGTTTTAGGATATATTCTTTCCTTTCAAAAGGACAAACTGAAATCTATGTAATTCTCCAAGGTCTTCTGTTTGATTAAGCTGCTATGGGCTGCAATGCTGATTGCGCAGACGAAATTTATGCATCCTGACTACGTACTCTGTCCATGGATACATCCTGTTTTTATATGTTGTTGCAATCATTCAGAATGATCACCTTCCAAATAAATAAAATTCAGTTTGGTAGTAGGTTCCCTTCAGGTATTTTTATTCAGTTTCACTTCCAAACCACAATGTTTTACAAGCTTCATAAATGTCCTTTAGTAAGATCTAATGCCTTCATGTTTTTCTGAGTTCTAATAACATTTGTGACTTACCTGCTTTAGTTCCTTTTTTCCTAGAAGAAAATACATATCATTAATGGATATATAAGAGGAAAGAAAGGATCTGAAATTTTGAACAATGTACAGTCTTGAACCATGTACAATTTAAAATAAATTCTGTTCATCCAGGCTAGCCAGGTTAAGTGGCCTCTTGAGTCTCTACATTATCTTGATTTGACATTGTGCTGATATTCTTTAATTAATTGCATAATTTTATATTGAGCTAGAGCTGATTATAATTGGAATAACATACTGCAATTCAGAACTATTTTGGTGCTCTGCACCTCAAGTATTATACAGGCAGTCCCTGAGTTACAGTCATCGGACTTAGAAATGACACATAGTTAAGAACAGGGGCGAGACAATAGGAAGTGAGAGAAATCTACTCCTCAGAAGGAAAATTCATTCTTGAAAGAGTTATTATGGGGAAAAGGTGTCTCCACTGAAGCTTTATCACCAATCATTGTTTCCACAACAAGCCAAATTTTTCAATATCCAATTATCAAAGAGACAGAAAGTTAGATAAGATCTTCTGAACAAGGGTACAGTCAGCAAAACAAACACCGCAGGGGTGTTAACCCTTCCCTATGCTATCCAAAGCTTTTACAAATACACCTGTTCTGACTGACATACAAATTAAACTTAAGAACAAATCTACAGACTTAATAAACCTGTCTTGTTCGTAACTTGGGGATTGCCTGTACAGTACTAATAACCTGGCATTGTTCAAGGCTTGGTGATCAAGGTTATGACCTTATAGCTATAAACGCTGTTTGTCTGTGCACATGTGTATAGGAATAAACTAAAATTAACTCAATGGGACCTATTTCTGAAGACAGTCATGATTACACTGCTGATCAGACTAACTGCATGCAAATTATTGATGAAATCTTCCCATTCCTGTCCTATACACAGAGCCGGTCCAACAATGAGGCGAATTAAGTGGTCACTTGGGGCACAAAACATACGGGGGCGCAGTCGAGACTGTTTTTTCTGTTGATTTCTTGTAAAACATGATGTTTTGGTGCTTAATTTGTAAAATCTTAATGTAATTTGATGTTTAATAGGCTTTTCCTTAATCCCTCCTTATTATCCAACATTTTCGCTTATCCAACGCTTTTATTTTTCAGTGATTGGTTTGGGGGGGGGGTGCCAAAATGCTGTTCGCCTACACTTGAAAAATACCTAGGGCTGGCTCTGCCTATACAGCAAGGTTTGCTACATTCTTAATTCTAATTTTTAATGTAATTTGCCAGTTTAATTTTTTTCAGAAATATTAATGTGGTACAAAAAGAGAGCATGCATTTTTTTAAAATCACCAATTGCCTATCTATCTTTTGTACAAGCTGCTTAAGTTTTGTTCTGTGTAGTCACCTAACTTTGTATGGACTCTCAACAGAACTATTTAGTTTTTATTGGAGTTCATTGCTGATGTTGATACTGATGGTGAGATCCCACCAGTTTCTCATGGGAGTGTTAGATTCTTGGCAGCCTAGAAATTTCAGTATACCTTGGGACATCCCCATCCAAAGAGTGTGGGAAACTCTCAAGTAAAGCAGAGGGTCTCAGCTGCGAAACGTCATTAATGAGACTCCTTTGGAAACAACAGGAAACACTGGCTGTTGAATTGTTCATACCACAGTATCAGACTGAAATCTCTGTCCCATTGTGAACCATATTTCTTTCCCTAACCTTAGAGGGGTTTTTTTTTAAAAAAATAGCAATCACTGTCTTTTATTTTAATAAACAGCAATAGCACATGAACTCATGCTATAGTCAACAATAACACATTGATTTGGCCCTTAGAAAGGCCTCCCTGGTACTCTCCCACCTGACTCTCCAGTTTACCTAAAACACAGCATGCACAAGAACTTGATGGCACTGAAGAAATTAAAAGATGATCATAAATAAAACTAACTGTCTACAGTAAACCAGAAGTGCTGTCAGGAAAAGGTAAGATCAAGTTGTAGCACACCATGTATTTCCAAAACCAAATAACAACTTAGTAACTACAGTGGTATTAAAGCATTTTCAAAACTGAATGGTTGCCATGATGCATACTGAGAGGGCCAAGATCTTTTCTTCTTGTCCATGGCCTTCAGTTGTAAATAGGCTTAATCACCATAGTACCTGAGGCACTCCCAAATTAATGAATTAATGACAGGAAGAGGGAAAGACAGATGGGTGGGAGGAGAGAGGGAGGCAGGCAGGCGTTAGTGCAGTGACAGGCAACCTTTTGAGCTTGATGTGTCAAAATTTGCCAAAAAACTGATTGGTACAGAATTTAAAGTTACAATGGTATTGTCCTGTAAATCCGGATAATTTCTAACTGGAACAATTTATGTTCTATGCATATATCTATACTCTTCGGTTTTACAAGCTGCAAGTTTATGCCTAGAACATATATTGTTCAAGTTAAAATTATCTGGATGTACAGAGCAATATTACTGTAACTGTGAATTCTGTACCAACTGTATGTCATTCAATACTAATCTTTACTGTATATAACAGTTAATTTATCATTGGCATTTTTTTCTATAATGCCATACATCTTAGTCAATGTCTCTTGAAAGGACCTGCTACTACCACTTCCTTTACTTAACTTTTTATTTTATTTTTTGGGTTCTTCATCAGGGGGGCAGTGGCAGAAGATAGAATTATAGATAGTCTATTAGCCCTGCAGGCAATGAGGGGTTAACTAGCCTAACTGACCACAAGATGGCACATGTAACTGTCTTTTAGGAAAGGGCAGGGTTAATAAACAGAAATAGGGGTTAATAAGGATGGGTTAATAAGAGGGAGAAAACGTGGAGGCAGTGACAGACTTTATATTTCTAGGCGCGAAGATCACTGCAGATGCAGACTGCAGCCAGGAAATCAGAAGATGTTTACTTCTTGGGAGGAGAGCAATGGCCAACCTTGACAAAATAGTGAAGAGCAGAGACATCACACTAGTCAAAGCAATGGTATTCCCCATAGTAACCTATGGATGCAAGAGCTGGACCATAAGGAAGGCTGAGCAAAGGAAGATAGACGCTTTTGAACTCTGGTGCTGGAGGAAAATCCTGAGAGTGCCTTGGACCGCAAGAAGATCCAACCAGTCCATCCTCCAGGAAATAATGGCCGACTGCTCACTGGAGGGAAGGATGTTAGAGGCAAAGTTGAAGTATTTTGGCCACATCATGAGGAGACAGGAAAGCTTGGAAAAGATCACGATGCTGGGGGAAATGGAAGGAAAAAGGAAGAGAGGCCGACCAAGGGCAAGATGGATGGACAGTATCCTTGAAGTGACTGGCATGACCTTGAAGGAACTGGGGGCAGTGACGGCCGACAGGAAGCTCTGGCATGGACTGGTCCATGCGGTCGCAAAGAATTGGAGACGACTAAACGACTGAGCAGCAGCAAGGATGCACAACAGTAATAGTGGTGAAATGGAGTCTGCACTATGCTGCAAGTTGGTGTTCCTTATGTAAATTAAGATGGCTGCCACTATTTGTAATGGCGAGGAAGGGCACCCATAGCACAGCCCCTCACCTCTCCCAGCCTCCCCCTCACTTATCTCAGTAATGATGGTCAATTAGAAATCCACGACACCCCAGAACAGTAGATTGAATGATGGTTGCTGGGATTATGTGGTTGCTGGTGATGGTGATCACAGGGCCCCCAGAGATGCATCTCCCATGGCATTCCGCTGCTCCCTGCTCTGCCAGCCAGAAATGAGGCCAAAGATCCCCTAATGGCCTAACCGGAAGTCCCAGAACTAGACGCTCTGTGCCATAGTTCTGTTGTTTTGGCCTACAGACTTCTGACACAGAGTGCCTACACTACAGCAAATGTTTTATCCTCAGCTACTGTGATGTCTCATGGGCCTTGTAGTCCTGTTCCTAGTACTATTGTGGCAGACGAGGAGGAAAACATGGGATTTTCACCGGTTCAGCCAGAATCGGAGCCCCTGCACCTGGAGGATGTTTGCCCTCAAGAAGTCAGCCAAACAAGCCTTGGGCAGAATTCTCCCCCGTTTTCTCGAAAGGACAATTATAATAGAGATAGAGGAGCTAGGGAGGCGAATCGCCGGAGCCTCAGAATTGCAGCCAAACAATTAGCTGATTAGGTCTGCTTCCCTTGGGAAATTCTAAGGAGTCATGCATCTGGTCAGAGTTGGGTTTCACTTCTAGTTCTCCAGGGAAAGTGTTCTTCTGGCGGGAAACGAGACCCTATTTAGGTGTTTTGCCGCGAAGGAAACCTTGCGGAGTCAACTCGTCAGCTTGAGGAGTGAGATCGTGTGTGGACTTCGCAACTCCAGTTCCTTGTTTCCAGGACCAAGTTCCAAGCCTGCCTTGTTTCACGTTTGACCGCGGACCTCGCCACGGACCTTGTTCTTGCTTCTTGTTGCCTCGTATCAAGTCTTGTCTAGCCAAGTATCAAGTTTGTTTTCCAGCCTTGTTGTCAAGCTTCAATGGACTAAAAGACCTTGTCATCTCCCCACACTATTGCTTGGCAAAGTGTGTGTTTCGGTTATTGGATTATAACTTTGGACTCTAATATCACATATTGGACATTATTTTCCTGGACTATATTTGACCTTTCCTGAAAGGTCTACTTTTGAACTATATTCTTCACTTGTTTTTATTGACTTTATATATTCCTATAATAAAGATATTAGATAGAATCCGGCCTCTGCGCATGGTTATTGGTGTTCTGTAGCCTGGGTCTTGACAGCTACTGCACCTGGCCATGCAAGAGCCATGGATGAAATGTCCTTCTCAATATGTGGCCCCATATGTCTCTGTATGCGGCGCGTGTCATCAAAAATGGCTATGCATGTCAATGCTGATTTGTGTGTCATAGGTTCGCCATCATGGTGTTAGTGTGTGGATTTGCAAACAGTCTATTGCTGGTAAAATCCGATAGGTCAAAAACATTTAATCTTTAAGCTTTGCTGAGATAGATGGTCAATGGCATACCATTGCGGATGTTTCTATGATTAGGATGAAGCCACTCAATTATATTCTGGAAGTACTACAGAGTAACTGCTTCCAAAGAGCTAAACTGCAATACCAAGGGCTGTTGATGTCTGCCTGAGCCGTAACAAACTTCTCTGGGTCAAATTACCTTCTATTTCAGCAAATCCTTCATGGGTGAGTTGTCCTCTCCAGTGTTATGCCAATAGTTCTTGTAGTTTTGAAAGGCAGGTGTGCTTTCTGTCAATAGTGCTTGTGGTGTTTCAGGTGAAAATCATTTTCAGGTTAATACTTGATCATCTGTCTGTGTCAAGAGTGACAACAGAGCAAAGCAACAAATATCACCTGGTAGCATGTATTTACAATTTCATTTGCAGACGAGATGAGTGACATGTTTGCAGCTATATTAGCTGTGGGGTAATCTGAGAACAGAAGTCTATAAAATGAACTTTTACAAGCTCTGTGTGTGTGTATTCAAAACATCAGCATATGATATAGTTTTGCTCCTATTATAAAACAGCAGCTCTGAAAAGCTGCCATTGCCTTCTCATTTCTTGGTCACAAAGGGATCTTGTAGCACCTTTGAAACTAACTGAGAAAAAGAAGTTTACAAGGAACAGTGGCATGATCAGGATGTTTTTTAACCTGGAGAAGATTAAATGTAATAAGAGTCTTAAAATACCTGGAGAGCTGTTATATGAAAGATGGGGCAGACTAATTCTCTGTTTCTCAAGAGGAGGATTAGAACCAGTGAGTAGAAGGCATGTAGAAATTGATTCTAGCTAAACATTAGGCAAAACTTCCAAATGGACACTGGAAGCAACTGCTTTGGGAGATAGTGGCCTCTCTTTTGCTGAAGGTATTTAAAGCAGAAGTTGGATAGCAATCTGTTACTGATGTAGATGCATCCTGCATTGAGCAGGAGATTAGATTAAATGACATCCAAGTTCTCTTCTTACTGTGATTCTGTGGTTTTGTGAAGGGCACCTCTGATGCTAACATTCAGGAAGAAAAGGACAGGGAAAAATGAAGGCTTCTTAGCAGAACATATACTGATCAAGTTTGGTGGTAATAGCAAAGTGAGAGGAACTGCAGATTTGGCAAAGAATAGGAGTAAAATTTGAAATTTTATCCATATCCATATGGGATACATTCTTAGACCACACAGATACTGAAACCATGGTTAATAGGGAACTCTATTGAGATGAAGAACATCTGGGCCAAATAATACAATAGAGTTGCACTGGAGGATCTAGAAAATCCCTAGAAAGGACATAATTTTGTCAGATGCAGATAAATGAACATAGATCTGGAGATTGTATTGTACTCTGGAATACTGAGTCCTCCATCATGATATAAGCACTGGAGGGAAGTCTGTAGGGAAATAGTTAGGACATGCAGGAATAATAATAATAATAATAATAATAATAATAATAATAATAATAATAATAATAATTTATTTATGCCCTGCCACCATCTCCCCAAGGGGACTCAGGGCGGCTTACATGGGGTGGAGCCCAGACCGCATAATAAGATGAAAACAACATACATACAATTCACAATATAACAAGATAAAAACAAAATACAATATAAAACAAAGGTATTATAATAGTTGATAATATCAGTCAACTATCAAATACAATTCTGTCATATACATAGGTAGAGGAACTGAAACATCTATGCAAGAATACAATGATGAGATAAAATGCATAGATAATAAAATAGGGACCTAATAAATACCAGATAATACTATAGCTATACTCAGTGTAATCCATGTTAATGCTGTAGCTGAAATGCAGGAGAAGATTTCAGAAACTTAAATGAAAATCTTGGCCTCATTCTCATCGACTGCACAAACACATTTTGGTTGGTGGGGGCATACTGAGAGTCAGTTTTAGTTGGATCATCTTGCATTTTCAAGAAGGATTCTTCCCTATGGTTCTGGAGGCTGATCTAGAAAACATGTCAGTAGTAGGTTCATCTATTACACAAGGGATCCATTCCAGGTCTCTTTGCATAATATGATTTTCATATAAAATCTGGGCAGAAATTTCATCAATCAGGTCTTCCACCCAGCTGGAATGCTGCTGATAGCAAAAAATCTTGTACATAGGCATAATACACTTCCGATTCATCATCTGCTGCCCTGTGGAGGGTAGAGGAGAGTAAGAGAAGACTCACATGTTGAGGTGCAGACTCCCTGTGCTGAGCTTCCAAAAGCACCCCCTCCCCAGTTGCCAAATCCAGTAGGATGTCTGGCTATACAGAGTCTTGACTAGATGAACAATTTCTCGGTGGAGAGAAGAGCACTCAGGAATTTGGCACCCAGGAAGAGAACTACTTTTAGGAGCTCAGCTCAGGCAACTTTGTTTTCGTAGACAGAGGGGGCCTTTGTGTATAGTCAAAACACAGACATGTGTAATACACGCCCCTAGTGCATATCTTAGAGTTTAGGGCTAAAATGTGCCGCTAGTGTAAATCCAGAAGTGGCGGGGAGAGGCACAGGGAACTGGTGCACTAACCTCTCAACATGAGTCAGCAGTAATGTGAAACCGTTGCCAAATAAAGTACCAATTTAAATTGTATTAAAGAAACACACTGTCTAGAAGACCAGCGCACCTTCGCTGCAGCATTTCATCTATTATGGTCAGCGGATTGACATTGTGGGCAAGTTCCAAGGAGGCCAAACAAAATGAATGATTCCTACGTTAGACTTTTTATAGGCTGCCCTTTCTTTCAGAAGCCAACACAGCCTTATGTGGCACTCGTAGGATATTAGGGGAAGATCTTATGAATGACTTTCCCCGCCTTGGGACAGATAAGTGAAACTAAAATGGTCTTTGACATAGCTGGAATGTGATCTGTAGCAAACAACATGGAACTCAGCAGAGACCAGTGAAAGGTTCTGCCTTTAGGTAAACTGTAGAAATCACTTGTTTTAAAAAGTACACTCTGAAGTACAACTAAGTAGTGATAGGATTATGCTTTGGAACCCACAGCAAAGAAGAATAAGATGTTTAACTAATACCCAACCAAGTTATTTAAATACCTGTTCCTCATTCCTGTGTATGTCTGCACAAGAATGAGCACCCTTAAATCTCTCTTGATAAAGCTGTTCATTGTCTTTTCTGCCTTGCCTCTGACTTACCGTTTATGTACATGACACTCTCTGTAAGTGTGGCAATATCTACAACTGCCTTTCCTCCATTTGAGCAGTATTTATCCTTTTGAAGATAATCAAGAATTCTATCTTTAATACCTGTAAGAGCTCAAAACATATTCAGGACAGGTGTATTACTCATACACAAAATACAACAAATCCATAAAACAGCAGTACCTTTATTCAACCAACTTAGAAGCAATAAATGCTCCATAAAAGATTTTGAATCTCCATTGGCTTCTTTATCAGGCAAAAGTGTTAAAAATCATACAGGAGAAGGAAAATGGGCATTGTTAGAGCCATAAGCCTACATTTTATGTTAGGATGTTGCTTTTTCTCAGTTAAGAAGGCCAAGAGGTATATCAATGTGTGCAGAGGCCTCTCCTTTCTGTTGCCAGACGGGAACTCAGAAACAAAGAGCCATAAAATTGAGGCAATACAATTTCAAACCCATAAGCAACAGGATAAGTAGCTTCCCTTGAGATCTTGTTTTTTTGTGTCCTGTGTGAGCTACTTGTCCCTTTCGTAGGCAGAAAACATTGAGAATATCTGCCAATGTCAGCATTCAAGTTATTAATAGTAATGAAACTGCTTTCTACTAACACACATAAAGAAAACAACAATGCCTGCGCATACATAAACACACTCGAACATTTGCATAACTACTGGTATCTATATAATTTCTCTCACCAACATACCTCTGAAACTAAATATAAACTTTAAATACAAAAATATTATATATATAAAAAATAATTTTAAAAGAGAATTTACCATTTGCTTTCACCTTATACCCAGAAAGTTATTCACTTCTGCTTGTTTTTATGTTAACAAATATATATCCCAATGGTTTGTATCTCTGGGTTGCTGTGACTTTTTCAGGCTGTATGGCCATGTTCCAAAAACATTCCTCCTGATGTTTCACCCACATCTATGACAGGAATCCTCAGAAGTTGTGAGGTTTGTATCTCCTTCCACCGTTTTTCTGTTGCTTTGCTCAAACTGAAACAAAGTTGCTCGCAGTCAAGGGAGAAAAGCAGCAAAAATACTGAAAGATTTAAAAATTCAACAGTAGTCAAGTTCAATATGTTTCAGCAGCAGGAATTACAAACAAAAAATCCAAGTAGTCAATGTTATTGGCTAGAAGTCTAATGGGCCTCACATCTTTGTAATCCCTTATTTGTGGCACCCAATTCCCATTGCTGCAGTTGTGAGGAGCCTGTCCTATGCCTGAATTGAGCAGGGGAAAAACACCCCATGACTTATAAGGTAAAGGTTTCCCCTGATGTTAAGTCCAGTTGTGACCGACTCGGGGGGTTGGTGCTCATCTTCATTTCTAAGCCGAAGAGCCGGCGTTGTTCATAGACATCTCCAAGGTCATGTGGCCGGCATGACTGCATGGAGCACCGTTACCTTCCCGCCGGAGCGGTACATATTGATCTACTCATATTTGTATGTTTTCGAACTGCTAAGTTGGCAGAAACTGGGGCTAACAGCGGACGCTCACACCGCTCCCAGGGTTTGAACCTGGGACTTTTTGGTCTCCAGCTCAGTGCTTTAATGTACTTCGCCACCGGGGAAAGCAATAAATACTAGTACCAAAATCCTCCCTGAAGAACAAGGCTTTGGTTAGCTCTCTAAAAGGCTGGGGAAATTAGGATTCCTTAGGAGGCATGCCACAAAACTGGCACCACAACTGCTTGTTGAGCTTCAGTTGTCCCATGGATCAGGATCTCATGTGTTGCTATGCCAAGCTAGGGAAACATAGTTCTTGTAATTCCAACCTATTCAGGGGTTCGAAGGTAAGAAATAGCACCTTGGCTGGAATTGCGGAAGACATAAATTGTATAAAATTAGAATTTGCCCATAAACTAACAGCAAAACTGGTTATGGGGTCTCAGTGCTTTTCAGTGCAGTTCCATGTAGATCATGTTATAATTGTTGGGTTTTTTGCTAGAGAGCATGAGAAGGTAAAAATTGTGGCATCACTATTTCTTGATATAGTTAAACTCCCTCCCACCACCTTGTCTGTAAGTGTACTTGTAAGTAACATTTTGGACCAAGACACCAAAAGGCAATGTGCAATTTAGAAAACATTCACGCACAGCAGAATTAATCATGATGAAAATCTCCTTTAATAGACATCAAAGTCCTATAGAGCTCTGTTTGCCTTTGAGTTGTAGTTCCCCATGTTGTCATAATTTGGGGGCATGTAGTAATAACTCCAGTATTTAGTGCTATTTTATTATGATACGTTGCTCCTTTTTTCATGTGCATAATGCAGTATGCAAATCTGCTTGTTTGTCTATTTGTTGGTTCTATAGCCTACCTTTCTCCCAATCTGAGATGCAAGGTGGGATAAAATGTATTAAAAATAAAACATAGCCTAAGACAACCAATAATGCATTTCCCATTTCATAAACAATCCAGTTAAAACAACAATTTAATGTAGTTTGAAAACATAATATAAACATATAGCACATGCCATTAAAACCCCCTTTTAAAGTGAATTTCAGGATTACTCTTTTTAATCTTGAGCTATAAAATCCATTTTAATCTTAAAAATCTGCCCCCATGCTGTTTTTTTACTAAAATATCAATGGATTGCCACTCTGTAGCTTTTAGAAGACTACGTAAAGATACTCATTACTTTTGAAAGTGGCATCAATAAGAGACAGCAACTGGAAATTGTGAATTGACCATTCAAGTAATGGTCAATATAACATGCAGTTTGAGGGGTTTTTTTGGCACTGTTCTGCTGTCAGTGGGTTGTTTAGAAATAATACAATAATTTGTTGTTGTGTACCTTTAACTGTTTCAAACTTATGGCAGCCCTATTACAGGGATTTCTTGACATGATTTGTTCAGAGGAGGTTTGCCTTTGCCTTTCTCTGGGGCTGAGAGAGTGTGATTTGCCCGAGGTCACCCATTGGCTTTCCATGGCTAAACTGGGATTTGAACCTGGTCTCTAGAGTTGTAGTTCCACGTTCAAACAACTACAGCATGATGGTATAATAATACATGTGTGTTGTACCAGGCTCAAAGCCATTTAAGCATGTAAAGAATAGCTATTGTTTGATATATAATATTTTTCTAAATAACTGTATGGATTAGTCTACAATTTAGCTTTGTTATATGCTGGCTGTTCTCCATGTGACTATTTCAGATATTTTTTTGATTCTTACTAATTATTATGTTGATCTTTGTATATAATTCTATTTAGTGAAAATAACATTCTTTATCATCTTCCCCTTTCTTAACACATACAATTTTTTTCATGCCTTCATTCTTTTGTGTGATATTCTTCTGGTAATCAAAACCCAAGTCCAGTTGCTATTCCCAAGGAGAGGAGCTGAATGTTAGACAAAAATTCTGTGGATCCTATTGAGGCCATTTATTTATTTTTTATTTACCATATTTATATCCTGCCTTTCTCTACCCCGAGGGGGACTCAAGGCAGCTTACAAATGGCACTTATACAGTGCCTTGAGCATAAAACACAGACATGAAATAGAATTATAAAAATTAAAACAGACATAAAACATAATTAAAATACAACCAATTGGTCTGTTCTAGCTGGTACTAAAAATGTCCCAATGCAACAACACTGAATAAATAGTTGATTCAGATAGTTTCTTCTAGTGATGTCGGCTTGGACAGTGGATACCATTTTGGGGGAACACTGGTTTTAATAAGCTAGTTACTTACAGCGAGAGAAAACTCAAGTTCAGACCCATAGATTTGGGAGTGTTGGGCAGACTCAAATCTATGGTCTGAACCTGAGTTTTCTCTCATCCTCAGGCCAAGAAGGAGGAAGTTCAGGATGCGAACAGTGTCTTTAGAAGCATATGCATATGTTCTCTATTAAACCTTTTAAAATTAATTGTATATTCTTACCAAATGCGAAGAAAGCTTGAGCTGCTGCTGCCAGCTTCTGCTACTATCATGCTTAATGATCTCACTAGAGATTACTTGAATTGATGAAGTAAATCCCACTGGTTTCCACTGAACATACTGCAAAGGAAGAAGACTTAAGTGCTTATGGTTCACGTGTCTTACTGTGAGTAAGCAGAAGTTCAAACTTTCTTCCCACCGATTGGTTTTCTCCTGAGAATCTCCCATTACTTGTCAATTTTTAGACTGCTGTCCCATTCCTATGTTGGATACATTAAGGAATGTTTGCAGGAGTAAATGTGGGAAGGGTTAAACACCCCCTTCTCCCCCATGAGTGCCTCCTCTTAATTTATTTTATCTTAAGACATCATATTTTGGGAAAACTCCTTTGCTGAGGTATATACTTATTCCTTTAGATGGAACAGAGATGCCATCAAGGCAAGACTTTGGGGCAGAAGTCCAGGGTCCCATTCAGCAGAATGAGCAGGAGGGCCCCCAAACACAGCAGGGCTGCCATACATCAAAATGTGGTAAGTGAATTTGGTAAGTAATGTAATATATATCACTATCTAAAGGGGTGCATAAGAGCACAGTCATTCATGGCCACTGTACATACTAACTAGGGGACTCGGAGTTATAGTTTGAACTTTTCCATACTTTATAGGTAAAGGTTTTTTCCTGGCATTAAGTCTAGTCATGTCTGACTCTGGAGGTTGGTGCTCATCTCCATTTTTAAGCTGAAGAGCCGGTATTGTCCATAGACACCTCCAAGGTCATGTGGCCGGCATGACTGCATGAAGTACCGTTACCTTCCTGCTGGACCTATTGATCTACTTACATTTGCATATTTCTAAACAGCTAGGTTGGCAGAAGCTGAAGCTAACAGCGGGAACTCACCCTGCTCCCAGGACTTGCTGAGCTTTTTGGTCAGCAAGTTCAGGAGCTCAGCGATTTAATCTGCTGCGCCACTGGGAGTTCCATACTTTATACCAAGTCTACATTTACTCAGCTGCACCACTTAAATGGAGCCTTGTAAAAGGGCACAATTTGTGTGGTGTTACTACTTGTTTTGAGCCTTTGAAATAGTATGTACCATAAATGCATACACAGTGACACTGAGTCATGTTAGGCTCCCTGGAGTGTGATTTATCTTGGAAGCCACTAGAGTTGGTGGAGGGGAAGAAAGGCAAAGAAATACTGCATTACTGTTTTTATTGTTTGATTCATATCTTGCCTTATCCATAAACTTAAGGCTTCAATTCAGACCAGTTTCTAACACCAAGTTTTCCTTATCTCCCACCCCAACCCCTTTAAACCAGTAATGAAATAATTCCTGCAGGTTAATAAGTGTTTAAATCTTTTTCGCTCTCTTTTCTTCCTCTCCCCTCCCTCCTGCCCCAAAAATGTAGGATGAAGATGAGACGCCACAAGCTCTTTTTGACTCTGTGCATGGCTGGTCTTTGCCTCATCTCATTCCTTCACTTCTTGAAGGCCCTCTCCTATGTTACATTTCCAAGAGAACTGGCATCGCTTAGCCCCAACCTGGTCTCTAACTTTTTTTGGAACAATGCACCTGTCACCCCCCAGGTCAGTCCTGAACCTGGGGGTCCAGAGTTCCTTCGAACACCATTGTACTCCCACTCTCCACTACTCCAACCTCTGTCTCCAAGCAGGGCCAGTGAGGAGCTGCACAAAGTGGAGTTTGTGCTGCCTGAGGACATAGCTGAATACTTTGTGCACACTAAAGCCGGCGGAGTTTGCTTCAAGCCTGGCACCAAGGTGTTGGAGAAGCCACCGCCGGGCAGGCCAGATGAGAAAATAGAAGGAGCTGCTTCAGGGCGCATAAGCCGGAAACCTCTGAGCGCCAACGGGACGAAGCGGCGTAAGTGGGTGGAGTGTGTGTGCCTGCCTGGTTGGCATGGGCCTAGCTGTGGGGTGCCCACTGTGGTGCAGTACTCAAACCTCCCCACTAAGGATCGTCTGACCCCACGGGAGGTACCCCGGAGAGTCATTAATGCCATCAATGTAAATCATGAATTTGATCTTCTGGATGTGCGCTTCCATGAACTGGGTGACGTGGTGGATGTCTTTGTGGTCTGCGAGTCCAATTTCACTGCGTACGGCGAGCCACGTCCTCTCAAGTTCCGTGAAATGTTGCTCAACGGCTCTTATGACTACATCCGCCACAAAGTGCTCTATGTCTTCCTGGACCACTTCCCTCCCGGTGGGCGCCAGGATGGATGGATTGCTGATGACTATCTGCGCACTTTCCTCACTCGGGATGGCATCTCCCGCCTCCGCAATTTGCGTCCTGATGACGTTTTCATCATTGATGATGCAGATGAGATCCCAGCCCGCGATGGTGTGCTCTTTCTCAAACTCTATGATGGCTGGACAGAACCCTTTGCATTCCACATGCGCAAGTCTCTTTATGGGTTCTTTTGGAAGCAACCTGGCACCTTGGAGGTGGTTTCTGGTTGCACGGTCGGCATGCTTCAAGCAGTGTATGCCACGGATGGGATTCGCCTGCGCCGGAGAGAATACTATACCATGCCGGGCTTTCGGCAGTATGAAAACAACACAGGTCACATCCTGGTACAGTGGTCACTAGGCAGTCCACTCCACTTTGCTGGCTGGCACTGTTCTTGGTGTTTTACACCTGAGGGAATCTACTTCAAACTGGTATCAGCCCAGAACGGTGATTTCCCCCGCTGGGGTGACTATGAGGATAAGCGTGACCTTAATTACATCCGGGAATTAATTCGGACTGGGGGGTGGTTTGATGGTACCACCCAAGAGTACCCTGCTGCAGACCCCAAAGAACAAATGTATGCCCCCAAATATCTGTTGAAGAACTATCAGCGGTTTTGTTACTTACTGGAAAACCCCTACCAGAAGCCAGAGGGGGCTGGGTGAGGGGAGTGGGGCTTGCATGAGCAAACGGGATCTTACGGAAAAACGGGACAGTGAGGTGTTTCTTTTGTTTTTCCTTCCTTCCCTGACCCATTCCTGCTGGGAAGTGTGTGTTCTCTCCAGGCTCTATCTGCCCCATTCCTGAAAAGAGACTTGGATGTGGGCATGTGAGTGGAATTCATAGTCATGTGAATGAGGACCAGAGGAAGTGGGAACTGGGCCCAAGAAGTAGCAGGAGAGTGGTCTCCTTCACCTCTCACGTAGGATGGAAGAAAGGATCTTATGCAGAAAGCACCTCTCTGTATGACAGGAGAACACATAGGAGCATGCAGCTGGATGAGTGAGGGTGTGAATGTGTCAGAGCCAATAAAGTTGTGGCAACTGAGATAAGGATGGTACTGAACCCCCCTTTTAAAAGCCAGTTTGATTCTGAGTCATTTGAAATCAGTGACTCTTCCATAGATGCTGTTCTCCTTTAACATATGGCCATCCATTTGGCTCATAGAAACTGCAGAAGGTATGCAAATCTTGCTTTGGTAGTTTCACAGTTTGGCCAAAGAACACACTGACCCTGTTACAGCGTTCTCATTTATAGCTGCAACAGATGATTGGCAACTTAGTAAAACCGGGGTGTGTGGGTATGTAAGTGTGACAGATTTTTTGTAGTTGACAACAGAAGTTGTGCTCATCTTGGATATGTATATTTTTGCCATGTGTGTTTTGTAACCCACTGGTGTAAGAATGGGCGCGCACAAAAAATTAGGAGCATGGTAGCACCAAAGAACTCTGCTTTCCTTCTCATATTTATGGACATTCAGGGAAATTCTGCAAAATGGCAGGGTATGAATATTGAAAAGTGATTTTGCTCAGTAAATGGATGTTTGTGGTAGCCAGTCTCTGATGTGGAAGTAAGAGGGCTGCAATTCACATGGGATAGATCCATTTGAGATAGATTTCCCTCTTCCACCATAACAAAATGTCATGTTTACATTTTTGTCTAAAATGGGGGTGCATATAAATGCTTCAAATTGCTTCTAAGGAAAGGAGACATTGAGATACTGGTGCTCTCGTGTCCATCCTACTACTTCTGGAACAGGAGAGGTGTAAAGGTACTTGGCTCTATGATGCCGCCATTTTGAGGAGAATGCTATATTGTTAGTCTAGCTTTTGCATACCCAATAAGAGGAAGGAGGTTGTATGTTTGATGGGACTGATATGAAACCCATGGTTACATCCTGGTGCCAAGCACTTAACATTCAGCAGTTGTTTGCACCCTTTCTCCTTCAGTAAAATTCCTCCAAAGTGACTTCAAATCACTTTATGCAGCTTGTGTCTTTTCAGTCAGGGTAAAAGGTATTGTAAACTCCACAAACCCCATGTCAAGTTTGCTGCTAAAGGAATATATGAAACAATGAGCCGCTGCATTAATTGCAAGAAATTGTGATATCTCCATCCTTCAAAAAAAGTGTTCTTTACCAGTGGAATTAGATCCTCCTAATTTGCCTTCACTCAGCTTTCACATTCTGTCCTGCCTTTATACATGGTCCTTGATCCCTCTAAAAAACGCAGGAAGCTGCGTTACCCAATCCAGTACCATTCAGATGTGCTTAGCTAAAAAGAGGACCCACCCTGCAAATTGGCATGAATGTTCCAGCCTATTGCCTTGCATTACAATTCTCATTGTCCCCAGCTATGCTCCAACATACCTGATGTTTGGATTTCATAAAGCACACAGCAAGTTTGCACCCTGCCATTTTAATATCAGAGAACATTAATAGCTGACATGCATTTGATATCCCTGTTGGTTCTCTTCTAGAAGCAACATTTTTGGAATAGCAGTTTGAGCAATATGGTGATGGGATGTCCTGTTGGCATTCATGCAACCAACTTGCAAGATGGTTCCTTCTACTGTCGAAGCACTCCATCATGTGAAAATAGTTTGTGTGGATTGATCCCTAGACCTTGAAAATTCTTATTTGACAACACAGCTTGCAGCAGCATTCAGCTACTCTTGTTCAGTGGTGGATTTTTAATCAGCAGTGAATTCCTTAGGCTTGCTTTCATTGCATTTTGCCTTATGTACCACCATGAGACTCTTCTGGTCTGTTTTAAGGGATCTTACGTTGTGCACAGTACACCCTAAAAATGGTGTTGCCTTGTAGAGTAGCTGTCAATTTACTCTGCTGAAGCGACTAGTAGCAAAGTCTTGGGGACCACTGTGTAACTGTTCCCAAGACTACCACACAAGAGAAAGAGAGAAAGGATGTTATTTCATTCTCAACTAGGAAATTAGAGATAAGGCTCTAACCTTCTCATTTTGTTACTCTACCTGTTTGACCATACCAATTGCAACAAAGATAGGACTCATACCATCTTCCAGACATTACTGGTCTATAACTCCCAGCACTTTCCAGCATTGGCTATGTTGGCTAGGGATGCTGGGATTTTCAGTCCAGCAATAGCTGGAGATTATATGATTCCTACCCTTGGATTAAAGCTCACTCCTTTATTCCTAGTATGTTTGGGGAGATGGGAGATGCTAAAGCTTTTGTGTCATGGAAAGTGGGTACATTTGTCATCCAGCAGGGCTTAGTCTTGAGCTGAGACTCCTGATGTTCTCAACCTGTGGATCCCCAGATGTTTTGGCCTACAACTCCCAGAAATCCTAACAGCTGGTAAACTGACTGGGATTTTTGGGAGCTGTAGGCTAAGGCACCTGGGGACCAACAGGTTGAGAACCACTGCTCTACACTGAAATGGTAGAAAAGAACCACTTAAGACATAATAAAACTTCACCAAAACCTCTGAACTGGGTTACTTCTTTGCCAGAATGCCCTCTGTCTTTCCTTGCCCCAGCTCAGCTGACTATCATTTTGGTCCCTGCACTTGCTGGACAGGGGGGCTTTGTGTGTGCCTCTAGGGCTGGCTTTCACAATCACTGCTGATGAATTCTTAATACTCCCATCAGCACAGCCCCTCGGCTCCATCTGTCTGCCGCCCAACACAGTGAGGCAATTCCTAGCCTGGCCTTTATTCTTTCTGCAACTCCATAGCCCCCTCCCCTCACAGCTCTCTTTTTCCACTTCCTCGGGTTTTCTCCCCTCCTCCACTGTTATATGCAAGGAACAGATCCCATTGTAACTGGATAAGTTAGCACTGAATTCCTTTGGGACTCTGAAAGGACCCTTTGTTTGGCGTTTCTCCTTTGACTCCATCAAAGTGAAACTTGAAACTGACCTCTGTTGGGGAAGAAAAAGGAGAATTTACAGTAAAAGCTTTGCTTCTTCTTGTTCTTTAAAAGTCACCATTTGCATAGGGTGGTGACGACTATTTCTTCTTCTTCTTCTTCTTCTTCTTCTTCTTCTTCTTCTTCTTCTTCTTCTTCTTCTTCAAGAACATCGTTCCACTTAAAGAACGCCTATTTAATTACCTGTATTTATTATGTAGCTAGAACATAGACCCCTAGAATTGACACTGAGGACCTTTGCACTATTCTTTGTTTAAACCACTTTTGGCAGCAGCGGGTGAGTGGATAGCAAGTAGTGGTTAAAAAGAAAAGACTTTGGGGAAATATCTTGGCTCGTCCCTGCTCAGGGTACTTAATCTGGCCCCTCGCTCGTAGGAGAAAATGGAGCTGGCTTGCTGTGTTCATCATAAATACAGTATTCAGCCTGAAGGGGAGGTAGTGCAAATGAGTGAGTCACACTATCTTGTGACAGGTAGAAGAGACAAACATTATCTCATAAGCCTTCGGGGTAAAGACCTTTGATGATTTAAGAGCTGGAAGGCATACAGACACACCAAAATTGAGGAGGCCTATACAAGTAGCTAAACTTGTAGCTAATCATCAGAGCACACGTGGCTGACACCTCATAGTGAGTCAGTTGTATCTGACTGATATTCTTGCACATCTCTACTGACAGAATGCATTGTGGGCTGGTGGTGATGAGCAGAGTGGCCCCACATTTGGTGTGGAGCAGTGTCTGCCTACAGAACAGAAGTTGCTGCTGCTGCTTGAAGCACTGTTATGGATATCTCTACCCCTGTCTCTACACTGTAGACTCTTGGCTTTCATTTGAAATCAATGTAAATGTATTCATGTAATTTGTGTGCGGTATTCATTGAAGCTGCAGCGAATGATGGCCTGAATCATACGGTTAGTCCTAAGTAATGCAGACCCATTGAATCAATGGGCTTCACCTATATGTTGATTTACAGTTCAGCAATGGATTCAGTGGCCTCTCTCTAGTTGAGAATAATTGATCGATGCAAGCTTGTTTTGAACACATCAGTAGGTTTTTGAAGGGGAAAGGAGCTTTTAAAACCTCATTTGTCACTTTAATGCAACAATCGCAGGTTGACCAAATTACTTAGCAGAGGTCTCTCCCTACCACACAGAATAGTGTTGTGTCTGCTGACTTGTAAATGTATTGATGGTGCTGTATCTACAACAGTGTCCTATACTCATAGAGATTGCATTTCTTTCTAGTGCTGGCATGCCAGTTGAATATCTTGTTTAACTGGTTTCATACTCCTCTCTTTCACCTACCATGAGTAGCTGAAGAGGGTTGAGGAGTACCTCTTGTGGTTGTGTAGCAACAACAAGACCAGTTTTTCTTTGTCTTTGCTTCCCACTCCAACCCCATTCTTTCTTAGAAAATCTCCAGGAGCATTTAATTGTTAGGTGAAAGCCAGGGACATCAGCTGTATCCAGTAACTGGAAACCCAAGAGCTTGTTTTGTATGAGAGGTAGTTTTGGGTTGTGACCTCAGAATCCACCATCCATCATAGCCACTTACTCATGTCTACTGTTTATCCTGATCTCTCCAACATCCAAAGCTTATCTTCCCATTTGTTCAAAAAAGCCTCTCCTTTACAATGCCATTTGGCCCCTTCTTTTGAAACTGATGCCATTGGAAATTGCAGAATTGTTCCTGGTCTGTATCTTTTTCAGTTGCAGGGAAGCTCTTCTATATTTTAAAATATTTTCTCAGAAAAGTAAGATGAGTAAGAGAGAATTCCCACCTGGTTCGGGAGAGGAGCCACTGCCAAGGCTATTATGATGTCTAGTACTTTTGTGTCTGCAGAGACTCTTTTATCCCCTACATTTCCCCATATGGTCTCTTCTTTGCAGAGGGAACTGGTCCAGGATGGAGACCGTTCTGCCTTCTTTCTCTAACAAGGCATTGGAAAACAGTATCGTACATTTTCTCTCAACTACTTTTTCACCTTCCATCTCCTGTACCTTGCGAGCCAGTAAGATATATAATTTCTGGCATTGAGAATTCTCTGGAAGTAATCTATTTTGGATTAATTATCACTTATGGCCGTGAGTAGTCTGCAATTTTGAGGACTTTTCTCACCTTATCCAGTTTAATGAGACAAAATTGGTATTGTATCGAGGAGTGGATTTGGTACAGAACTGAAAGCTCCTCTTCTAGGGACATTTTTGTTCCTTCACCACTCCCTCTCTCTATTGTCTTCCCTAGCATCTGCCTTAAAACTAGGTGTTCAGTTGCTTAACAAGAAATCAAGAAATCATAACTTATTTTCTGTAGCAGGCGCAGAAGGATGCTTGCTCTGAGTCATTTAAGTGGAAACCATGATTATTACTATTATGTTTAAAATTGCAACGGCGTAGAGCTCAGACTGGAACTAACAATTGCCTGTTCCTGGTGCACTATGTTATTCGGTTTCACTTATCTATCTTCTCTGACTTCTGCTAATGCAGATCAGACCTGAAGTGGCTACTCTCTAGATTACAAGGAAACAAGATGCTATGTAGACCTTAGGCTAAGCAATTTGAAAAAGAGGTGGAAGGACTCCACACCTGCATTTATGTCAGCATCCAAAGTGCTTTTGTGACCTTCTCGGTGAACTTTAAAAAGGGAAAGTATAGTGGTAGCAAATGGTGGTGTGGGGACAGAAGTGGAGAGAGGAATTTGAAGGCCTTAAGCACAGTATGAAAAAAAAAGCAGAAATGACCATGATATACCAGCCTCGATCAACATGGCACCCTCCATATGTGTTAGCCTAAACTAGTGGTTCTCAACCTGGGGTCCCCAGATGTTTTTGGTCTACAACACCCAGAAATCCTAACAGCTGCTAAACTGTCTGGGATTTCTGGGAGTTGTAGGCCAAAAACATCTGGGGACCCCAGGTTGAGAACCACTGGTCTAAACCATGTTGCATTTCCCATCCTATCTAATACTGGTGGGGATTATGGAAATGGAGTTCAGCATTTACAAAAGGCAATAGATTGGGCAAGCTGTTTTACACATTCGCTGAAAATACTAGGGCTGGTCTATCTACCTAAAAGGGATATGTAGAAAAATTATCCACAAGGGTGTACTACCACTGTCCAGTGCAATTCCTGCGGCAACAACTGAGCAATATTCTGCAGAGAGGAGTCAAGAAATGAGAGCTCCATTTCTCAAGGAAGGGATATATAGGGGCTCTCTCATACTGTACTAGCAAAACGTAATCACTTTTTGTGCCCCCTGTTGGCTAAGGAATACGTGGGACTTGCCAAATAAGTAGAAGAAGCCCTTTAAAATCTAATTTATAAATAACTTTTGTAAGGATAAATCAAAGTGTACATACTGAAATCATTTTCTCTGTAAATGGTTGGATTTCATTTCACCCTTAAAGGGATGTTTAAAGGAAGAAATAAAACAAATTACAAACCGTGAAAGGGAAACTGGCACTTGTGACGTTCTTTATTTCCTCCTAAATGGAATGGCATTCATTAGAAGGGAGGGAGGGAAGGCTCACTTGTCTCTTTCAGCCTGGAACTGAGTATATTTGTATACCCATTCCCTTTTGCCTGGCAGAGCAATTCCCATTCAGCTGGAGGATTGTATACACAGTTAAGAAATGTTTGTGTTGCTTTCATAATAGGACAGTACAATATGTCATCAACCTTTTTAATCACTCATATTATTGCTAACTGGAGCTGTATTTTTTTCATGATGGGTTATTCCACACAGAATTGGTTAATGCACAACACATCGGACTGAAATGTAGTTCAACAAATCCATCTCTTGCAGACTAAAAAAAGGAGCAGCAGTGGCGTGACAGTCAAAACATGGTGCAGTGTCACTAATGCTAAATTTCCATTAATAAGTCTGCTGTGAGGGTTTATGTACCAAACAAGTACTGTAACTAAATTAATACATAGCTTAGTAAGTCATGGAAAGCTTATGTAACATCATAGAATTGGTTCATAAAGTTACGACACAACAATACTCCTGTTCCTCCTTGCACAGTTTTGATATGAGCCCATTTCATCGCTATGCCCTCAGTCTGGAACCAATTTGCATGATACATCTTTGGTAAAGCACAGAATGAACTTGGTCCTGGGTATAAGTATTGAATACTTATGGGCTGTAGAATGAATACACTACTTTAAATGCCATGGATCAATGCCATGGAATTGTGGGAGTTGTAGTGTGGTAAGCATTAGCATTATTTGGCAGAGAAGCCTGAGGTAAAGGTCATGTCCAACCCTGGGGGTTGGTGCTCATCTCCATTTCTAAGCCGAAGAACCATCATTGTCCATAGACACCTCCAAGGTCATGTGGCCAGCTTGATTACATGGAGTGCCGTTATCTTCCTGCCAGAGTGGTACCTATTGATTCACTCACATTTGCATGTTTTCGAACTGCTAGCTTGGCAGAAGCTAAGGCTCATAGCGGGAGCTCACCCCCCTTCACCGGATATGAACCACAGACTTTTTTTGGTTGGCAAGTTCAGCAGTTCAGCAGTTTAACCCACTGCACCACTGGGGACTCCCAGAGAAGGCTAAAGACCATGTAAAATTACAGCTCCCATGATTCCATTGCATTGAGTCATGACAATTAAAAGTGCTAAAACTGCATTAGTTTGACAGTGTAGATCCAGCTTGGTTAGGAGCCCTTTCAACCGACACCTTGTTAGAGGCCACTGACATCCTGGATTTCTCCTCCGGCTAATCTCATATATATTAGCTTTTTTGGTAGCGCCACACACCATTCTGTTTATCCACTTTTGTACTGAAAGATCGTCTAATTTGAGCTTGGGTCCAGGCTCCCCATTTACAAGAACCCCAATTCTGGCACTGAAAAGAACAATCATATGTTCAATTCACTACTTGTAACATGTGATATGAATTGCCTTGTGTCTTCATGAACCAGCTTTTTTTCCTTGCTAATGTGAATTTATTCCCCAAGCCCCTAGAATGAATGCTAAACTTGCAAAATTATTCAACCATAGCCCAGTTAATAACACCTCTGAGAAAAGAAGCTCTTTTTTTACCCTTTAAAAAAAATTATTATTTTACCCTTTTTATGGAGTCCCCAGATGGCGTAGTGGAGTAAGTGACTTGAAGGTTGGGTTGCTGACCTGAGTTGTAGTTTTACAAGCGGCTAAATATCTTTTGATCAAAAACGGGCAACAGTGACCGCATTCCATAGCATTGAGCCTGGGCAGTTATAGTGGTGTCAAACCGCATTAATTGTACAATGTAGATGGCACCCATAGGCCCTTGCTTCTGGGTGGAGTATGAGGAACACAACCAAAAAAATGAAATTATGACCTGCAGTGTGGGTTTTGTCCACCTATTGCAAGATCATTTATAGCAGGTAACACAACACAACAATTTAAAACAATAATAGTACTGTATTGTTATTCTAGGCTTGATTTTACATACCGGATAATTCAGGTAAAAAATTATAGAACTAACAGAGTACAGGGAAAGTTGGACTGACGTCAGTTTAATTTTACCACCCTTTTCATCCAAGCTGAACTGATATTTGGACTGATACCAAGTTTAGTCCAAATTTTCTCTTATAATCATAGAATCATAGAGTTGGAAGAGACCTCATGGGACATCCAGTCCAACCCCCTGCCAAGAAGCAGGAAAATCACATTCAAAGCATCCCCGACAGATGGTCATCCAGCCTCTGTTTAAAAGCCTCCAAAGAAGAAGCGTCCACCACACTCTGAGGCAGAGAGTTCCACTGCCAAACAGCTCTCACAATGAGGAAGTTTTTCCTGATGTTCAGGTGGAATCTCCTTTCCTGTTGTTTGAAGCCATTGTTCTGCGTCCTAGTCTCCAGGGCAGCAGAAAACAAGCTTGCTCCCTCCTCCCCATGACTTCCCCTCACATATTTATACATGGCTATTATGTCTCCCCTCAGCCTTCTCTTCTGCAGGCTAAACATGCCCAGCTCTTTAAGCCGCTCCTCATAGGGCTTGTTCTCCATACCCTTGATCATTTTGGTCACCCTCCTCTGTAGGCATTCCAGCTTGTCAACATCTCCCTTCAATTGTAGTGCCCAGAATTGGACACAGTATTCCAGGTGAGCTTTGACCAAGGTAGAATAGTGGGACAGCATGGCTTCCCTGGATCTAGACACTAGACTCCTATTTAAGGTAAAGGTAAAGGTTTCCCCTGACGTTAAGTCCAGTCATGACCGACTCTGGGGGTTGGTGTTCATCTCCATTTCTAAGCCGAAGCACCGGCGTCGTCCCTAGACACCTCCAAGGTCATGTGGCCAGCATGACTGCATGGAGCGCCGTTACCTTCCCGCTGGAGCAGTACCTATTGATCTACTCACATTTGCATGTTGTTGAACTGCTAGGTTGGCAGGAGCTGGGGCTAACAGCAGGTGCTCATTCCGCTCCCGGGATTTGAACCTGGGACCTTTTGGTCCACAAGTTCAGCAGCTCAGCGCTTTAACACACACAAAATCCCATTGGCTTTTTTAGCTGCCACATCACATTGTTGGCTCATGTTTAACTCCAAGATCTTTTTCACACATACTGCTGTCGAACCAGGCGTCCCCCATTCTGTATCTTTGCATTTCATTTTTTCTGCCTAAGTGAAGTATCTTGCATTTGTCCCTGCTAAACTTCATTTTGTTGGTTTCGGCCCATCAAAATGAAGTTCAACAGGGACAAATGCAAGATAATCCGCTCTTCTCTCTTTCTTTTTTCTTTGCTGTGCTTTGGATTATAAGGCTTGCTGTTTTGCTTTAGGTCTGCACTCTGCAGATAAAAACCCTCTATAAAATAAAGAGAAAGGATTTGATACTCCATTCTTTCATGTCTAAATATTCTCCTTGATACTGGTGGGCCTCTTTCTGCGGTGAAGCTTTGAAAGCTGGGAGCTTAATTGCATTTTAAACTTTGTGCTATGCAATTATTCCTTTATTAAATAAAATAAGCTCAAGATTTTTACTCAAAAAAGGTGTGAAGGATTTCAGTATCACTAAGCATTTAGAAAAATAATTGAAGAAATCATAGGTTTCCGTTCTATGCTGGAAAACAGCCAAAGTGATTATTACTATCCTATTTAGGATAATACTTCAGAAGCTGATACAGCAGGTAAAGCTTGAACTGGCTTATGACTGAAGTCACCAATGCCTTTCATTTAGCTTGATGCTTCTCAGAAGAAACAACAAAGAGTTCTCAGGTCAGAATATATGAGAGTTGAGGTGGAGGACGCCATCCACCTCCAAGCTATATATACTGTAGATACCTCCAGGTTAATTGCATTGAGTGCTACCAGTCAGAAAACATTGTTTAGTTATTCCAGGAAATGGGAATTATGAGAAGCACGAATTCTGTGGGATCATATCAACCAGTTTTCTGATTATGGCAGTCCATCATCAAGATGTGAGTCCAACTCCAGTCTCTCTTTCACATTCTCCAGTAAGTGATAGGAGGAAGATTACCATTTCTGGTACAAGAGGACCTATATACTGTATCCATTCATTATGAATGGAAGGCATTAATGGCCCTGCCCTTCATGAAATACAGAAGACTTCCCAAAAGTGTGGGAAGAAAAGACTATTTATCAAAACCTTACTGAGCTCCACCACATTTCAGAAGTAGAAAATTACTTCATCTCTAAAATCACTTCAACTGTTGGGCTTCCTATTAGTCTCATAAGGACACCAAAGGAGAAAGGTGTGCCCAAGGGAAATGTATCAATTAACATGGACGTTTGAAGCTACTATCAATGTACCCCCTGCATTGAACATGTTGGACCAGCAAATATGGCAAATATGGGCATATGGTCTTCTGGTTTGTACTATCTGCTGTGCAGCATTGGCCTGAGTCTCAAAAGCTTCATTAGAACGTTTTGCCAAGCAGGGTGAAAATATATCTAAACAGTCTGAATCTAGATGGCTATGATTTCTACCAGGGCTTCAGACTTTTATTCAGACTTTATTGGGAAAAAAAACAATTTCAGATGTTTATCAGAATGTTCTCATTTCTGCAGGCAGAACCATAAGTCTGGAAGTACCATTAGTATGTGCACAAATTTCCAACACGATACACAAAAAGAAATTGGAGAGCCAGTGAGAGAAAGAACTCTCTCTTTCCTGTATTCCAAATAATCAGAGGGAGTCTGGTTTTCATCTGGTTGGATACTAAGAGCTCTCCTTAATACCATATCCCATCACACACATTCTGCCAAAAATGGAAATAAATAGGCTTATATCATATGAGCTATTGACTGGATATATTCAGAGAATGGAACTAAACACCCTAAAAATAACCCAACCTTTTCCCCCTTAAAAATAATTTGTAATTCTGCAGGCCAAAAGAGAGTCTTGTAAAGATACACAAAGCAGTATTAACACTCACCTCTAAGCCAGTCTATAAAGTGCAAAATAAAAACAAGCCCACGCACTGGCATGCTTAAGGATTTTTTAGCCCAGCAGTGGGATCACTCAAGTGCATGAAGTTAAGCGCCTACCCAAAAGGCTTTACTGAATTTGGGCTGTACACACTGCTGGGAACATTATGATCTGCAGCACTAAATATAACTTTATAAAGAGGAATGTAAAGAGCTGGAAAGATTGTGTCAATAAGGAAGAGACCTTCACATTTATGAGATTTCCATGTTCTTAGTAAAAGCCTGGGTCATGAAATTATGTTTGGGCGTTCCACAAGTCCCCTTCGATTAACAGCAACAACATCTACTAAAAACTTTAAAAGCCAGCAATAGAGTTCTCGACTGGACTACTGATGAAAGCAATTTTCCAGTTGCTTATTTTACTGAACCACCATTTTTTTTTGTTAAGCATCCCATTCTGGGAAATGAAATCACAACTCATCAGTAAACGGTGGTTCTTGGGCTATAAGTGTTGATTCTAGATGTTTTATACTAAGTAGAGACACAATCATAGCTGAAAGCATGCACATTAGGAACAAAACTTCCAAGTAGCTACGCAGAGTGATGTGTAATGCTATTAAGTGTACATATGTACCACTAGGGACATTTCAGTTCTCCCTCCGGTCTTCCACATCTCTCTCCTAGCCATGTAAAGAGGGGGCCGTAGTTCTATCAAGTGAAGAAAAAGGAAGGTGGTCTAGGTAGTGTATGAAGATATATCAGAAGCTTTGGGGAAAGACAAACAAGATAGAAAGAAGATTAATATCTACTGGACTTGCTATGGTTTTAGAACAGAAGTGGCAACACAGGATCTTCTGTAGGAGGCAAAATCGATCTGGAACTGAGTTTTGCCATTCTTAATCCTACTAAGAATTCAGTTATGGGACTAGACAGATAAGGAATTCTGCCTCTCCTGCTTAGAACAGTAGAGTAGTTATTTGTTGAAGGGATTCTTAATATTGTTAACTATAGTAAGAAGAAAAGCTGGTAAAGTTGGGTCCAAAATAGATAGTGCTCTGAAGAGTTCTATTAAAATTAGTGAGACAAGACAGTCATTGTTAATTTAACTTCCATTTATTTCTACCAGTTGACACAGAGTGGACATAACCTATTATTTTCTGGCAATTTGACAACGAAATTTAGCATATGGTGAGCAAGCTAAAAGAAGCAAAAATTGATCATCTTCTTTCCTCTTTAACAAAAAAAGTGTTTTAATATAGAATTTATTTTCATGTGAAAGCATATTTACAGAATTCTTAAACCCAGCCTCTTCAATGGTGTGGTCCAGGAGCATTGCAGATCTTGCTTGACTGCAGCTCTCTTTTGGTCCTAGTGGGTAAGGTTGAAGGGAATCACAGTCCAACAACATCTGGAAAGCCACATTTGCTCATCTCTGTCATAGTCAATAATAATCAGTGTTGGAGGGATCAGTATATGATTGCATCCCACCTATGTATATCACTCTGGCACATTTTGCAGCTGTGTGATTAGAGGAATCTTCAGATAATGGCTTGAGTGCCAATTGCATTGCTACAGTCAGAAAATCAGCTGCCTGGATTACTGTTTATTAATTTTATATAGCTAGCAAAGGTTTCATTGCAAGGCAGTTTCAGAAAGCTTGTTCCACACTCACGAATATTTCACAGCTGAAAACAAGAAACCGCTTTCTCCTCCTCTTCCTTCTAAGCATGGTAACTCACACTGTGATTGCTGTTTCCATAATGGGCCTGTATCTGCTGTCACATCTCCCCATCCTTGTGATCCCTGTCCAAGCACCAGCTGTTGCTTCTCTACCAACCAGTTGACCAACTGGAGGAATGACATGGGACTGGACTGGGGAAGCATCACCATCATTTTAGGTGGCTCTTCCTGCCACCGAAGATTCATGGATAAGCGAATATGTTGGATAATAAGAAGGAATTAAGGAAAAGCCTATTAAACATCAAATTAAATTATGATTTTACAAATTAGGCACCAAAACATCATGTTTTATTACAAATTTGACAGAAAAAGTAGTCCAATACGCAGTAATGCTATGTAGTAATAACTATATTTACGAATTTAGCACCAAAACATCACAATGTATTGAAAACATTGACTACAAAAACAATGACTACTAAAAGGCAGACTGCGTTGGATAATCCAGAGCATTGGATAAGTGAATGTTGGATAAGTGAGACTCTACTGTACTGGTTTGAGATGGCACACAATCCAAACCATTTTCTCAAAGTCTCTGTTCAATCGGGACCATCAAAAATATCTAAAACAACAAAACAGGTTATCAGTTCAAACTGAGGGTTATACACAAAACATCTGATATGCTACACTCACTGGCTTTACCTCAATCAGAATACAAGAAATAGAATGAGAACATAAAATGAAACTTGTATCTGGGTAGGTTTAGATGATTGGGAGTCTGCCTATGAAACTGAATATCATTTGTAGGGATGGAACTGACAGTTTGCTTACTTCTTAAGGCAGATAAGATTATGATGGATTTTAAAGATATGCTGAGATCTAGTACAATCATTCATCCACATCTGGGGTTTTAACTTTGTAGATTTGATTATTCGTGGATTTGATTTTAAAATATTCTCTCTAGAAATGTCTACATCCTCCGCAGTAACTATGGCAGACCTGCACAACCTGTGGCCCTCCAGGTGTTTTGGACTCCAGTTCCCAGAATTCCTCTTCATTGGACAAGCTGGCACCTGGAGGGCCACAGGTTGTGCAGGCCTGTTCTATGGTCAACTTCCTGCAATAATGATGGAGGACTTAGAGATTTATAGAGAGAACATCTTTGTGGAAATCTCCCAATGGGATGCTGGAAGACCTAGAAATTCCTAGGACTTCATCATATGGAAGTTTTCCTTCATTTCTATCAGATTCTACACATTGTAAAGACAGATTCCCATGGAGCCCATCAAACGATGCAGGACTACTCCAGTGGTTGTTCATGAGACTCCATTTCTGCAGAGTGTAAAAATGGGGAGAATTTCAAAGACAGACAGGATTCGACTTCACCTGTCTGTCTGTGCATAGAAACACTTAAAACGGGTATTTTTTCCTTGGGATGGGAAGTGGTGGATTTCTTTGTTTACTTTGTGACTTTTCAGTGTGGGCATTCATGTGGGAAATCTGCTAATTCTCCTTTTGGGTCCCATTGAAAGAAGTGTTTTAAAAAGTGTGCCTGTTTCCATTAGTGTAGGGGTTTAAGGGGAACAATCCTATGGAAAGTAGTGTTTAAAAATGATGCCTGTTTAAAAAAGTGTGCTGGTATCCTTGAAATGATTGAGGAAAAGAGATGATCCTGTGTGATGGGGTAAGTCAATTTTCCACCTTCTTTAAAGACAAAACCCCTTGAAACACCACGTAAAGAAGACGATTCCACCCACTTTCCCTCCCTTGTGGGATGTAGTCCCTATTAGGTTTTAAAAGTAGCATTTTCTTGATTTGTAGTGTCCCTGTGCCCCTAACTCCAGTGAATGTGGATGGCTGAGTGCAACTCCATAATACCTTTTGTTTGGGTGGGAGCATTAGGATCTGTCTTTTCAGAAGCACCCATTCTGTAGACATGGGGGAAGTCGCTCTCCCTTAATAATTAATGTATTCCCATCTATCCTCTTCAGACAAGTCTGAGTGGCTACAATAAGTAGTTGCAAAGCAATCAGTTGAAAGAAATGTTATTTATTTATTTACAAACCCTATACACAGATCAGCAGAAGGTAGTAAACATGACACCTTGCCTTTTGTCAGGTCATCTTTCAAACAACCATTTAGCAGTGGAGGCAAACAAAGCAAAACCAATCTTCAATCGAAACCTTAAGCTCCCAGTGGAGCAGGCAAATGCTATGAGTGTATTAAAATCTCACTCAACAGAAGTTAAAGAACAGAGTTGGTACATTTTTGTCTCCTAATCAGCATACCAAAAGAGAATGCAGCCACACAAACATACCAAAGTAGCAAGTACTCCTTTAACTGCAAAAAGCTGTTAGAAGATCGGCTTCAATTAAAACCCTTGGTTGGCACTTATCCATAAAACCAGCCTGTAAATCCAAATGCAAACATAACCCATCCCAGCATGTCATCACACCCAAAGCTTTAATAGCATTACTGCCAGCCAAAGGAGCAGACACACAGCCCAGCCCCAATAAAAGGAATGATACAAAAACACCACAGCATTCTAAAAATGATCTATGACTCACAGGAACCTGCAATGAGGAAAATCCATCTTGTTGCTGAGCATAGCTCTTTGGTATTGAGGTAACTCAGTCTTGTTTGTGTAAATGTCTAGGGAAAAAATGCCAGGAGCAAAATATTGCTGCTTTGTGTAATTAAGAGACATTTACTTCCCAAAGCTATGACAGCAATAGGAAATCATGTAAAAATATTTAACGTTTAAGTTTCCAGTCATTGGAATTCTTTTGAAGATGGCCCGTTTTCAAGGGATGTGTGGATGTAAGCCTGTCTATGAAAGAGAAGAGGGAAAATGTTGAGTGTCATACAACTGTAGCAACAAAACATAAATCCTTCCTGCAGTTTATGAGTAAAAACAATCATTATTAGGTAACATCTTTATTGAGAACTCTAAAAATATTACGAAGTGGCATCAAGGCAGCATGAGTGTATATGTTTTCCAGAAATCTTCACCAAGTACAATTTCATAAATTTTGCACCATAATTTCTGATGAAGAGTTAGGCAGCTCAAAATGTTAAATCATCTATGTGCCACTTTTGTAACATTTCAGTGGTTCTAATATAAAATATTAACATATAACCATAGATTTCCTAAACATGAACTTAAGAAAATTGATAGATAAGTTAAGAGCTGGCATGGCATAGTTGTTCGAATATTGAACTAGGAATTTATCCCATGAGGCAGGCAAATTGCAATCACAGCAGGGCAACAGCATCTTTGCCTTCAACTTATCACATGAAGTTGCTCCTTTCTTGGTGGGAGACCATTGGAAGGCGTTTCATTTACAAAAGGAAGTCATTAACGGATTGTTTTTGTTTGTAGATGAAATGCTTTCTAAGCTGTTTCCCAGTAGGAGAGTGGCATGAAAGGACCAGCATGCAATAAGTCCAAGAGGAAGACACTGTTGCCGTGCTGTAACTAAGATTTTCCTGCTTTGTGTGATAAACTATAATATGATCCCTGTATCCATGGGACCGGGATCTGTGGTTTCATTTATCCATGTCCAACAAATGCATGCTCCCCATGAATTTTCTTGGTGCTCCAGTGTGACTCTATAGTCCTCTTGGGTCAGAAGCTCCAAGTTTCAGTACAGTTCACTATTATCTACAGTTTCACTTATCCACATGAAAGCCGGGGCTCTTATCCCCTGCAGATACAGAGATTGTATTCTTCTAGGTATCTGCAGAACCAGGGTTTGAATCTCCATTCTGTCATAGAAACTCTCTAGGGTTGCATCTACACTATAAAATTAATGTAGTTTGACACCACTTTAACTATCATCACTCAAAGCTGTGAAATCCTGGAATTTGTGGTTTGGTGAGGCACCAGTACTCTTTGGCAGAGAACAGCAAAGAACTCCCACAATAATATGTCACAAGGCAAATTTCAGAAAGATTTGACAAGAAACACCACTGAATGGAAATCTCCCTCAGTACCGTAAATGAAAAAAAGTTAAAATATCCCTTTGCTATTTTAAAGCCTACAGACTGAGTTGCTGTCATATGCAAGGGTGCAATCCTAGGTGGAAAAAATTACTGAGCTATAATAAGGGCATATTTGCTTCTGTGGGTGCAGTTGGGAAATGCACAGCCACAGTGTGTAGTGGCTGATGTAGGATGTTATTCTGCATGGAGGCCCTGTGATGCTGATATGTCTGCATTTGGATATTTACACTACATTGTGGGTATGTTGGATGGCAACCAATGTGACACTAGCACCATTTACACTTGACTTTTTAATGCAGTTTGAAGCTAGTTTCAAACTGCCATTGGCCAGAAAACAAACTCCCACAAAAGGGTGTGAAGGAAATCCTTTAACCTGCACCAATGCTCTATGGTTTGTGTAATCATCATCCGGACCTCAAACTGGTTCCAGGATTTCCTATGTAATAATCTGCACAAACTACCTTTTCCAATACCGGTTTGAAACTACATCAAATGGTTAGTGTAGACAGGTCCACAGAGACACAAAAAGGCTACCTCTCTTACATAGACCTGAAGGTAATCCATATGGATGTATAGTAATGAGATCCTGATCCCCACAAGCCATACAAAACCTGAGCTAACAGATGCCTGAAACTTGGCTGTACCTACAATATAGATTTTGCAAAGAGCTGGGTCCAGGTTTAAACTTCTTGATGATAATTTACTTACACAATGTACGTGCATTACTTTGAACATTCTCAAGTTGCTATATAAAGGCTAGTCAACACTTCTTATGATAGTCTGCAATAAATCATTAAAGGTGTCTCCATCTGACACGTTTTTTCCTGCTTGGGGGAAGAGCTTCTTTTTTGGCATCACTATTGAAGCAGTGCAGTGGTGTTTAGCTTTTGGGAAAGGGTTTAGAAGAGAACTAAACTCACTCCTGCAATGCTGTTGGATTCTCTTTCAGATCTTTCTTTTTTTCTTTTTAACCTATATATTTATTAGTTTATTCAGCAATATAAGTACAGTAGAGTCTCACTTATCCAAGCCTCGCTTATCCAAGCTTCTGGATTATCCAAGCCATTTTTGTAGTCAATGTTTTCAATATATCATGATATTTTGGTGCTAAATTCATAAATACAGTAATTACAACTTAACGTTACTGCGTATTTAACTGCTTTTTCTGTCAAATTTGTTGTATAACATGATGTTTTGGTGCTTAATTTGTAAAATCATAACCTAATTTGATGTGTAATAGGCTTTTCCTTAATCTCTCCTTATTATCCAACATATTCAGTTATCCAACGGTCTGCCAGCCCATTTAGCTTGGATAAGTGAGACTCTACTGTATCATTATACAAGTTGTAAAATCAGTAATATTCCACTTGACCACAAAGACCCCATATATATTATGATATAATGCAGTTTAAAACTATACTTATATAATGTAGTTCAATGCAGTTAAACTAGATTATTTGAGTCCACACTGACGATATAATGCAGTTTCAGACTGCACTGTATCGCAGTATAGATGGGGACCTAATACAACATTAAAACTAACTTCCCTTGCCCTTCCCCACCTAAAAACAATTTTCATCCAGTTTGGCTGGACCTCTTTCCTTCCACCAGCAGGTAAAAAAACATATATTTGATAATTAACTACCGTATATACTCGAGTATAAGCTGACCTGAATATAAGCTGAGGCACCGAATTTTACCACAAAAAACTGGGAAAACATTGATTCCAGTATAAGCTGAGAGTGGTATATTTCAGAAATAAAAACAAATAACAATAAAATTACATTAATTGAGGCATTAGTAGGTTAAATGTTTTTGAATATTTACATAAAGCTCTAATTTAAGATGAGATTGTCCAACTCTGATTAAATCATTATTCTCATCTTCTTCAATGTAAATGTGCTTATGTATCCTTTTAATAATAATAGAGTAAAATAATACATGTAATAATACTAATAATAAATACAGGAAAATAATAAATGTAGTAATAAATATAGTAAAATGATAAATATAATAAGATCAGAGTAAAATAATAAATGTATTAATGATAATAATAAAAATAGAGTAAAATAAATGTAATAGTAGCAACAATAATAGAGAAAAATAATAAATGTACCACATATTCTCGAGTATAAGCTGACCCAAATATAAGCCAACCAGGATCTTCACCCAAGTATAAGCTGAGGGAGGCTTTTTCAGTCTTAAAATAAGGGCTGAAAAACTAGGCTTATATTCGAGTATATACAGTAGTTGTATAAAAGCATCTGCTTTTTTTTATTCTAAATGTGTGGCGTTTTAACAGGATAGCTTATTTGTTTTCAGAACGTTTATCTGATGCTGCAAGCTCCCTTGGCTCCCACATTAAAAGAACCAAAATAAACACATTCTTACAAGTTAGAATCAAAATTCTGCAGCATTGGCTTACAGAAGGGGAATTACATGGCCCTTCACGTGTTGTTGGATAGCAACTTCAAATTTCACCATATTCACTGGGGCTGATGGGAACTGCAGTCCAACAATATCTGAAGGGCCATAGAATTCTTCTCCTGCTTTACTGGACCACCATTTTTCCTGTAAACGGAGGAAAAGTGAAAGGCAGGTGACAAAAATATTGATTTCACTTTGTATTGAATTCTAAATTGTGCCTAATAACCACCATATTTTAGTTTGTAGCAATGCAGCAGCCAACGCAATCTGTAATTTCTGTCCCACTGTGAAACTGTCATTACAAAAGATGAAGCTTTTAACTAATTTTCATCACTTTTGCTGTGAATTTCTCCTCAGCTTCATCTATCTTCCAGGAACAGAAAAGATCCTGTTAAATCTAAATTCTCAAAGAAGGTATAGTAGACCTCCCAGTTAACCAACACCCATGGGGATTGCTAAATGCCAGATAAATATGGTTTCTGGTTGCTTAAAGTTACTATTAAAAATAAGCCTGTTACTATACCCCATACTATACCATACCAGAAATTTTGTATTGGCTTGATATTAATATTGAAAAAAGTACTGTAATTAAAAGCCCATTAAGACAAAGACAAACTCAATTTCATGTAACATTTCCACTAAAAGTGGATTTTATTTTAATTTTTATTCAAAGTATAATTTCTTCCATTTTTTTGGCTTGAGTGTCCTGGCTGCTTTAATTCTGGTGAACAGTGGGTCTATTGTACTAAGAAAGATGGCAGTTTTTTTCAGGTAAGTTTGCAAAAGATAGATTTTGGGATGTGTGAGTATTTGTGCTAGTTTGGTGAAGCAAGCACAAGAAGTTTTGAGATACCTTTGGGAACTAACATCAGATTAATCAGATGCATACAATGTTATCCTGAGATATATTAGATAGATAGATTAAATAGACAGACAGACGGGTGGAGACACACACAATTGGATTATTTATTGGTCTCTGTTGTGCCACTGTTGGGAGTCAGCATGGTGTAATGTTTTGAGTGTTGGATGATGACCCTGGAAACCTTGCCAAGAACACCTTGTGATAGGTTCAAGCTTAGACCTGCCATAACTTGGTACAAAACAACAAGCTAATATGAAAGTACCTTTCACTAAATTTTTGTTTCAAGGGAAGACATGAAATTACAGGAAACACAAATATTCCAGTTGGGTAGTTTGGAACAAGGACAAAAAGGCACACAACTGTGGCTGCGTCTACACTTTAGAAAGAATACTGTTTGAGACCACCTTAACTGTTATGGCTCGATGCTATGGAATCATGGGAGTTATAATTTTATAAGGTCCTTAGACTTTTCTGCCAAAGAGTGCTGGTACCTCACCAAGCTATAACTTCCATAATTTCATAGCATTGAGACCTATCAGTTAAACTATATCATTCTACAGTGTAGAAGATGCACTGTGTCTGTCTTCTCTACAAACTGTAATTCAGTTCAAAAAAAGTGGCAGCTGTGGGTTTCCATAATTTAACACTAAGAGGCGCTGTTTATTTAATTCAAGGAAACAGCTACTGTATTGCATTGCTAAAAAGGAAGCGAAAAGCTGCCTTGTATACCAGAAGTTCTCCCAGCAGTATTTTAGCCTCTGCTGTCCTGTCTCCATGGTCGCAGATCTCTTACCTGAAGATGCGCAATGGTTTGCAGCATTTGCACCTAGACAGCCCTCCAAATCTAGAGGCAAAACAAATGAAAACACATAATATGCAACTGAAAATAAAGTAGGCAAGATTGGTTTCAAAAGCTCCTACAAAATAAACTAGAGAGGAATGGGGTTTTTTTCACAGAAAAAGCCTAAAGTAGCCCAGTAGCACACTTGAGACCAACTATTTCTTACATAACTTCGGAAAGGCTATACTAATGATCAACTTTGGTGTTTGGTTGTTATTTTTGTTTTTTAACAAAAGTTAGCAGTTAATAATTATAGCAGTGAGAACATTTTCCCACTGAATTCTCTATCTGTTGACTATTTTCAAACCTGTATTCTATTTCCCCATGTAGTCTGACATGGTGGTTGTTAGAGTGGTCCAGCATTTCTGTGTTCTCAAATAATACAGTAGAGTCTCACTTATCCAACATAAACAGGGTGGCAGACTGTTGGATAAGTGAATATGTTGGATAATATGGAGGGATTAAGGAAAAGCCTATTACACATCAAATTAGGTTATGATTTTACAAATTAAGCACCAAAACATCATGTTTAACAACAAATTTGACAGAAAAAGTAGTTCAATACGCAGTAATGCTATGTAGTAATTACTGTATTTACGAATTTAGCACCAAAATACCATGATGTATTGAAAACATTGACTACAAAAATGCGTTGGATAATCCAGAACGTTGGATAAGTGAGACTCTACTGTATGTGGTGTTCAGGTTGGTTCATCAAGTGTTCTGCTATGGCTGGCTTCTCTGGTTGAGTTAGTCTGTATTGCCTTTCATGTTCCTTGATTCGAGCTTGGACAATGCTGCATTTGGTGGTCCCTATGTAGACTTGTCCACAACTGCACAGTATACGGTAGACTCCTGCTTTACTGTCCTTATTTTAGAGGGGTTTTTTTTAATACTTGTAGCCATATTTTGTTCATTTTCATGGTTTCCTCCTTTCTGTTGAAATTGTCCACATGCATGTAGATTTCAACAGCATCTCTGAAATGGTACACAACACCAAAACATGAATCAAGGAACATGAAAGACACTGCAGACTAACTCAACCAGAGAAGTCAGCCATAGCAGAGCACTTGATGAACCAACCTGGGCACAGTATATTATTTGAAAATACAGAAATGCTGGGCCAGTCTAACAACCACCATGTTAGACTACACAGAGAAGCCACTGAAATCCAAGAACATGTGGACAATTCAACAGAAAGGAGGAAACAATGAAAATAAACAAAATCTGGCTACTGGTCTTTAAAACACTCTAAACTCAGGACAGTAAAGCAGGAGTCTACTATATACCATGCAGCTGTGGACAAGTCTACATAGGGACCACGAAGCACAGAGGCCAGACACGAATCAAGGAACATGAAAGGCATTGCAAACTGCTTCAACCAGAGAGCCATAGCAGAGCACTTGATGAACCATCCTGGACACAGCATATTATTTGAGAACACAGAAATGCTTGACCATTCTAACAACCACCATGTCAGACTACACAGAGAAGCCATTGAAACCCACAAGCATGTGGACAATTTCAACAGAAAGGAGGAAACCATGAAAATGAACAAAATCTGGCTACTGGTATTAAAAAAAACCCTCTAAAATCAGGACAGTAAACAAAGAAGAACACTTAGAAAACAGGGGAATTCCAGACAAGAAACTATCAGGGCCAGCTAACACTTCTCAACAAAGGATTCCCCCAGGAAACAGCCAGGTTTTGAAGCTGCAAGGCTATTCAATACTAATCATTGTGGGCTACTGCAACATTCAAATTCAAACAAGAGTTATTTCTCCCACCCTGGAGCTTCCACAGAGATATAAACCCCATTTAACTAGTTTCCAACAGATCTCACAACCTCTGAGGATGCCTGCCATAGATGCAGGCGAAATGTCAGGAGAGAGTGCTTCTGGAACACGGCCATACAACCCGGAAAACTCAGCAACGCATACTATAAGGCCTTGTCAAAATGCATAGCGTTGAGCCGTAGTTGTGACAGCGGTGGCAAAATGAGTTCATTCTACATCGTGAGTGCACTCGACACTGGCTTGGCTCCTCTTCCCCACCCCACCCGGCAAAGTCGGAGTGAACAGGAAGTGACGCGTTTGGAACCCTCTCTGCGTTTCCATAACGAAGAAGGTCGTGCTCCGGAAGGGGAGCGGCCATGTTCCTGATTGACCCTCGGGCGCGTTGCGGCGAGCGGGAAGAGGCGGGCTTGGAGCCCTCGATCGGCGGCGGGGCCCCGTCCTTCTCCTTCCTGAAGGTACCGAAAGCGAGGGGCCCTCGCCTTCTTCGCCCCCCGTTTTCTTCTTTGCTTTCTCGTACAGCCCCACACACCAAATGGCTTCCTTGGGTTAACGGATACATCTACACCAGGCATGAGGAAACTTGGGCCTTCCCTTCAGGAGTTTTGGACTTCAACTCCCACCATTCCTCACAGCCTCAGGCCCCTTCCTTTCCCCCCTCAGCGGCTTAAGCGGCTGAGGGGGAAAAGGAAGGGGCCTGAGGCTGTGAGGAATGGTGGGAGTTGAAGTCCAAAACACCTGGAGGGAAGGCCCAAGTTTGCCCATTCCTGATCAGCACTGTAGAATCGATGCACTTCAGTACCACTTTAACTACCATGGCCCAGTGCTATGGAATCGTGCTGTTGTGGTTTCAGAAGGTCTTTAGGCCTTCTCTATCAAAGTGTGCTGGTGCCCCCACTAAACTACACATCCCAGGAATCCATCGCTGTGGGCCATGGCAGTTAAAATGATCCCAAGCTGCATCCATTCTCCAGTGTAAATGCACCTTGGATGGCATGGGGGACAATTTCAGCCTGAACCACTGTATGAGAATACCCATTTGACAAAAAAGAAAAAAGGCATTTAGTGATGGCAAAGAAGAAACACACAGCGTTAACTTCCCAGTCTTGTGCTCCAAATATTTGTTTTATAGAAAGGCAAAACATTTTAGAATTATAGAGTAATAAGAGTTGGAAAAGACCAGATAGCCCAACTATGTTGGGTTGCCTTTGAAGACTGTTCAGAAGCTTCAAGTGGTCCAACGAGAGGCAGCCAGATTTCTCACCGGAGTGGCATACAGGGAGTACACAATCCCCCTGTTATGCTATCTCCACTGGCTACCAGTCTGCTACCAAGCACAATTCAAAGTGCTGGCTTTAGCTTATAAAGCCCTAAATTGGCCCAGCATACCTGTCCAAACATATCTTCCTCTGTGAACCATCTCGGAGATGAAAATTGTCTGGGGAGGCCCTGCTCTCGGTGCCCCCTCCTTCGCAGGTGCAATTAGTGGGGTAGAGAGACAGGCCTCCTCAGTGGTGGCCCCTTGACTATGGAACTCCCTCCCCAGTGAGATCAGATCAGCCTCTTCTCTCTTGACCTTCAGGAAAAAGACATGGCTTTGGGATCAAGCTTTTGACAAGTAATTGGAACAGTGCAATATGTGATTGAGAAATGGAATGGCCATAGATTATGTTTTGGATGGTGTGATTTAATTAATGTTTTAATAATTGGTTTTAACTGGAATTGTTTATTTGATATATGTGTGTATGACATCAAATTGCAGCTTGTTGTAAGGCTGCCTTGAGTCCCCATCGGGGTTGAGAAAGGTGGGATATAAATATGGTAAATAAATAATAAATAAACTAGTCCAATCTCCTGCCATGCAGGAAAGGCACAATCAAAGCATCCCCAAAAGATGACCATCCAGGCTCTGTTAAAAAAACCTCCAAGGAATGAGCATTCCATCACACCCAGAGGCAACTGGATAGCTTTCCAAATTAATTTAAAATGCATTAAAATGCATGAAATCTATATTTCAAAATGGCTCTCCTCTAGTTGGGAAGACCTCTCTTTGGGGTTGTTGTGTGTTTTCCGGGTATATATCTCACAACCTCTGAGGATGCCTGCCATAGATGTGGGCAAAACGTCAAGAGAGAATACTTCTGGAACATGGCCATACAGCCCGGAAAACACACAACAACCCTGTGATTCCAGCCATGAAAGCCTTCAAGAACACATAGACCTCTCTTTTTCCAAGGTCTTCATATTCTCAACTACTAGCATGTCTGCATGACCATGCGGTGACTTCCAATAATTTGCTGACTTTACCTCATTCTTCAACCCCTCCTATTTTTGTTAGTGGTAAGGTATAATCTAGTTAAGAATATATAAATAGACTCCATTAACTGGCACTCAGGCAAACAGAACTCTCAAGCAACTGGCAAAAAATTGAATAAATAATACTGTGTCCACAAAGCTGTTTTTATAATACAGTAAAACATTAAGTTAGGTTTGTCTTTATTTGCTTTTAATTACTGTATTTTAATATTAACATGAAATCAATACAGAGTTTATGTTAAGGTATAGGATGAGATATAATATTGGGACTGATTTTAATAGTCACTCTGAAGCAACCAGAAACTACATTTATCTAGCATCTACCAATCCTCATAGGTGCCAGTTGATTGAGTGTCTACTGTATGCAAATATAGTCATTATTTGATTTTTCTGTGTGTCTTCAGATCGTCATCCTGGTATCGTTCCTCCATGGCATTGTGGACCCGTGAGGCAGTGCTGGCCCTTTATCGCGCTCTGCTGCGTCAGGGGCGGGGCCTGCGCTACACCGACCGTCAGTTCTACTTTAACTCCATCCGACAAGAATTCCGCAAGAACCAGAACCTCGAGAATCTTGAAGAGAAGGAAAGACAACTGGAGAAGGGCCAGGCTTTCTTGCAAAGTAAACTTGGAGGATTGGTTTAGAGACATTTTTTGTCTTCCCCTTTTACTTTTCTGGCTCCTTCTTTTCCTCAATCCTTCTGTCCACCTGTGATAGATGGTTAATTTTGTCCGATTGGAACAAACCTGAAAACAGGCCTGAAAGCATCATACGTAGATCTCTGGGAGTATTCTCCTTCCGTCTTCACAGATGCATTAAGTGTCAGGTAGGTTATTTAGAATGTTGTGATATTCTTTTTTTTCTATTCAACTGTTCTTATGACTCCCTGGAAAATCAGTCCACCTACATGAATTTGTGCCACTAAATATGCCAGTTATTTTTGCCTTTGACTTTTTAGAGAGTAAAATAGATGTTAGCCTTATCTGTCTTGGGAATTTAGTTAAATTTAGGAGAAAGGGAGTAGTACAACATAAAAGATATGGATGTTAAAAGTTATATTCAGGCCATCATTCAGCCCTGGCATTCAGTGAATTGTCTGGGGAAAAAGTATGTCAGTTTTCTCCAGACAAATTACATTAGGGCTACAAAACATGCCATGCTATGATATGTAGCAGTACAGCTTATTAGTAATATGAATCAACATCTTAGTTGTTTATTTCTGTAATAAGAGTAAGGTTCAGGCTAAAATCAGGAAGTATTGAATGAAGTATTGATAAAATGAAAAATATTAACAATTGGTGGTCTTCTCTCTCCATGAAGGAGCAATGGCAGGCGCTGGAGAGCGCAAAGGAAAGAAGGATGATAATGGCATTGGTACTGCCATTGATTTTGTGTTGTCCAATGCCCGACTCGTGCTGGGTGTTGGTGGCGCTGCCATGCTGGGGATCGCCACCTTGGCTGTCAAACGGGTAAGAGTGAACACAGTGAATGAAACGATTCCAGAATGCATGGCTGCCGGAAAAGATGCAATGACAGGATGGATGCTTTTGAATGGATTTAACATTCAGCTTCCTGCTTCTTCCACTTTAGATGTATGACCGGGCAATCAGTGCTCCTGCCAGTCCCACCCGTTTGAGCCAATCAGGAAAGAGAAGCTGGGAGGAACCAAGTTGGCTTGGATCATCATCGCGGTTACTAAACCAAGATATGAAGACTAATATTAGTCGTTCTCTTCAGACTCTTCCCACTGATCCTTCAGCTTTTGAAACAGGTAGTTTGTGTGTTTGTGTATGCAATTCATCTGTATAATCCAGCAACTTATTGGTGTTGATGACTAAAAGCAGTTTGTTGATGATAGGATTTTAACTAGGGAGGAAATGGTATTGATCACATAGTACAGTATTTATCCAATCATTCCTGTCAAGTGCATTTCTGTTGCCCTTTCAGAAAATATTCTAGTAAAGAAAGAGCATCTTTTTCTGAGTTGTAAAGTTTTTTTTTCTTAATGGTGATCTCATTTGGTGCCTGATCAGGTATGCTGCATGGCTAGTCCACATTTTCTTTCTCTTGGCAGACTCTGTGAAACCAATGAGGCATAAGTCATCTGCTAAGAAAAGCCAGGTGGAACTGAAGAAGTCCCGCCTGAGAATGTCCTTACAAGAAAAGTTGTTTGCCTATTATCGGAGAAAAGTGGCCATTCCTACAGAAGAGCAGGCCAAGGCCAAGCAGGCTGCTGTCGACATCTGTGCAGAACTGCGTGGATTCCTTCGGGCCAAGCTTCCAGACATGCCTCTGCGTGAAATGTATCTGAGTGGTAGTCTCTGTGATGATTTGCAGGTAAGATGGCTGGAGGAGGAGGTATATCACAAATGTAAAAACAGTGGAGATACCTCTAGTACCTGTGTTGTCCAACCATCATGTTCTGCTTAAAATGGTTGGTTCTGATTTTGAACTCTGTCTCTCTGTTACAATTTAATCTTGCATGGGAAACAAAGTACTTTTCTCTGGGTAAAACCTACCTTTTTGTCTGCCTGCCTTTTTTGTATTATGCTTTCTCTTTCTGATCAAATTCCATAATTTACTTGTCTGTCTTTTCTCAATGTTGTTCCAAAGTCTAATCTATTAGTTAGTCTATTATTTTCTTTTTGTTATAGGCTGGAAATGGGTACCTCCCAGCATGTTAATTGGAAAAATTGACTGCTCTTAATAGAGCAATTCAAAATTATTGAGTTACCTAGCACATCACAGCTCATATAAATTGTATTTTGGCTTGGTTGACATTTATATTTGAGACTATTTTTAAATACTAGCATGGTTTTTAGTGGTGATTATGGTTTCCTCAGAAAAAAATGAGCATTAACTTTCACCAAATTCTCTCTCAAATTAATTTAGATTCACTTTAGGCAAAATTGGAGGAAAGACTGTGTAGCTCAATAAAACATCTAGACAAAAAAGTTTGTCTTTTCTGCATACCTGTCAACATGTTATCGTTGTGAGCATGTACTACATAGTGGAGCACTGATCATGCATGAAATTCCCAGCTGATTCTCTGTATCTAGTCTCCCCTCTAGTCAGATGATTTGTGCGACCTTTAAAGGTCTTGAATTTTTAACCCCTTCCTTTCCTTCGTATGGCAGGTTGTGACAGCTGATCATATCCAGCTCATAGTTCCTTTGGTGTTGGAACAGAATTTGTGGTCATGCATTCCAGGTGAAGACACCATCATGAACATCCCTGGTTTCTGTTTGGTACGTCGGGAAAACCCAGAATACTTCCCTCGTGGTAGTAGTTATTGGGACCGCTGTGTGGTGGGCGGTTACCTCTCACCCAGGGCTGTATCTGAAACCTTTGAGAAAGTAGTGGCAGGCTCTATCAACTGGCCAGCTATTGGGACCCTTCTGGACTACGTGATCCATCCAGCAGCACCTTTGGAATCTCTAACATTGGAGGTCCAATACGAAAGAGACCGTCGCCTCCTGATAGACTTCTTACCATCTGTGACAATAGGTGACACTGTCTTGGTGGCCAAGCCACACCGACTGGCTCAGTATGATAACCTGTGGCGGCTTAGCCTTCGTTCAGCAGAGACAGCTCGCTTGCGGGCTTTAGACCAGGCTGATTCTGGCTGCCGTTCTTTGTGCCTCAAGATACTCAAGGCCATATGCAAGCTGAACCCTTCTTTGAGTCATCTTTCTGCCAGTCAGCTTACCAATGTCATACTGCACCAGACCCAGGAGGAGGCTAGCTGGTCACAAGATGTACTAGCTGACCGTTTCCTTCAGGCACTGAAAGAACTGATCGGTTATTTGGAAGCGGGTGTTCTTCCCAGTGCTTTGAACCCCAAGGTGAACATGTTTTCAGAGCTTACACCTGAAGAAGTGGATGAGTTAGGATACACCCTGTACTGTTCCCTTTCAGAACCTGAAGTACTGCTTCAAACATAATAGCTGCCTTATGTGTGAGAAAATTATTAGAACTGCCACCCATGACAAGTTCTCTGATACCTCCTAAATGAAATATGCACACCTTGCTCCGTTATTTTTTGACAAGTTCACTTATTTTTCTTTTTTATTATACTGGGGAATGGGATTACATTTCTTGGTGCTATTGGTCTAGCTCCACTACCCTCATAGCTACTCTCTGATGGAAAAATCTGTGACATGGAACAGCTGCATGGTCTGTCATGGCCTTTGCTAATTTCTGGTGTCCCAGCTGCCTGTGATAATATGGTGCACCTCCTTTCTCTTACATTCTATAAGTTACTGCAGAAAAAAATGCTGTAATTCTCACCTTGGAAAGTGTGGAATTGGGCAAGTAAATCACTGACAGTTTTCACAAAGATCTGAGTGAGATGATTTTCCAGGGATTTATCTCATTTCTGTATTCTGTTTGTGTGTGTGTGTGTGTTACTTTTTGTCCCCTTCACACACAGATGTGCATGGCAGCCTAAAACAAATGTTTAAATAGAAATATTTATAGGAGGGAATGTATTTGTTTGAACTCTGTGCTTTGATTGTATTTATAACATTTTTGAGACCGAGATTTCTAGAAAGAGTTTGCACATTGCATTGGTTTTCACCACTATGAATTTGACTTAATCCCATATTTGGGAAACTTAAAGAGTATATTATCCAAAGTACATTCTTTTGCCATCCTGATGTCCTTTATTAAACATACACATGATTCTCATTGCAACCCATATTTTTAAAAGTGGTGATAGGTCCCTGTTATGGATAAAGTAATGGGAGAATAATTTCCTTTTTGTTGCAGTTGGGGTCTGTTCTCCGTGAGTAACTGCCTAAGAAAGTAGAACCTACCAGTGGTTCCACTAAACTGTATTGTGACACAGAGCAAACAAAACAGCTATGTGCTGTTTTCTTGAATAGGTTATGTATGAGCACTCCAATTCTTGATGAAAATACATTGGTTAATGAATCTGAGAAATGGTGATAGAACATCAAGCTTTGATCTTCAGTATATTGGTAAATAAGATTGATTGGTGCTATTGTGTGCCTTCTGAAGGTTAGGTCTGTAAAATTCCTAGCTGTAGGTAGATAAATAAAATTAGAGGGGGGAGACATTTAAAAAAAACAACTTGTTATACTAAAATCTGTTTGGCCCTACTATTTTCATGGTGCAATTGCTTCCTACTCCTTCTGTCATGAAAATTATGTAATCCTCATCTGTATAGTTTTTCCACCCATTAAAATTGGTGATGCGGTTCTTGAGAAGTGGCCACTTTGCTTAATTTCCTGTTTAAAAGCAAGAAAAGCATTGACTGAATGTTCAATTTCTCAGGAATACATTCGTTTCTGTTTCCACAGTGTGCTATAAGTGATGAGACTGTCTAGCCAGCAGGACAAGAACCACTTTGGCAACATATATTTAATTCTGCAGATGTTTTCATATCCTCCCTTGCCATTTAAAACTAACATGCATAATGAGATAATTTGCAGGTGTGGGGAGTCAAATCACAGGCACCCTTTCCTGTTTCTTTTCTTTTGAAGGTTTTGCTTATGTCCCTAAGGTAAATCTTTGGTATAGTTCTAGAGAGGAGCTTTGTTTTACCCTAGTCGTGTAGAATATCCTCACCATTTGTGTTAAAATTGGTTTATCTACTAGGATATGGTATTTGTTACAAAGCAATGGAACAATGTTGCAGTTATTTAAGCCTCACCAGACTTCTCACCAAAGACTTGGAAGGTTGTGTGTGGGTGTCTGGCAATTTGTATCCTGGAAAAACACCAGATTTTCTTTTTCTTTTTTTTAATCAACAGTAGAGCTGTTCCCCCCCTCCCCCAGTGCTTTTGAATCCACATTTCTCCCTTCTTAGGCCTCCTTCAAATATGAATTTTCCTTTCATCTGTAATGATGAGAATGTATGCGGATTTGGAAAAGATAGAGATGTTGCCAAGAATATATAATTAAGAGTCACATGAAATCCCACATTCATTTCATGTGCTTCCTTTTTCCTGTTATGCTGCTTGTTTCAAAATCTCACCATAGTCAGAAGATCCTAAAATTGTGTTGGGGTGAGGAGGAATATAATGTTTCCTGCTTTCTAACTTCTCCAATACATATCATTATATGCTCATTTAAAAAAATATATTTTCGCTTATTAGAACAATAAACATTTCAAACTTTTTGTTGCCATGAACTTGCATATGTAATGAATGTAGGGTTAGCCATTTTCCCCCACTGTTTTCTTTTCATTTTCATTGCCTTAGCTGTTCCTGTCCAAAAAATAAGGATTTGGGTTTTTTTTTAAGAACCTACAAAAACGCATATTTGAGCCTACATGTCAAAAGGCAGGTGCATTATAATTTCCAAACCAGAAAATTAGAGGTCTTTCCTTTGGTACTTCTTGCAAAGTTCTGTGTTGTAGTGAATGAGAAGAGTGCCTTGGGTTATTCCTCATTTCCGTGGAGGTGATGTATCTTGGAGAATGTTGATGCATCTTGCACAGTTTTTAGGATGATGCAACTTGCACAGTGTAGCACTAATGCTATTTTGTTTCTAGAAAATTCACTCTGAAGAACTCTTTTAAGTTGAAAGCTGTCAGTATTCACTAAAATGCATGTATATATGTATAGTAATTATTAGGAGGGCTTAAGTCTTAAAACATTTGTGGACCTTCCCGACAAACATCAGAAGAACATAAAAATGCCGGTAGTTTGAAGTGTAGCTTATAGCTACTTTCCCAATCAGTAGGGAAGAGGGGCCTTTGGCATCAAATGACTATCAAAAACCTGTCTCCTTATGTCTACTTGAGTGTTGAGAAAGCATTGGGTCATACCAATCAATGTGATGTTTCCCCCTAACTACAGAATGGGGACCAGTTAGCTCAACAGCATATTTTTGTTGCCGTCAAACTTTACTATTGATCTTCCAAGTCAGATGACTTCACATGAGAATTATGTAATTGACAATAGGCCTCTTCCAGTGTTTTTGTGTCCATGACATTGAAGGAAAAAAGGAATGAGATACCAGATAATTTCTTAAGCTCTAGGCTGTAAAAGGAGTTGGAAGAAGGTGTAATGCATGGTTTGTAACAATTTGTGGAAATTGTGAAATAAAGTAATTTCCACAACTGTGTGGCTATTTTAAAATGTCTAAAAATATGCGGTGTCCTTTTCTACATTCTGTGTGGTGGGGCAATTGCCTTGTGTGCCAGTTAAACTGATAACATCCTGTAATTTCTGTGTTTTATCAACTTGTTCTTGGAAGAATGTAATTAAATGGTGCTGTAGTCCACATGCAATTGTGTTTGACTCTCCAGTAGCACTGGCTACTAGGTGAATAAAAGTTTTCACATTGTGAGAGGTAACAGGTGCCCTTACTTCAACATGTTTTCTTGTGGTATTTGCCCTTTGTAGAGCTTCAATGTTACTTTAGGCTGTAGTTTAAAGATTTCCTCAGAATCTGGCATAGAAAATACCTTTGGTGGGAGTTAATTAACAAAAAAGAGCTATAACTGCTGACTCCCAAATGATATCCTCAATGCCCCCTTCAGTTAACCTGTTCCCTCACTGCCACTATATCAGCTGCTGATTTTCTTCATTTTTTTCTGCATGCTTGATAAGCAAAGACCACAAGTAAGCAATGGTAACTCACTATTTCATACCAGTTCAGCTAATTAATTTCCTCTGGTCAAGAGCAAATGGTACCAACTAATGGCCAATTTCAGTAAATTTGGAAATACGTTTCCCTGGGCAATAGAGGAGGGGAGATCTTTTGGAACAGAAGTTCACTTCTGGGTGATTTTTAAAAACATTTTCACTAGGAGACTGCTAGATACCTTGCTTTAGAGGGGATCCAAATATCCAGGTGTATAATTCTGACTTGGAACAACAGCTTTTTCTGCTCAAAGCTAGGGGATGGGGTAAAGAACACCAGAACAGATGGAGGTGGTGTGTGCGCACCATGTGTTACTAAAACCTGAACAAGAGTGACTGGGGGTAGAAAATTCTGTTGATGTGTTATGATCTCTCCCTCCTTGTGAGATGGGCAGAACTGCATCACTCAAGTTGCTCTATGCCATGTGCTGAGCTTGTGTGGATTTCATGCCAACCTTTCCAAATCTGTAGCTGGATAGGCCACAAACGCAGTCTCCTGTATCTCTAAATAAAGCAACAAGAAACACATCTACATATGATAATAGTCATGCTGTGTTCTACTAGGTGATAAACAGGTTTAGGAAGGCACCTAGGAGTTCTGGGACAAAAAAATGATCGATCCTCTATTTTTAAGACCATTTTCTAGCTTGACATTTATTCTCATCCTGCCCTTTCCCCAAGTCTGGGACACCATTAGCCATACTTACAAAAATGAAAATATCACTGAAAACAAAGGAAATTACTGGTACAGCCAAAAGTTTTAACAATGTTTCAGAGCAGTGGTTTTGAACCTGTAGGTCACCTATTGTTTCAGAATTTCCTCACCATTGACCATACTTGCCAGGGCTTCTGGAAAAATGTACCCAAGACTGGGGATATTTACACTAGAGAAGTTCGTAGTTATATAGAACACTGAGAAAAAAGATTGGTCACTTCAATGGCTTGTATTTTAAGAGTTCTTATTTATTTGTTTACGACATTTCTACCCTGCCTTTCTCAACCCCAGAGGGAACTCAAGGCAGCTTTACACATAGGCAATATTTGAGGCCTTGAAATGTACAGTTAAATTGAACATTTAAAATAGAATTATAAAATACATTAAGACAATTAAAAACGTTTAAAACATACCTTCACAATTAATCACATAATCCACAAGCATAATCTGAGCCATTCCTACGGTCATTGCACATCATTCCATATTTATTGCACAGGTTCCCCAAAAGCTTGGTCACAAAGCCATATTTTTAATCTCTTACGGAAGGTCAGGAGGGAGGGGGCTGATCTAATATCCCTAGGGAGGGAATTCCACAGCCGAAGGGCCACCACTGAGAAGGCCCCGTCTCTTGTCCTTGCCAATCGCCCATGTAAAGAAGGCAGGACTGATAGCAGGGCCTAGATCTTAAACTGTGAGATGGTTTGTAGAGAGAGATGCATTCGGACAGGTAAGCTGGGCCAGAACTGTATAGGACTTTATAGGCCAAAGCCAGCACTTTGAATTGTGCTTGGTAGCAGACTGGCAGCCAGTGGAGCTGACATAACAGGAGGTTTGTATGTTCCCTGTATGCTGCACTCGTGAGCAGTCTGGCTGCCACCCATTTGACCGTTTGAAGCTTCCAAACAGTATTCAAAGGCAACCCCACTTAGAGTGCATTGCAGTAGTCTATTCGGGATGTAAGCAGAGTGTGGACTAACTTATCAAGGTATGGGCGCAACTGGCACACAAGTTTTAATTGTGCAAATGCTCCCCTGGCTGCTGCCGAAACCTAGGGGTCCACACTCAGCAATCCTGGATAATAGCTGTTTTTCCATTTACCGATCTGGCGGTCAACAGCACCACCCTTAATCTAGAGCGACTGCCATCCTTGGTACTCAGTTTTACTATCTCAGGAGACCGATTTGGAACTATGAGTATTCTGTCTCCCTGGGCCTCACCAGGCCTCTCATACTTCATCACTATGAGATGCTGAGTTGGCTACATAGTAGTGTGGAGATGGGATAAAAAATAAAGTTTATTAAATTTCATTATTATAGTAATTCCAATCTTACAACACTATGTAACAAAATGTGATTTTTTTTCTGTTCCTGGCTTTAAAGTATTTCCTGCATAATTGTGCGGTACTTACTTTGAAAGTAGTTGTTATACTCCAGAAACTTCATTTTTGTGACTGCCACAAACTATGTTGAATTGGCTGAGACACTATGAGAGATTCATTAAAAAACTATACCAAAATGTGCTGCAAGATGTCCCGCAAAAAAAAAAAAGTTTTTGTAGTTTAATAAACTTTTCCCATGTTTTTATGATAGAACCAATTAGGAAAATACATTTATAACAAAGGAACAACAATCGTGTTACATAGTGTAATATATACCAGTACTCAAATGCCTGTAAGTCCACTGAGTTCTCATTAGTAAGCACAAGACTCTGTCTAGAGCTATAATTACCATACTTGGATGGTGATTCAGGTAAACAAAATGAAGCACCAATGAGTGGGAAGTGGAATGTTGTACAATGTTTGAGGAACCTCATTTCTTGTTTCATGTTGAAATCTCTCTAAACCTTTACTTGTACAAAAAGGAGAAAGGGTTCCTTTACAAACCAGCATAGTTTCTGCTAGCCCTACCATCCTTGCCTGAAACATTTTTCTTGATCTCTATGTGCCTTTAGATAATAACTGCAACCTCATTGCCTCTTGCACTCAGATAATCCTTTATACTGCTTTGTTGTTGTTATGCCAGAATGAGATGAACTACAACTGTGGAATAGGAACATGTGATTACAATCTTGGTTTTGTATAGTTCCCTTCTGTAGGTCAAGAAGAAAGAACATGATATTGCTGTAGTTCCCCAGATGTAGCAACACTTCCTCCTTGGAAGAAAGCCCAAGTTAGATTCCTGTTTGATAGATGTGGTTAGATTGTAATCACAAAGTTGAAGATTCACTTTTTGTGCTTTTTCAGCAGACTCAGGGATTTTTTAAAATGGTGCACACGGTTTCCTTTGTTTTTTGTAAGACTAGAGAGCTATAGGAAACCAATCTGTCTACTTTCCCTGCTACCACACATCAAAATAGAGGGTATCCTGAACAGAGGCAATTGATAACCCACATGTTAGATCCACTTCATACACTGATGGGATTCTGTTGCTGTTATTCTTCACTTGTCTGGTCCTTACATCTAGAACCCTGGTTCTTACGGGAAAGTTCAAATAAAACATTGGTTCAATCCTGGAGTTTTCCAAAGGTAAAACTTCATGTTTAAATATCTGACAAATATACTTTTAGGGAAGTAACAGTGGGCATAGATCTGTGAGCCTAGTGTTAAAATCCTGCAGTTGCCAAAGAGAAAACACTGTCTATTTCTAAAACTATTGTAATGATAAATCCTTAGGACTTTTGTGATGCTGAATGAGTTGAAGAACTATTGTCACCTCTGATGATTAGGCTGAACAGAAAACAACTGAGATCTAAAACCAGTAGTAATTTTAACACAGGGATTGAATTTACTGTTTGAAATTTCACCATATAAATGCCAGTTCATATGAATTCATTTATGTCTTTGGTTCAACTTCACAATGAGCTCTTTTATGAAGATGTATTATCTTTTGCAGGCAAGGAATAATATCTACATCTGATTTCCATTATTTAAGCTTTTGCAATCACTTTTGCCTTTTCACTTAAAAGAATGAGCAGTGTAAGAGAAAGATGAAATATGAGTCTCTTACTAAAGCCGATCATGTAGGGTGCTTTTTATTGCCTTTTTTGCAATGGGAAATAAATAGTCTATTATTTTAGTGATGTTGTAGATAGTTTTTTGGATAGGTAATGGTGTAATTAAAAGGGGTTTATTTAATAGGTCATTGAGTAAAATATTTGGAACATTTTTATCAACATAAAATACTATAGGTATTTGTAATAGTATTACATTTGTCATTACTTGCATCGTTGTTTTTCAAAACCTATATGGGAGAAAGAGCAATGGTTTGTTCTTTGGTATCTCTGGAATCTTTAGCAAAGTCTTCCATCGTTGTTTCTCAGATCACAAACCTAGCAAAGCTGATGCAAATGTTGATATATGAAACTCCCCAGCCTGTCTTTTAAGTTTTACTTAATGTTTTAAATATCTGTTCTATTGTTTTATTAACATTTTATCAGCTATTTTTAAACTATACTTTCCAAACCACATCTATGAAACCGGGGAGGAAGAGAAACTAATTAGGCTGTTGATAATCCTTCAGACAAACAAGAAGAGACGCGAGGCACAGTTAAAATGCCTAATAGGAAGAAAATGCCTAATAGGAAGAAAAAAGTTGCCTTACCAATTGTTCAGGGCTCTCAAGATGATAAGAAGGATTGTAAAAGAAAGAAAACATCTCCAAAGCCAGTAGGTGAATCTATCTTACTAAAACAAAGTTACTTAGAGGACTCTGCAGCTGCACGCCAAGCTCAAGCCTCAAGGACGCCTGAAGAGACAGCTATCACTTTAACCAACAGATTTGAGCCCTTGAGGGTTGGGGAGCTGACACCACTCCCTGATCAATTCCACAAGGCTCGTGATATATACCTGAGTCCTGAGAGGGAAGATCTTCAGATTCCTCAGGTTCCCCAGTCTCCTCAAGTTTTCCAGGTTTCTCGGGCCTCAGTGGATCTCCATGAGGGGACCACAAACAGCCCCGTGCGATTCCTGGATCTGAATGCGATCTTGGATCTACCGAAACCCCTGGAAGAAAATCTGAAGGGGCCAGACCGCTCAAACTGTTCGGATGATCAGAGACCTGGTCAAGATGGTGGAAGATCAGATTCAAGATTGGTGAGTCTGCTGTTTGCAGAATTCAACCAACTGGCCGATCAGCTTAATCGGTTTGGGAGATTGCTTTGCCTACTGAACCACCCATCAGCTCAATCCCTAGATTACACACAAGGGAGAACCATATGGAATTCATTGGATCCTGACCCTCAGAATGCCAGAGACCTAGCTTGGGCTCAAAACCGGGACCACCCCATGGAGCCTTCTTCAATTCTGCGAAGAGCTTCGCTGGAAACTGGAGAGCCATTTGAGAGTCCCATGATGAGCCAGGATGCGCTCTCGATGCCGAAGGGGGAGATTTTAGAGTCAGCTTCCCATGGCTGCTTGTTTGGTGGTCTATGCCCTCTTGATCTTGGGCCGACCAACCCATGTCCCTGGTCTGGGCAGGGACCCCCTGGGACCACCAGACAGGAAAAGGACTGGCCCTCTCTGCCTGAAATGGACGCATTGGATGTGACAGAGATCCTTGGACGGGTGCCTGTCTCTCCTTCAGTGCCCCCCTTTTGTGGAAGCCCCCAACGACGTCGCTGCCTCTCCCTGTCAAAGAGGCAAGCACCAAAGATGGCGGCTGACCTTGGGGACGCCATCGGTGAGCTCATGCCTTCTTCTCCAAACCCCAAAAAGCTTCGGCACAGGCGTGCGGGTCACACCGACTGGAGACAGAAACGCTGCCATGATATGCGCCGGACTTCTGGTGAGAAGCCAGAACAAATTATTTTTCTAGCAGAGGGAGTTCCTGGCACTTTGCAGAGTGCTGGATTGGCAGCGGGCCAAGATGGTCTGACCACAGACTCTGGAGAACCTGAAGCCCCAGACATGGACAAATATACAATGATGGGAACCGGTAAGCCTCCAAATCGTAGGTCTCAGAGACGTGGCTGTCATCAAAAGAAATTTAAGACTAGAATCTTCTGGGGAGTAGGATTCGGTAACCGGACAAGACCTGCAACTACTCCCTTCTCCCACAAATTGGCCAATGTTCCACCAAGTGGTTCTAGATCTGTTAATATGGAGAAGGGAGCACGCCCCCAAAACACTAGTACCTGGGATTCGAGTATCAGAACTGTGGACATAAAAGAGAGAGTGACCTCCCGGTGTGGTGGAGTTAAGAACTTATTCCAACACTCTCGAGGGAACCTAGACTTGACGTCCCCTAGATCACCCCCCCACCCACAATGCTGGCCGGGTGTTCTGGCCTTTACACCTGCCCCTCATTACTTTGAGGGCTCTATTTATGACCACTTGGTAATTGGCCATGCCCCACCTCCTTTTCAGGGGGCCAGTCGAACATTGGGCACCTAGTTTCTGCTGTAGAGCCCCCAAGAGAAGTAGGTCTGTGTATGGGAATTCCTACGATCTCTGGGAGGGGGAGATATGACGGTAGGCTCAGGCCGAATATTAGAGGGAGGCTGAGTCGACGGAAGACTCGGCCCCCCTCTGACCTGCGGCCTATCCCCAAGTGCACCTATGACAGGCGACCAGTTTCCTCCCCTCCTACCCTGGTGTTGGTGAATGCTAGGTCCATAAGGAATAAAACTGCTACTATCAGAGATTTTCTTACTGACCAGGGAGCTGACCTAGTGTGTATCACTGAAACCTGGATCCAAGAGGGGGACGAGATCCTACTCCAGGAAATAACATCTCCAGGTTATGTAATCACCCACCAGATGCGGAGTGGGAGGCGGGGGGGTGGGGTGGCTATGCTCTCCCGAGAAAGCTTTTCTCTTAGGGCAGTTCCTGTTGTGGACATCTCTGGCACTGAATGTGTTGGTCTGGAGTGGGATTCCCCTGAGAGCATGGCCTTTCTGCTGGTGTACCGTGCGCCTAGTGCACCAGCAGACAGCCTATCCCAGCTGCTCGAGACTGTGTCGGAGTGGTCCTTGAGGTTCCCCAGACTTGTTGTCCTGGGGGACTTCAATGTCCACGCTGATACGGACTCTTGCTCAGCAGCGGCTATGGACCTAGTGTCTACCATGGAGACACTAGGACTCTTGCTCTGCAGTACTGGGCCCACGCATCAAGCAGGACATACGCTAGACTTGATCTTCAGCGCAGGAATTCAAGTGACCCAAGCCTCTATTTTAGAGGTTCCATGGTCGGATCACTGTGCCCTGAGAGTCAGGCTGGAGCATGCCTACCCACCTGGCAAGGGCGCCGAGCCGATTTGGGCTCGCCCAAGAAGACTTATGGAACCTAGTAGGTTCCAGAATGCTCTGAAGGATCTGGAGCCTGTCAGCGACTCAATCGATGTGCAGGTGGACATGTGGAACATCAGGCTGTCCAATGCACTCGACGAGATCGCCCCTAGACGCCCTCTCCAACCCCGCCGAAATCGGTCTCCTTGGTTCACCGAGGAACTTCGATCGATGAAGCGGGAAAAGAGACGGCTAGAGGGCGTGTGGCGAGAACTTCATGACAGAGCTTCGAGATCAGCTTACAGGGCATTTATGGAGTCCTATGAGCATGCTACCATCGAAGCAAAGAGAGTATACTATGCCTCTTTGATAGAGTCCGCCAGCTCACGCCCGGCAAAATTGTTCAAAATAATTAGATCTCTAACGACGGTTCCTACCAACCCAAAAAGTGATGATCAGACCCCTTCAGCCGAGGCTTTTCAAAGCTATTTTGCTGACAAGATCTCACTACTACGCCGGGACCTCCCCGCCACAACTGATACAATGAGAGAACTTGAGACTCCGTGGCCACTTGCTGGGCCCACCCTCGACCAGTTCATCCCACTGGACGCAGAGGGTCTCGATAGGCTCATAGCTGCAGCTAGACCGACCACTTGCTCCCTTGACCCGTGTCCCTCTTGGTTAGTAAAATCCTGCTTGGAGGGATTACGTGACCCGCTGCTGAAGATAATAAACAGCTCCCTTGAGCAAGGAGTCTTTCCAGAGGGATTAAAAGAGGCAGTGGTCTCTCCTCTGCTGAAAAAACCAGATTTAGATCGTTTGGTTCCCTCCAGCTACCGCCCAGTTTCGAATCTTTCATTTATGGGCAAGGTGATTGAGAGGGCAGTAGCGGTGCAGCTGCAGCAGTTCCTAGACGACACAGCCGGACTGGATCCTTTCCAGTCTGGCTTCCGTGCGGGGCATGGGACAGAGACTGTATTGGTTTCCATCACAGATCATCTCCGATGCCAGCTTGACCGGGGCGGGTCGGTGTTGCTTGTGTTATTGGATCTCACAGCAGCATTTGACACAGTCGATCACAATCTTCTGACCCACCGCCTTGCCGTTGCTGGAGTTAGGGGGACAGCTTTAAATTGGCTGGCCTCCTTTCTTCACAACCGTGGACAGCGAGTGGAGAGGGGGGGCCTGGTCTCTGAGAGGTCCCCTCTACATTGTGGGGTTCCTCAGGGGGCCATTCTCTCCCCTCTGTTGTTTAACATCTATATGCAACCACTTGCTCAGCTGGTCCGAGATTTCGGGCTCGAGTGTTATCAATATGCTGACGACACTCAGCTTGTGTTAAAGATGGAAGGCCAACCGGAGTCTGTACCCGACAGTTTTCACCAGTGCCTCGAGGCCATTATTGGATGGTTGCGTTCCAGTAGTTTGAGGGTGAATCCAGCAAAGACGGAGTTCCTATGGCTGGGCCGACCGGGCAGTGGGGATATCCAGTTGCCAACCCTGGATGGTGAAGTGCTACGCCCGTCTTCACTAGTAAAGAGTCTGGGAGTCCTCTTGGACCCTTCACTGACGATGCAGGCCCAGGTCTCCGCCGTTACCAAAACTGCCTTTTTTCATCTTCGGCAGGCTAGACGGCTAGCCCCCTATCTATCTAGGGACAACCTGGCTACAGTGATCCAGGCTACAGTCATCTCGAGACTGGATTACTGTAATGCCCTTTACATTGGCCTTCCTGTGTCGGTGATCCGGAAGCTCAAATTGGTGCAAAATGCAGCTGCCCGGCTCCTTGCGGGAGTCCCCATAAGATGCCACATAACACCAATCTTACGGCAGCTGCACTGGTTACCAATTGAGCACCGGATCACTTTCAAAGTGATGGTGCTTACCTTCAAGGCCTTACATAGTCCAGGGCCGATGTACCTGAGGGACCGCCTCACCCCTTACAAACCCCAGAGATCCCTCCGTTCTGAGGACCAAGACCTGCTGGAAGTCCCCAGTTTTAAGACCTTGCGTCTAACTGCAACTAGACGCAGAGCCTTTTCAGTAGTGGCGCCATCTCTGTGGAACACCTTGCCACCTGAAGTTCGTGCCTTGCGGGACTTGTTGGCCTTCCGCAGGGCATGTAAGACACACCTGTTTCGGCAGGCTTTTGAGTTCTGTTGCTGGTGTTTAAAAGGTGCTTTTAGGATGTTTTAAAGATTTTTTTTAAATGATGTTTTTAAAATGTTTTTTAAATTGTTGATTTTAGCCGGTTCTTGTAAGCCGCTCCGAGCCCTAGGGGAGTGGCGGCATATAAGTTTGAAAAATAAATAAATAAATAAAATATATATGTATTCAAAGTTGAGCCTGTTGCTGCTGGATTAAATGGCTGGCTCCAACAAAATCAATTTTGAACACATATGGTGGAACCTTAATGAAACCTGTCTTCACATATTCAGGCCGAATTTGTAGAAATGACAACAGAAAAAAATATTGTCCAAATGCATACATTTTATGTATATGCTTTGATATATAATCAAATGGGTTCTGCAGCGTTTCAAGATTATAACAATAACTGGTTAACTGGTATCACTCAATACAATCTGGTTTGACCTTTTAAGGGAACAAAACTGCTTGTCTGTCAACAAAAAAGCACAGATGCTTCTGATGTGTCTATCAAGTGGTTCTTTTCCTCCTTCACTGAAGTTGCTTTTTCTATATTCTCCTGAAGTTGCCTTTGCCCTATTTAAGATTTTATCTTGTTCAAGTGAAACAGAATCTGAGCAGGAATTACTGGAAAGGAAAAGTATGTGTATGTGCCTTCAGGTCACCTGTCCACTGAGAAGTGTTATATATTGGTTTAATATTTCTAACTAGCAATCTATTTTTGTTAGCATAGGACATGCTAAAACAATCCAGAGAATGAATTTGAAGATTTATGAGCTTGTGAGTTTTGAAACATGAAAGTCTTTAGGATTTGTGTGTCCATAATTTAAGCTATTAGTTAGTATCACAAAATGAGAAAGCTGCAAGCAGGTGTAGTGTACACCTTGGAGAAAACATGGCTCTGCCTTCAAATAATTGCACAAACAATATTATGAGCTTGCAGCATATAATAGGTGATGAAATTGCAGTTGAATAATGATAACTACCATAGTTATTTGAAGGGGGCTTCATTTAAATATCCCTAAAGAGATTTTGACTGAGAAGCTAATGAAATAAAAATAAGTAATCATAACTGGCTGCAATTGCTGCATCTATTGTATTACAGGCCTTGGCTTTCTCTGAGTTAAGTGACTTGATAGTGAATTAATGTGAATTGTTGCCTCGCTACAATCCCAAGGCTGCATCTACCCTTAGAATTAATGCTGTTTGACACCACTTTAACTGCCAAGGTTCAATAGTATAGAATAATGGGAGTTGCAGTTTTAAAAAGTCTTTGCATTCTCTATCAAAGAATGGTGGAGCAGCAAATCCTACGGTTCCATAGCATTGCACCATGGCTGTTAAAAGTGGTGTCCAACTGCATTAATTCTACAGGGTAGTTGCACCTCAAAGCAATCAGGATAAGGTTTTCTGGAAGCAATATTCTTGTTAAAAAGAAGATGGGATGTTGTAAAAGATAGCAATGAAGTGATTTTTTTGTAGGATGGAGGAATCAAGTTACCCTTCCTGATAAAGGGTGGATAGATGGTAACTTGTCATCTAGAAGGTTTCTGAGTAGCTTGCAGTAGGTCAGCAAGGGTTTCTCAGTGGCTGCTCCCTTCCTCTGAAATGCCTAGAGGAGGCAGCTAGGGTAGTCCCCTCCCTGCCTTCTTTTCTATGGGAGGTGAACAGGCCTGTAGCGAGAGGGGGGGGGGGGTTAGGGGTTCAACCCCCCCCCCCCCCGAAATGTTTCAGGTTATAAAAAAAACCCTGGTTTACTCATGAATTTTAACTGGTTAACCAAATCCCCATGCTAAATCTATGAGACGCAAAACATTAAGAGTCCCTCCAGGCACTATCTCAAGCAGATATTGACAGGTTTGTAGCGGTGGTGGGGGGTGCTAGGGGTTCAACCCCCACCCTGAAATTTTCAAACCCACCCCCCCCCCCCGAAATTTTTTTCTGGCTACGGCCCTGGAGGTGAATGTGTTGCTATTAAAACAGGCTTTTTAGCATGTAAGCAGGAAAGTTTTTTATTGGGATATGTTGCTATTCTTTTAAACTTTTATTTAAAATATTTGTATATTTTGATTGTGGCAAAGCATTTATTGTGGATATTCTAATTGATTTGGAAAAATAATTGAATAAAAATCAACTCAGTATAAGAGGGGCCTTAATATCTCAAAGGTAACAGATCCTGTTTGGTCCTGGATAGGAGGCCCCTGTACCATCACTGCCAAGCAAATTTGTTTAAACAGCAGCACCACCACCACCACCACCAATGAATACAATGTTCTGTAGGCTTTATTTCAGAGGAAGGAGCTGGCAAAATAACCTCAGTATTTTTTGCCTGATAAAACCCAGTAAAACCCTTTGGGTTACTATATGTCAACAGGCAACTTGAAAGCACACAGAGTGATTTTTGAAAAGTCATAACTAAAAGCTTTTCTTCACTGCATTAGGTTGCTGGTTCACTGTGACAGAATTTGTACCTTTCTTTCTAGTTCTGATTACAGATTGTTGTAAATAATGTTGCTAGAGGGTCTTGTTCCTAAATTTTTAGCATAGATGTTTTGCATCTAGGCTTAGTGATAGTATAAAAGCAAAGTAGAGTCTGCAAACCTAAAATGTGCCCACTTTTATTCTGTGTAACTTTGGGGTTTATGAGCTAGCCTATTTCTCAATGAAACAGGTCAACTCTAGTCACATTGTGAGCTTATTGTGGTGGCAAGATATGGCAGAACATACTAAATAAGGAACAAGGTACCAGAAAGACTGTAAAAACTGATTGGGCAATGTACATGTGGCTGGAAGAAGGGGAAACCTGAATGGAAAGCAAGATCTCTAGTTTGCCAGCAACAAAAGAAAAAGTGAAATGGTAAAAGTAAAAAAATACATGTAAAACTAAATTATAAAAACAAATTTGCTTTATTTTGTAATAAAGAGCAACATCAATTCTTGCATCTTTCTTGAACACACAAATCAGTCAAAGGTCATTACGTAGTGGAATCTTAAAAACAAAAAACAAACGATTGTCCCCCCCCCCCTTTTTCTCTATTGTTCTTACAGATGACTGCCAATTCATGTGTATTTGCAGCCAAAACAACAAAAGGTTTCATGTTGATTTCCCAGCAGAACAGATAAATACTAAATGACATTTCATCATGGTGGAAAATACATCCTCAAACCTTCCCAGAGGCATTGTCATGAGGGGGATGGATTAAAGGGAGCAATGTTAATCATGTTCTTAATTGTGCTTAACAAATAAATACTTCTTAGTACAGTAGTAGTAATAATAACAGATCCACTTTCATCTGAGCTAAAATAGCAGCAGCTGCTGCTATAAGGAAGAGCCCCGGTGGCGAAGTGTGTTAAAGCGCTGAGCTGCTGAACTTGCGGACTGAAAGGTCCCAGGTTCAAATCCCGGGAGTGGAATGAGCGCCTGCTGTTAGCCCCAGCTCCTGCCAACCTAGCAGTTTGAAAACATGCAAATGTGAGTAGATCAATAGGTCTAATAGATCAATACTCCAGCTGGAAAGTAACGGTGCTCCATGCAGTCATGCCAGCCACATGACCTGGAGATGTCTATGGACAACACCGGCTCTTCGGCTTAGAAATGGAGATGAGCACCAACCCCCAGAGTCGGTCACAACTGGACTTAACGTCAGGGGAAACCTTTACCTTTACCTTTTTGCTGCTATAAGGAGATTTGATAAAACAGTGAGAGCGGTCTGCTTCCACCTTCTATCAGTGTTTGGAAGGAGAATATGGGAAGGGCATTCCGAACTTGCAACGTTCCTTCCTTTGTCTGAGTTTTTCGACTTTGATGTAGTGGCAAAGCATGCAAATAAGGTAAGGTAGGAATTGTTTCCCTCTCACCTCTCTTGTTCTTTGTTGGTCACTGCATTGGGTGGGACTGGGACATTATTATCACTTATGCACCTAAATAAAAATCCCAAGTAATTTCTATAGCACTTACCTTCTTCTCTCTCTCTCTCTCTCTCTCTCTCTCTCTCTCTCTCATAAATGCCCTTTCTGGGTTAAGGGTACACATGTGGTATTCAGACAATTACATAAATCTTTTCAACAGTAGGAAAAAGCAACATACAGGCTGATAAATTCAATTAAGGAAGCCACAGCACTGAGTTTGCAAGACCAAAGTTAAGCTTTTCATGACAAGGTGACTTGGAGGCTTTTCGTTCATGAGTGAAGGTCTTGATACATTGGAAGAGAAAAATTGCAAATCTTCCACATTGGATAGGATGTGAAACACTGTCCCAGAGGGTACAAATAAATATTTTCTGTAAAAATGTAATTTGGATGGGGCCCAAAAACACATTTCCAAACTCTTTCTCTCTCTTTGGACAGTGCCATGAGAAGAACTAGATTCAGGCCCCTTCCACACAGTTGTATAAAATACACAGTGAACTGGATTTTATGGCAATGTGGACTCAGATAACCCAGTTCAAAGAAGATGCCTTGTATTCTGCACGAAGCACAATGGAGAACTGAGATTGTGAAACAGCCCTATCTCATGCTTCAATTACCACACAGAGGAATGCTCTCTATCCCAAACTCCATCATTAGCAGCAGATTTCCAGAGGAATCCTGTTTTGTCTTGCTCCCATACAAAAGCCTGCCCTCAGCACTTGGCAGCTACCAGTGTACAAATGTTATGGCTCTCTCCTCTGAGAGCCAACTTCAATTCTAGTCTTTTTCCTCTGCAAACTATATAGGAGCTGCCAGTCATTTGCTTCTACTTAAAGCAGGCATAGGCAACCTTTGGCCCTCCAGGTGTTTTGGACTTCAGTTCCCACAATTCCTAACAACTGATAGGCAGGGCTGGCCCTCGGTATTTTTCAAGTACAGGCGAAGAGAATTCCCCCCCCCCTCCAACCAATAACTGAAAAATAAAAGCGTTGGATAAGCAAAAATGTTGGATAATAAGGAGGGAGATTAAGGAAAAGCCTATTAAACATCAAATTACATTAAGATTTTACAAATTAAGCGCCAAAACACCATGTTTTACAACAAATCAACAGAAAAAGCAGTTCAATACATGGTAATATAATGTAGGAATTACTATATTTGAGAATTTAGCACCAAACATTGAACAGGGATATAGGGCAGTGTGGACTTAGATAACCCAGACAGCCCCTGGTATTAAAAAAACCCTCTAAAATCAGGACAATAAATAAAGAACAACACTCTGAAAACAGGGAGCCCCAGCGCGGGCACCGGGAGGCAGAGTGCGGGGCGGATGGTGGAGCGCGGGGCGAAAGGCCCTCCTCCTTTCGGCGGGTGTGAGCCTTCTGCCCAGCGCTCCGCCCAGTGCTGGGCCTTCCAGCCGGCGCTGGACCTTCCGCCCAGTGCTCCACCTAGCACTGGCTGGAAGGCCCAGCACGGGGCGGAGCGCTGGGTGGAAGGCCCATGTCGGCCCAAAGGAGAAGGAGGCGGGGGTGGCCTCTATAGCCTCCCACCAGAAGCGGTGGCACGCGCCAACAAAAATTGACTTTGGGGCACTTGGAGACACCTCAAGAGGCGCCTCATGTGCACCCCCCCCCCCAAAGATGGCCCTCCAGGCAAGTGCCTAGATTGCCTTGAGGGTGAACCGCCCCTACTGATAGGCTGTTAGGAATTGTGGGAGTTGAAGTCCAAAACATCTGGAGGGCCAAAGGTTGCCCATGCCTGACTTACAAGTATCCACATGTTTAGCTGAGATAAGTAACATCTTTGCTTTCTGATAATTTCAATCACAAAATCATTAAAATTGTACGATAACATTACCTTCAGGCTATAATATAATAATACTTTATTTGTATTCCGCCCTATCTCCCCAAGGGAACTCAGGGCTAATTCCAGCATACACATACACAAAGGTAAACATCAATGCCTAGAAACAATGAAACACAGATAAAGGTAAAGGCTTCTCCTTCCAGCTCTGAGGGGTGGTGCTCATCTCCATTTTTAGGAGCCCTCAGTGGCGCAGTGGATTAAACCCTTGTGCCAGCAGGACTGCCGACTTTAAGGTTGGGTTGCTGATCTGAAAGTTGCTGGTTCGAATCTAACTCTGGGAGAGCGCAGATGAGCTCCCTCTATCAGCTCCAGCTCCATGCATGGACATGAGAGTAGCCTCCAACAAGGATGGTAAAAACATCCAAACATCCAGGCATTCCCTTGGTAAGGGCCAATTCTTTCACACCAGAAAAGATATGCAGTTTCTCACGTCACTCCTGACACAAAAAAAATAGCTCAATTTCTAAGCCAAACAGCTTGTGTTGTCTGTAGACACCTCCTGGGTAATGTGGCTGGCATGACTGCATAGAATGCAGTTTACCTTCCCGCCAAGGAGGTACCTACTGATCTACTCACATTTGCATGCTAGGTTGTCAGAAGTTGGGGCTAACAGCAGGAGCTCACTCCCACCTTGCGGATTCAAACCTCCAACCTTCTGGTCAGCAAGTTCAGCAGTTTAATCCGTTGTGCCAGCACAGCCCCATGTATATGAGGTATATAGGTAAAAGGTAAAGGTTCACCCTGATGTTAAGTCTAGTTGTGTCTGACGCTGGGGGTTGGTGCTCTTCTCCATTTCTAAGCAGAAGAGCGGAAGTTATCTTTGGTAATATGGCCAGTTAGACTGCATGGAGCGCCGTTACCTTCCCGCCAGAGCAGTTCCTATTTATCTACTCACAATTGCATGTTTTCAAACTGCTAGGTTGGCAGAAGCTAGTGCTAACAGCGGGAGCTCACCCCGCTCCCCGGATTCGAACTGTCGACCTTTCGGCCAGCAACTTCAGCAGCTCAGTGGTTTAACCCATTGCGCCACTGGGGGCTCCAGGGGGCTCCGGACTCTGAAGTAGCATCTTCCGCTGTATGTTATGCAATAATTATTTCCAGCTGAATGCATTGGCTCTGTGGAAGCAGCTGAGGGCAGCCAATGGCTTTGGCAGATGTCAACAGAAGCAGGCCTCAGAGATTGAAGTTTTACTTTGAACCCCAACTCTTTCAAGGCAAGAAACGTTTCCTTCCCTTCAGGTGTTTTGGACTCCAACTACCACAATTCCTAACAGCCTCAGGCCCATTCCTCCCCCTCCCGTGGAGTCTCCTCCTCTGGAGATAAAAAACCTTTAATCTTAAAGGGCTGAGGGGGGAAAGGAAGGGGCCTGAGGTTGTAAGGAATTGTGGGAGTTGGGAGTCCAAAACACCTGGAGGGAGGGCCCAAGTGTGCACCTGCCTGATCTAGTTGGTACTCATTCCTTTGGAATTTCCTCTGAACAAGAAAGCGCTTGATAAAGACATAACCAAAGCAAGGCAGCTAGGCCTTTTTTAAAGGGTGGGAAAAAACCCTTCAGAAGCCCTTTTAGGGCCCTTCCACACAACCCAGAAAGGCAGAAAGTCCCACAATATCTGCTTTGAGTTGGGCTATGTGAGTCCACACTGCCAAATATTCCAGTTCAAAGCAGATAATGTGGAATTTTATTCAACTGTGTAGATATAGCCTTAGTCCCAATTTCCACTGGCTTCTTAATGAGAATGAGCGCCTCACACAAAAGAACACCCTGCCCCCCCCCCCCCCACCACCGTTCTTCGTCAACGGCTAACGATTGACGCGCTTACCCGCTCAGCCAATGGCAGGGGGCAGTCCACGCGGACAGGGCACGCTTACCCAATCGGATCCCGCCTGTTCACGTGCTCATCTCGAGTGCGGGAACCCAGCTCCTCAGCCAGATTTTGGGAAGCCAATAGAAAGCGGCCCATCCCTTGAGGCGTCACGTGGTCTGACACGAATTACCGGTATTAAGTCACAGAGCGCAGTATAGTTCTCGTGATCCTTGCGCGGAGTGTAGTTTTCGCCTAGGGACGCGTGGCTTCCAACGAAGGATTCTTTTAACTCGAGAGTGCTGTACTGATGGGGGCGCCAAAGCTCGTTTCACCTCGAATGAAGCTGTCTTAAATCGAGGGACGGTTGGCGGAAGGATTCTGTACAAGGCGCGTCTTGTTTCAGAAGAAGAGCCGAGCCGGCCGGATCTCGTTACGCTATATAAGGAGAAGCCGAAGACGCCATTGTCCTCATTGTCGGCTGAAATCTAAGGAGGAGGGGGTTCTGTGTGATTGGCGCGGGCTCGGCTCAGACCGACGAGGCGCAGAGCTGTTTGAGCTTCCTCAGGCGCCGCCATGGCACCGTAGGGGCGGCAGCGCGAGCGGCAGAACGGCCATTGCAGAGGCGCAGCAGAACCGGCCGCGGCCTCGGCACCTCCAGGCACCTCCAGCCATGGCGTGAGTATGGCCAAGGAGCAACAGAGAGAAAAAAGATTAGAGGAGTCATCTACACGGTCACATTAATGCAGTTTAATCCCGCTTTAACTGCCATGGCATTAATGGGACAGCGTAGATGGCCCCAGCGGGAGAGGCAAGCGGGTAGATGGTGTCATAGACCTTGACAGGGACTTGTTTATTAGTCTATTCACGGCGAGCCTTTTGTGGGCTCTGGTTCACTTCTTGAGAGGCGTTTGGCTCGAGGGACCCATTTCTTGCGGGAAGAACTGGGTGCCTTTTACCCAGATCTACAAGGGGAAAAACCCCAATGAGATAATCGGGTTGCTGTTAGTTTTCCGGGCTCTATGGCCATTTTTTGAAGCATTCTCCTGACGTTTCGCCCACATCTATGTCGGGCAACCTCTGAGGATGCCTGCCATAGATGTGGGCGAAACGTCTGGAGAGAATGCTTCTGGAACATGGCCATACAGCCCGGAAAACTCACAGCAACCTAGTGATTCCAGCCATGAAAGCCTTCGACAATGAGATAATCTTCTGGGAATTAGTGTTTGCCTTTATAATAGGCTCACAGGGAATGTAAATTCCCCGTGGTTGCTCAATTAGGCTAATTAGTGGACAAAGTTATTTCCTTTCACACTGAAGAAAATTCCTGGAGAGCATAAGTATTGATCCGTCAGTGATCGAAAAATGTAAGGTTCTTTTTTTTAAAAAAAATTGCTGTCAGACATAAATTGCAAAAGACGTGGGTTGCTGTGAGTCTTCCAGGCTGTGTGGCCATGTTCCAGAAGCATCCTCAGATGTTGTGAGTCTGTTGAAAACTAGGCAAGAGGAGTTTATCTGTGGAAAGTCGAGGGTGGTAGGTCTGTTTTAGGCAAGTGTGAATGTAGCAATTGGCCACCTTGATTAACACTTGACTCAAACAAATAGAGTTCTTTCTTCCACCTATGACTTTCCACAGATATATAAACCTCTTGTCTAGTTATCAGACCTCACAACTTCTGAGGGTGCCTGCCATAGATGCAGGTGAAACGTCAGAAGAGAATGCTTCTGGAACATGGCCATACAGCCTGGAAAACTTACAGCAACCCAGTGATTCCAGCCATGAAAGCCTTCAACAACACATAGTAACAGATGTGTTATTATTTGCCAAAAACGAATTATATTTTATGTGGTATTCATGAGGCTTATGTAAATGTTCAAAGTACACAGAAAATTAATCCCTTAGAAAGCCAAGAACTCTTGATGTGAACAAAGAGATTCCTTTCAGGTCTATCCTGGTTCATTTTAGAGTGTTTTTGAGTTGTCTAGAAAAACACTAAATTTATAGATGGATTTTTCACCTTGGTGGACATCCTTGTATATGAGCATTTCTCCACTTTTAATCTCTGAAAGTCCATGTAAAGTTCCTGGAATTTTTAAGGTGCTTCTGCTTAGTGTGGATTAAACAGATAGTAAAAGATGAAAACTAGTTGGACCAGCTGAAATAAAAAACGTGGCAGGATACAAAATGGCGGCCTAGGTGTTGGGTGGGGACACAGACACGTAGAGCACGAAATGGCTGCAGCTGTTGTAGCAAATGAAGGCATGAATCAAGCGAAGGGAGTGGCGGGTGGAGCGTCTGCTGTGCCTCGGACCATATATGGTCATGAGGAAAGAAAGGCGGGTAGGCAGAAGTGGGAACATTTGATAGCCTCTAGTTGGCGCCATTTTGTGGTTGTGGGTTGGTATTCAGAAGAATTTCAAGTCTGGATTCCAGATGGCGCCTCAGAAAAAACTCCGGCAAGCATCATGTATAGAATGTCTTATCCTACTGTAGGGGTAAATTCAAGGTCCTTACAAAATTGTGTCACCTTGGTAATGCCATTTTCTTTGCTTTCCAGGTTTTTCAAAGCATTGCACAGCAGCTTTGCTGTTTTCGACAAAAATACCACCGATTTGTCCACCCTTTTCGACGACAAAGTACTAAAACTTGGCCAAGATGAGCTTCTCAAACACAGAGATGTTGTGGGGGGATTTTCTCTCCCCCTTCAACCAGCCGTGTTTGGGGGCTGAAGAAAGTCTAGGACTCTTAGATGACTATCTGGAGGTGGCCAAGAAGCTCAGTTCGCATGGGTTCTCCAGCGACAAGGCTAAAGTGGGCGCCTCCAATTGGCTGGCTGTGGACAGTTTGAATAATGCCACAGACAACAGCCAGGGTAAGACCAGAGGGATAAAAGGATTCTGGAAATGCAAGGGGCGAGGGAGGGAGTGTTGGTCTACTCATTCTGTGAAAGTGAGCAGTCTTGAAAATAAGCAGTTCTTACTTTAAAAACTTTGCTAATATAATGGCAACTGGATATGTTCTGATTGTGTATTAAGGAAAAGAATTTATTTTTATGAAACGTTTAGTTTTCTCAAAGGATTTTTTCTTTCCCTTGACAGAGGATGCCTTCTCTGGCATGGATTGGATGGTGGAAAACATGGATCTGAAGGAGTTTGACTTCGATGTGCTGTTAGGTATTGATGATCTGGAATCCACCGTCTCACCAGATGAGCTCATGGCCACGTTGGAAAACACGTGTGATCTACTTGAGCCTTCCATTCAAGAAATTCCCAGTGAAGAAACTACACTGACACCAGAGCAAATTATTGAGTCCCCAAAACCCCCCACCAGCTCAGATCAGACGGCCTCCCTGAGCCCCTTGCTGACATTAGCCCTCTCCCCAGAGCCACATGTCGCCACTGCAGACAACCCTTTCAGCTTAGAACTAGGCAGTGAGATAGATGTTCTTGAAGGAGATGGGAAAACAGAAGCCCATATCATAGTGGTAATTCCACTAAATGTCATTCCAAAGTGTGAGAAGGAGGAAGAAGCACATTCTGATAATGATAGTGGAATATGCATGAGCCCAGATTCTTACTTTTGTTCACCCCAGCAAAGTCCCACCACTTCAGTTAGTTCCCTCAGTGATGAAAAGTCTGTTGCGGCTGTGCATATTGTTTCCGTGCGCCCCACACCTTATGATCACCCTGAAGAAAAGGTAGCATTGAAAATGAAGGGAGAAAAAAGGGTAGACAAAAAGCTGAAGAAGATGGAGCAAAATAAGACTGCAGCTACACGGTATCGGCAGAAGAAAAGGCTAGAGCAAAAGGCATTATCAGGAGAGTGTAGAGAATTAGAGCAGAAAAATGAAGTCCTGAGGGAGAAGGCAGATTCCTTGAGCAAAGAAATTCAGTATTTGAAAGATCTGATTGAAGAGGTCCGCAAAGCCAAGAATAAAAAGGTTAAAGTTCCAGAATAGGGTAGTCAAATAAATGTTACATGCATGTATATAAAAGCTTTGTGTAAACGGTGTTGTTGCTTAATAAATTATTTTCTAGTATATGATTCTATGAGTCTTTCAAGAGTTCATAATATACTGACTAGCCTCATGAATTTAATAAAATGCTGGAATAAATAATGAGAAGGACTAAACTGTTCAAAGGTTGGGCAATTCATTATACACTGGCTAGGTAGGAAGATAATTGTACATGTAAATATTTAGAGGCAGCTATGCAGCAAAATGAACAAGCAAGGATATGTTTTGGGCCAACTGAAAAAGTTGTACACTTTTAAAGCTTCACTGGCTTCATAAGGCTAAAGATTTAATGCAGGAGAAAATTGTGATGCCAAGTCAGTTTGAGATCTGGTATTCAGTGATTTTTAGTGCGGGCAGAAGTTACTTCCCTTACTGCCTTGTAAGGACGAGGGACAAAGCAAAAAGTAACATTTGAACTCATTAGCAACAGAAAAATAACCTTCAGAATTGGGTATCCTTTGTCCTATGTAAGATGCAAGACTTGGGGTTTTATTATGTGTGTTGTACCTATGTATAGTGGCCATAAGCATATCCAGGTTTCTTGTTGCAGACAGCCTTTTGCATTTAGTCTTGCAACTATTACTACTAAAAACATTAACAGATTTGTATGCTATAGTAAAGCCAGCATGGATAAAACAGAATAGCCTTTTAAGTGCCATTATCTTGGCCAGCAAGGTGTTCCTATGGCTAATCTGGCCACTTGTCATATTTTCCTGTTTTGTTGTTTATTCGTTCAGTTGCTTCTGACTCTTCATGACATGGACCAGCCCGCGCCAGAGCTTCCTCTCGGCTGTCACCACCCTGTAGAATAGCTTTATAAACACTGCTCATTGTTTCCATTTGGAAATTTGTACAGGTCTGTTTACAAAGAAGCCGAGATTGCTAAATGTAGATTCACACAGCTAACATGATGGTTGAAGTTTCTGCCACCTTTTGGGCAAATTATTTATTGCAACCATAAATGAACTTTGCTTTGATCCACATGAAGGAAATACAAACAGAACCAAACATCTTTAGCTGTGTCTCCAATACAGTTTAATTTGTGCACTGTCTTGCCTTGTGTCCTGAAAATTATCTTGGCTCCTTTTGTAAAACGTTACAACTGGTGGCAAAGAGTTGAGCTTAAAAGGTTTTCATACTCAGTTTTACTGAGCTGGAAGTGGAGTAATCCTGGAGGGACCCAAGTCACTTAGAATAAATTGAAATACAAAATGTAGACACTGCAGTGCAGCAATTCTAGCATATAATTAAATATGCTGGTTGATTAAAGGTATATTAAAGAACCATACATTTGAAAACCACGCCCGAGCACTCATTACTTCCCAACATGAGTGAGTCCTTAATATGAAAAGAGCAATTATTAAGGTATCAAAACTATGTAGGAGGTTGGAGTTTGTTTTTAAAGTCATCCTTCCCAGGGCTGTATACTCCCAATATCACGATGCCTACACCTTGCTCACTTTCCAAAGGTCTGCAACGTAAGGTGTGATAACCAATCATTGTTTTCCAATACTTAAAAAATGAACCTTTTTTAAAAAGACAATTTTAATTTGATGAGTGACTGCAGAAGTACTACACTGCTCATTTATTAATACAATATTGAGATTGATGTATTTTCACATGACCGGATAATAGGGAACTATAATCTGCATCAGTCTGCAGAGTACAAGCATAACAACAAACCTGGATTTATGCTACTACTCTTATGAAACTACTTCAGATTCCCATTTCTTTTGGCTAGTGCCACAGTACTTGTTACAGTACATATAAAAGACTTCCAAATAGTAGCAACTTGGTTATGTTTTAGGCATAATATTCCAGTGTTGTGTTTCTTGAATCAAATTGGGAGTCCTGTGCTTATGCTCTAGAAGACTTTCCTCGCTCCCAAATTGGGCAATCAGCTTCTCTCTGATATACGATGATGGGAGATTTCATTCTATCTAGTTACTCTAGATTACAGCAGCAAGTAAATGTAAATGAGCAGTTTGCATCCTGGTGATAGGGAAATAAAGATTCTATGCACACAGGACAAACTGCAAAATCACACATTAGATAACTGAAAAATCAGATGTAAAGGTTCTGCACCCTCTGAAAATATGTATCCCAAAAACACACAAAAAGGATCTGTAAACAATGAGAAACAGTCTCTTTGGTCAGACTCTTCCAGCTCCCTCAAAATACTCCCTCTCAAATCGTTGGAAGTCTTCCTCAGTGAATACCGTGTCTGAAGGCTTTTTCTTTGCTTCCTCTTGGGAACGGTCTTTAGCTTTCCTCCCTCTGTTTTGGTCCAAAATCTTCAAATCCATTTGCAAACAAACAAACATTACACCATTACTAACAGCACAAACTTACATCCATCAACCATAATCTAGCCTAAATATTTGAACACTGCAGAGAGACAAAGAAAAACCAGTATATGAGGATTTATATAGGAAGCAGAATAAGTCATTTAAATTCAGTGCAGGAAGGCAACACTTGCATATTTCAGAATACTTCATGAAAAAACCCTAATGATTACTAGGATTTTGAAGTATTCTGGCTAGAATGCTAGATGAAAGGCAGCACTAATTCATTCAAATGGAAATGCATAGAACTACACTAATATTGTATTTCTTCAATTCATCAGTTGTATGATGCACAATAACAGCAGTATCATCAACAGAAAAAAAGTTTATAAAAGCACTTGCAATTCTAAGATGGACCCAGTTTTTAGACACATTTAGATGGAGGGAAAGTACATCTTAGAAGTGAAGTAATATACTAAGTCTCCTTTCAAAGCTGGGACCTGTCAACTGAGCTTTTATTTCAACAAACAAGTCGCATATAAAGATGCAAAATAATGCTTGTTTTTTAAACCACATAAACAGTATCTCTATAAAGCTGTGTGTTTTCCTCTGGATATGAATGAAAATAGTAGGTTACCTTTTTAGTGACAGTGTTGTCTGTAACGAAGTGATTGCTCATCATGTACCGCATATTCTCCTCAAAATGGTCAACAGCTTGATGTTTCCTATATTCCTCTGGGGATTTTTTTTTCCAAAAAGTGTAACTTTAGTCCAAATAGAGGCATGGGTTATAAATCTAGAACTGTTAAACTGGTCTTTAGTTGAACAAAGGATAAATGTTTATGGAGGACAAACACAAAAGTCTTTATCACACAGTGCCATTTCTGTTATCTTGAATGCAATTAATTCTCAGTGTCACATTATACATCTAATCCCTTTTGACTTTATGGCTTTCAATACCACTACCCACTTCCAGTGTCTGCTGTATATACACTTGAAATTCTGGATAACATTTCAGGCATTTGAGATCTCAGAAGCATATGTTATAACATATTACACAACTATAAATTCATTAATCTTTAAGAAGAAAAAAAGACTGTTGTGGACACAACTACCCAGCCAGAAACTGAAAAAGGTCTGACATAGCAGAGGACTTCCAGTTGCTTATTTGTCTGACAGAGTAATTTTAAACAGTTAGTTTAAAAGCTGAATTTCTTCACTATTTACATATTACGTATGTTAAAGTCACAAACAGGAAATCAGAACACCAGTGTTTCATCTACTCTGTAGAATGAGTGCAGTTTCACATCTCTATCTGTTATGGCTCAACGCTATGAAATCCTAGGATTTGTAGTTTGGAAAGGCACCAGAGCTCTTTGACAGAGAAAGGCTAAAGGGCTTGTAAAACTTCCACTTCTATGATTCCAGAGCATTGAGCCATGGCAGTTAAAGTGGTGTCAAACTGCATCAATTCAACAGTGTGTAGATGCACCCTATATGTGCAGAATTATGGGGACAGAAATGGGATTGACAGATCCCAGAAGGGAACCACCTCCCCCTTGTTGTTTCTCTCTCACCTAAAGCAGATTTGACCACTTTGCCTTTGACGGTGGCCTTGTTTCTTCCAGGCCCCAGCCGCTTCTTCTTCTTTCTCAACCTTTTCAGCAACTGCTTGGTCGGTCTGGCAGAGGATGCCACTTTCTTGGGCTGGGAAGAGGATGCTATTCATAGCAGAAGGAAAGAAAGATTCAACCCAGCGAAGGAAAAAACCCGATCCCTTCTGTGTTGTCAAAAACTTTCATGGCCAAAATCACTAGGTTGCTGTGAGTTTTCTAGGCTACATGGCCATGTTCCAGATGCATTCTCGCCTGACGTTGCACCCACATGTATGGCAGGCATCCTCAGAGGTTGTGAGGTTTGTTGGAAACTAGGCGAGTTGAGTTTATATATCTGTGGAAGGTTCAGGGTGGGAGAAAGAACTCTTGCCTATTTGAGGCAAGTGTGAATGTTGGATCACCCCGATTAGCATTGAATAGCCTTGCAGCTTCAAAGCTTGGCTGATTCCTGTCTGCGGGAATCTTTTGTTGGGAGGTGTTAGCTGGCCCTGATTGTTTCATGTCAGGAATTCCCCTGTTTTCAGAGTAATGTTATTTATTTACTGTCCTGATTTTAGAGTTTTTAAAATACTGGTAACCAGATTTTGTTCATTTTCATGGTTTCCTCCTTTCTATTAAAATTGTCTACATGCTTGTGGATTTCAGTGGCTTCTCTGTTTAGTCTGACATAATAATTGTTGAAGTGGTCCAGCATTTCTGCTATGGCTGACTTCTCTGATTGAGCTAGTCTGCAATGCCTTTCATGTTCCTTGCTTCGTGTTTGGGCGCTGCGTTTGCAACATTCACATTTACACTTGCCCAAGCAAACAAGAGTTCTTTCTTCCACCCTAGACATTGCACAGATATATAAACCCCACTTCCCTAGTTTCTAACAAACCTCCCAATCTCTGAGGATGCCTGCTATAGATGTGGACGAAACGTCAGGAGAGAATGCTTCTGGAACATGGCCATACATCCCGGAAAACTCATAGCAACCCGGTCCCTTTTTTTTTATCTCCTCCCATTTTTTTCCTATTACCTCCTGTCGCCTCAAGCAGCTCCAGACCCTTTCTCAGCAAGGAAGCCGACATATTTCCTCCTTCCCAGCGTGAACAGTATTTTGCCCCTCAACAATATGGTGGACTCTTGAGCTCACTTCCGAGCTCGTCTTGCCACACTTCCGGTTGTGCTTGTGGACTCTCTGTCCTATAGTTTGTCATTCGGCCCGCTTAGGTCTCATTGCGCTTGCGCAGACTAGAAAGCGAGCGGAAGGGAGAGGAGGGGCTTATAGGGTGGTTTAGTGAGAATGGCTAATTGAGGACATCTCTTTGCGGGCTGAAATAGGCTGCTTATTTTTTCTTATTTAACACTATATGGCCAGCCTAAAATAAGAGAGTGCTTAGCAGCAGTTTAAGGATACATCTACTCTGCGGAATTAATCCAGATTGACACCACTTTTACTGCCATGGCTGAATGCTGTTAAATCCTGGGATATGTAGTCTTGCAAGATTTTTTGCCTTCGTTGCTGTGAGTTTTCCGGGCTGTGTGGCCATGTTCCAGAAGCATTCTCTCCTGACGTTTCGCCCACATCCATGGCAGGCATCCTCAGAGGTTGTGAGGTCTGTTGGAAACGAGTCAGGTGGTGTTTCTATATCTGTGGAAGGTCCAGGGTGGGAAAAAGAACTCTTGTCTGTTTGAGGAAAGTGTGAATGTTGCAATTGGCCAGCTTGATTAGCATTGAATAAAATCAGGGCAGTAAATAAGGAACAACACTCAGAAAACGGGAATTCCAGACAAACAGTCGGGGCTAGCTAACACCTCCCAACAAAGGATTCCGCCAGGCAGGAAACAACCAGTCTTTGAAGCTGCCAGGCTAAATGCTAATCAAGCTGACCAATGGAAACATTCACACTTACCTTAAGCAAACAAAAGAGTTTTTTCTCCCACCCTGAACATTCCACAGATATATAAACCCCACTTGCCTAGTTTCCAATAGGCCTCGCAACCTCTGAGGATGGCTGCCATAGATGTGGGCGAAACGTCAGGAGAGAATATTCCTTGAACATGGCCATATAGCCTGGAAAATTCACAGCTACCCAGTTATTCTGGCCATGAAAGCCTTTGACAACACAATTTTTGCCTTCTAAAGTGTTGATTCCTCGTCAGACTAAAATTCCCTTGATTTCATAGCATTGAGCCATATCAGCTAAAGTGGTGCCAAACTGCATTATTTCTACAGTGTAGATGCACCCCATGACTGGAGAGCAGGGTTCAAATCCTCACTCGGTCACGGAAACCCACTGGTGACCTTGAGCAAGTCACACTCTCTCTGCCTTAGGGGAAGGCAACGGCATGTCCTCCCTCCGCCCAACAAATCCTACCTACAAAACCCTAATTGGAAACAAAGCAAATCATTTCTTTTTCACTACGTGATTATCAATCAAACCAGGCTTTCAGAATGTGCCTTAGCTACATGCTAATGATGCTTACTTGGAAATAATGTACCATTGACTTTAATGAACATTATTTTAAATAAGTAAAGTCGGGGTAGCAGTTTTAATGAAGTGACCTTGCCAAGAAGAGAATTAATTCAACAGGCAGAAGTCTTTGAATTCTTTTTCCCTTTGCTTTTTGTTGGCTTGGAGCTGGGGACAGAACTGGAAGATAAAAGGGGTGTGTGCGTGATCTAAAACCGAAAAAGCTGCATTCTGTTTTTTTATCACTATTATGGATTAACAAATACTTTATAAATGTAGTTTTTCAGGAAAAAGTTCCTTTTTTATAATAACTCCAAAGATAGCTAGCAACAGGCATGTTTCGTGCAGGATTCTTGAAGCTTTATTTTTTAAAAACTAAATTTCTAATATTTGCTCTATATACAGTAGAGTCTCACTTATCCAACACAAACGGTCAGGCAGAATGTTGGATAAGCCAAAATGTTGGATAATAAGGAGGGATTAAGGAAAAGCCTATTAAATATCAAATTACATTATGATTTTACAAATTAAGCACCAAGACATCATGGTTTACAACAAATCAACAGAAAAAGCAGTTCAATACACGGTAACATTATGTGGTAATTACTGTATTTACAAATTTAGCACCAAAATATCGCAATGTATTGAAAATATTGACTACAAAAACATGGACTGCTAAAAGGCAAACTGCTTTGGATAACATGGAACACTGGATAAGTGAAGGTTGGATAAGCAAGACTCTACTGTAATAGTATAGTGAATACTGTAGTTTGATTTCACCAAACTAGAGTCTTCATGATTTCAATGGTAATATGGTGCTAAATCCAGCTAGAAAGTCACTCATAGGTTTTATTTAATAAATACGTATTCAATACTTCTCTGACACAAGGAACAAGTTTTATTCATCGTGTCAGAAGCGAATTGATATAAATACAGTTATATTTTTTAAAATACACAAACTAAGTTAAAAACTTGACCATATACTAGATTTCCTTTGACTGGCCACTTGCAGTGCCTCTGGTGTTGCTGTAAGAAGGTCCTCCATTGTGCATGTGGCAGGGCTCAGTCTGCATTGTATTAAATGGTCTGTGGTTTGCTCTTCTCCACACTTGCATGTCATGGACTTCACTTTGTAGACCCATTTTTTAAGGTTGGCTCTGCATCTCATAGTGTTAGAGCGTAGTCTGTTCAGCGCCTTCCAAGTTGCCCGGTATTCTGTGTGCCCAGGAGAGAGTTTCTCATCTGGTATCAGCCATGGATTGAGGTTCCGAGTTTTAGCCTGCCACTTTTGGACTCTCGCTTGCTGAGGTGTGCCTGCGAGTGTCTCTGTAGATCAGCTATGGGCAAACTTCGGCCTTCCAGTATTTTGGACTTCAACTCCCACAATCCCTAACAGCCGGTAGGCTGTTAGGGATATTGGGAGTTGAAGTCCAAAACACCTGGAGGGTCAAAGTTTGCCCATGCCTGCTGTAGATCTTAGGAAGCTATTTCTTGATTAAAGGTGTTGGCTTGCTGGCTGACATCCGAACAGAGGATGGGCCGGAGATGTCAATGCCTTGGTCTTTTCATTACAGGCGGATGTCAGGTGGTGCAATACTGGCTAAGGAACAAGTTTATCTAACAACTTCAGCACAGACAAGCTTTTAAATTAGTTTCAGCTTGTGTTCTTCATTGTTACAGGGACTATGAACAAGTCCCTCCTGTCATACAAAAGCATTTTAACATTTTAACAGAAATTATTTGCCAGAAAAAGCATTCAATAGAATAGACCATACAACTGTTTTTTTTTCAATTTAGAGTGATTAATGATTGTTTATTTCATTCAAATTATAACCAAGCAGCTTTTTTGATAGCCAAGAACACCCCCTCATTTAAGCTTTATTCTTCCTTCTATTCTGATTTCAGCCTACTTGGCACACATGTGAAATGTTGCCTTTACAATAAACTGGTGACTTTGGTAGCCCTTGTCCTTGGCAAGCTAACGCTGGCACTAAGAGATTTTCTCATTACATTTTCTGCTCCTCAAGGAATCACATTTATCTCAGCCTTTCCTGTGCCAGACAGCCTCTTTCGGTGCCAGTTCCTTTAAGAGTTTATTGACCAAAAGCATTGAATTAATTTTGCTAGAGAGTTTATTATTCCCTTAAGTGCAAGCAAGTAGCTATTCTTTTATATAATAGATTTTTTTGGATGCTGTATTGTTTTATCTGAGTCAGCAGGGTTTTTTTTTAAACCTCATCAAATTAGATTCAGTACTTTCAGCTTCTAGTAAGACAGGTCTCTATGTTTATCCTTCACCAGTTTTCCTGGAACTGTTCGGCAAAAATCATTTGAGAAATCATGATCATCTTTTACAGCACAATCCAATACATGTTGATGAAGAGTTGAAGCTTACTTTCAGATAGAAGGATATGGGACCACAGCCTCATTTATCCATTCAAATTCAGGCCAAAACAAATGGATTTGTTTTTCCCCTCCTCTGTGTATTCACTTGCATTTGTAAGAAATCATGGGTGTACCTACACTGTAGAGTTAATGCAGTTTGACACTACTTTAGCTGTGATGGCTCAATGCTATGAAAGTCATAGTTTCACAAGGTCTTTAGCATTCTGTGTCTTCCAAATTACAGCTCCTAGGATTCCATAGCATTGAGCCGTGACAGTTAGAGTGGTATCAAACTGCATTAATTCTACAATGTAGATGCACTCCATGCCCACTGAAGTGAGATTGCTTGTTGCCTATGGCAGCCAGTTGAAGAACACAATCCAGAAGGTCCTGTCTGACTGCGAATGTGATTTAAATGTTTATATTTAAAATTTAAGTGCATTTAGTGCTAAAATGCATTTAGATGGGCATGGTTGTAACTGAAGGAAGGGACAGTACAGAGGTGAAAAAATAGCTGGGAAGACAGCCAGTTTGATACAGTGGTTTGACTGTTGGACTAGGACTCTGAAGAACAGGGTTCAAATGCCTGCTTCGTCATGGAAACTATTATGGAAACCCTCTGTCAGCCACAGAGGAAGGCCAAGGCAAAACCCACTTAGAACAAATTTTGCCAAGAAAATTCTGCAATAGATCAGAAACAGCTTGAAGGCACACAGCAATCACATGCCTTCTTGGAGCTGACACTGAGACAGTAAGGATTTTGGCCTGAGAAATTTTTATGTGACCACGGGTATGTAGGTATATAAAATAGGTATAAAAACATAACATTAATGATAACAAATCAACTCTCAAATCAGAACAGTAAATAAATAATACTCTGAAAACAGAGGAATTCCAGACATGAAACAATCAGGGCCAGCTAACACCTCCGAAGAAAGGATTCCCCCAGGCAGGAAGAAACCAGGCCTTGAAGCTGGCAAGACCATTAATGCTAATCAAGGTGATTAATTACAACATTCACACTGGCCTCCAACAGACAAGAGTTCTTTCTCTGACCCTAGACCTTCCACAGATATATAAACCTCCCTTGCTTAGTTTCCAATATACAGTAGAGTCTCACTTATCCAAGCTAAACGGGCCGGCAGAAGCTTGGATAAGCGAATATCTTGGATAATAAGGAGGCATTAAGGAAAAGCCTATTAAACATCAAATTAGGTTATGATTTTACAAATTAAACACTAAAACTTCATGTTATACAACAAATTTGACAGAAAAAGTAGTTCAATACGCAGTAATGTTATGCTGTAATTACTGTATTTACGAATTTAGCACCAAAACATCATGATATATTGAAAACATTGACTACAAAAATGGCTTGGATTATCCAGAGGCTTGGATGAGCGAGGCTTGGATTAGTGAGACTCTACTGTACCTCACAACCTCTGAGGATGCCTGCCATAGATGTGGGTGAAATGTCAGGAGAGAATGCTTCTGGAACATGGCCATACAGCCTAGAAAACTCACAAAAACCCAACATTTGCAAGGCTTGCTAAAGAGGCTATGGGCCCTTCCACACAACCCTATATCCCAGAACATCAAGGCAGAAAATCCAATATCTGCCTTGAACTGGGTTGTGAGTCCACACTCAGATAATGTGGGATTTTCTGCCTTGATATTCTGGGATATAAGGCTGTGTGTAGGGCCCCTGAGTTTCCCTTCTATGAAGTACAGCAGAATAATCTTCTGCAGTGTTTACTGTATATATTGCACAACATATTGGTGTAAATGTCTAAAATAGCAACTAGATGACATTCAGAGAATTTTAGCTCAGGGGACCCCATTTGAGGTTGGGTCCCACAGTTCAAGAAACAGTGATCAGTTAACCTTGCATGCAGGATGATGTAATTAAGACAGCCTGTCTACCTCAATTTCTTCTCTCTGAGAGTGAATATATCTTATTGATTCGAAACATAAATTATCCCATATAAAAATTTAATGGAAATCATAAAAGTAAGAATGAAGTGGAGTATGTAAAAGGAAAAAAGTAATGAAACAGCACAAGTAATATGAAATTATAGTCTTGCAAGTGGATCTTAATTGCTAATGCTCCTCTACTGAAGTTGCAGAGCTAGCAAGGAGAGTACAGGTGCCTCTCCACATTTGCAGGTTTGACTTTTGCGGAGTTTATTATTCATGTATTTGATTAAAACATTCTCTCTAGAGATCTCTAAGTCCTTTGGCGTGACTCTATGGCCTCCAGATGTATTGAAATACAACTTCCATCATCATCTACCATTATACCCCGTGGACTACTAAGATATCTCAACACACCCAATGAAAAAGCAGAAAGTCTTCACAGGTGCTTCTGAAAGTAACGGAACTGTATAGTCTTTGTTTTGCTACAACTCCCATCATCCCTTGCCAATTTGGCAATTGGGCTTCCATGAGGGCCCCCATGACACCTCAAAGGAGAACACAGTCCCCTGGATGTGCTTCTGCTAGGGTTCCACTGAAATAAATGGGAGCTGTATTAAGCCTGACAAAGTTGTCATGATTTCCATTAGGTCTAATTTTTCATTGGTACTGTAAGCTTGGGAAGCTGTTTTTAAAAATAAAATCTCCATCATATCAGTCCTTTTTTCATAATATTTTTGTATCCATTGAAAGGAAATGCTTCTGATGACCAAGATTTAAAAATCAATTGCACTTACCTCTTTCAAATAAAATAGTTGGTTCCTTCATTTCTCTTGCGTGGGTGCTATGTTGTTTGAATGCAAAACATGATAAACTTTGGAACCTGTACGGTTCCATTAGATACACTATTATACATTTGTACTGAAATAACATTGCATTATGTGTCAACATTCAGCTCTGTTATTATTCATATTTATCTCTATTTGCCAACCTGAGGCAATTTGCTTTGCGGTCGTTCTCCCTACAAAGAGATATGGATCACTGCCTTGCTGTTCTGCAGGCGTGTGGTGTAGACACTTTTGGCTTTTAACTAGTGACATTGCTTTGAAAAATGATGTTTTCCTCCCTTGTGTTTATGGCTGACTGCATGCAAGCAAATGGGAGGCAATTCCTTGGCTTTTGCTCTTGAATGTATTGAGCATGTAGTTATTTCTAGCTGTCATAGGGGGGGAAATTTCTGTCTCCTTTTTATTCCATCATCAGTTGTTTGGTTCTTATCTTGTTTTTAATATTATTTCTTCTCCCTGTTTATATATAATGGAAAGCCCATCGAGATATCATCTAATTTCATCTACATTCTTAGGAGAGTTTTTATATAGTCTTCTGTATCCTTGGGAAGAATGTATTTTCTAACTGAATTTGCCTTGAAGTCTTGTCCCTGTTCTTTTCCAAACTTTCCAGGATATACTCTGTTGGGAAGCTGTCCTGCACAAGTTTGCCAAAATGAATAAGATGGTGTGCAGGAGACCTTTGTTTGTGTATTATGGTCCATTTTCTCAAATATTTTCTTCTTTGTTCAAATCCTTACATTTTAGTTTCTTCAGCATGAAATCTTACAGTCCAGTTTTGACCACTGGGTGGCCCTAGTAGAAGTTTGGAATTACTTCACTGTCCATGGTGCAAATAGAAATTGGGATAAGATGAGGGCAGAATCAACCCCTCATATGATATGTGAGCACAGGATTGCTCTAGGAATCTAATGCTAGTTGGAATATGTCCAGAGGAGGGTGACTGAAATGATCAAGTGTATGGAAGAGCAGCTTAGAGAGCTGAGCATATTTAGCATGGAGAACAGAAGGTTAAGAGGGGAACATGGAAGGATGACATAGTGAAATGTGAAAGGATGCCATACTAAAGATGGAGTGGATTTGTTTTTTTCTGCTGTGGAGACTGGGCATGGAGCAAAGGATTTCAACCACAGAAAAGAGATTCTACTTGATTATTAGGAAAAGCTTCCTGGTGGTAAGAACTGTTCGACAGTGGAATATGTTTATTTATTTATATTTATTCATTCATTTATTTTATTTATATACCACTCTTCTCCCCCAGGGGGACCCAGAGCTATGTTGCTTTGGAATGTAGTGGAATCACTACATTCCACTTCATGGCCATCTGTCAGGAGTGTCATCTCTTCCAACACGATTACTTGATTTAACCTTTTCAATCCATGTTTTTTTATTATTATTTTGAGAAGAACTTTCTAATACCATTAGATGTGTTTGCAGGAGTTGCCTTTGCTTTCCTCTGAAGCTGAGAGCATGACATGTCCTAGGTCACCCAGTGGGTTTCCATGGCTGAATGGAGATCCAAACCCTGATCTCAGAGCCATTGTATAAACTATTACACTCAGAGTAGTGTAAATCTCATTTAGCTCCATCAGACTTC